>NC_071285.1:36753119-37053119 GCF_943735745.2 Anopheles bellator
CGGGCCCGAAAAACCAACTTCCTTTTGTGCGCCCAACGAGCGCAATAATAGCGCGCTGATCCGGGGATGCTCCCGTCTGAAGATCACATGGCCCGCTGGGCAAAGCATGAATAAGTCAGCAGGCCGCAGCGTGGACCGTGAAACGCTTTTAATTGCTCGCGCATGTTTTCCCCCCAAAAAGTATGAGCATAAAGATTTCCATTAACCGTCCCCGGGACTCGCGCCGGGCAAACAATGTTCCGGCCAACCGCGGGGCGAACACGTTTTTTGTGTTACACCGAAAACGCGCTCCAAAAAGAAGGGGCCCACCAAAAAAGGGCTGAAGGATCGTATAAATGGAAAATCAACCGCGCGGAACGTAATGGAGTCTCGCCCGTTGGTGCCAAAGGATGCACGGGATTTGTGCAGCGTACGGATTGCACTTCCGAGCCGAGGGCCGACTATCGGGGAAGGGGTCCACGTGCGCTTAATAGGCGACTCACTTTTCCGGCTTTTTGCACAGGCTTTATGAGGATACTCCACGATTCGTTGAGTGGTTGCAATAATAGACGGTCGGACGGCCGTCTTTTGTGTATGTTTTGGCTGTGCTGGCCGATTTCTTTCATGACGCTCCTTTCATGCTGGGAGCATCAGAGGACCTCCGGCAGCAGGACCTCTTTGGGTCCGGACCATGGGCGAAACCCCCGTGGCGGATTCAAACGACAGTTACGGTTTCCCTCTGGGCTCAACCGCAGGCAAAGATCCTCGCGGTCAGCACCATGCCTTGTGCCCAGGGCGCAGGAAAATCCCATTTTTCAGCGGATAAACCCCTATTTATTACATGTAAGTTAAAACCACATTTAATTGCCACGGCCGGACGACGAGGACGTCCGTGCTGAATGGAGTGGCAACAACAAATGCACGGTAATGTGTATCCGGTGGGTTTCTTGTTGCTGTGGCCCCGTAGTTTACGCTTCTCGGCCTCCGTTGACCGGTCCGGTTTTCCACCCACTGCAAGAAAAATGCCACATCCGCACGTCCTGCTGGCGTAACGTAGGCAGCAAGCCCAACCGTAACTAAAGTATCTATCAAGCCGTCGTTGTGTATGTATTTCATTTTAATTTTTCCTCTAGCCTAGGTCCAGGAGTCCAACTGTGGTTTATGTTTGCAGCCAGCTCGGTTAACTGGCGTTCGGCTCCGTATGCGGTGGTTCCGGTATGCTAAACCGCAAGCATTTTTTTGCTGCTGGCCACTCGGAAACTTCTACTTTTGCGGTTCTTGCGTTCAATCTTCGCAGTTCTAGGCAGCGCCGGGCTCGCGCGGCCAGTGTTGGTTTGTGAAGTTGTGACGTGATGGAGTGGGCCAGAAACCAGCAACTTGGGGGCCGCTTAATGTACTGCCCACCGAGTACGGTCTCGGGCTTCGGTAAGTAATCACTTACACCGAGCAAATAACTTTGCGCGATAATTCACGATCCGGAGACGGACAAAAATCAAGAAAACTTAAAACTGTGGCCAACAAGTAAAGGGATTTTTTATTTCGAACATTTTTGTGATTCCGATTCCTCATAATGGTGTTTACGATATGGGTCCTTTTGTGAACAGTTTAAAGTGAATTTTACGCTTTTGATAAGGTCAGAAACTGTTCAACAAAGCAGTGGCATTTTTTTTGTGTGAAGAATGAAAAGGCCTTCGGTGAGTAAGCTCTATCGAAAACAAGAGTTCATTAGAGAGGATCGGGAAAGCGTTGAAAACGAGGCACGACCAGGACGACATCCAGCATCAATTGACGAGCTACAATATAAAAAAAAAGGTTGCTCCAAAATCGTCGATTGACACTTCCAGACCTTGATGACTTTGTTTAAACGTCGAAAGGATCCAGTGGAAATCAATTTTGACTGATCATTTGAAGCCCATAAAAGTGAAATGTCGGTTGGTACCAAAAACATAATAGTTTGAAATCACATTTTCATGATAATTTCGTTTCGATTTTATTAAATTAGAGCTAAATTCAAGGGACATTGAGGAAGGAAAATTAATTTAGAAGAATAGATCTCGTTCTTCCCGTTATTTTTTGGCCACAATAGTGTTTCTGTACTAGTTCGGGTCCCCTTTTGCAGCAAGCCAAAGCAAAATAAGGGGTTTGCACAGGAGGTCTCTAAAAGCTTTCGCTCGCGAAGGAGTCCCGGCGCACTTGGTCTGTTAGTAGCGAATTGAAAACTAGAAAGCGCCTCGGTGTCTTAACACCCAGGAAAGCGGTGGTTTCGCTTTCTTGTTCCGCGGTCCGAGATGAAACGAAATTCAGTAGCATGAAAAGGCCACGGCCGGGTCAAAAAATGGCACAACCGCCATAGCGAACAAGGCTTCTCCGGCTTCTGACGAATTAGGTATCATTATGGTAAATCATGCTTCCACTTAGGGATAAAAGATAATTTTAATTTGAAAAACGACCCCCCAAAAGCAAACAGGACAGCGTCGTCCATACATCTTCATCATCCCCGGCGCCCGACGCCGGAGGGTCAGTTTTTGGGCGGGCGGAATGTATTTTTCCGAGGTCGGCTCCGTTCGTTTTATTTGCAAATTTCCATTCACAATTTGCAGTAAAACCACGCCACGGGAAGGACAAGAAAACACGGGGTGCTTTCCCGTCGCTCCTGGGCCACTGGGGCGCGCTGGCAAATGGCACCCGTCGTAGCATAAACAAATGTTCCAGCAGAAGAAAACAGTCTCCGAAAAACTAAACATAAAACCAACTTGGCCAGGTGGGCGGCCGGTTGGGCCCAGCATTCGGTACCAGCCGGAGCTGGTCTCATAAATTACGGTGAAAGATAAAACTTTAACCACATCTGGCAACCGTACCGAGCATCGGGTGCTAGGCCGTGCCGGGAGCGCTTTTAAGCTCGCCCCGCAAATGATCAACGAAATTAAGATTGGCCAAAGCACATACCCGCGGGTCTGGTTTGACGGGGGGGAAGCATATCCGCTTCTTAGCATAAATCCCAATCCAGAGAGCGCGCGCTTGTTCCGTTTAATGTGCTGTCATGCATCTTCATCGTCGGCGAAGATGTTCACGCGGACGCTCGACAACATCTGCGCATTCGGACCTCGTCGGTTGCCAATTTATTTAACTTTATTTACCATGTTTATTTGCTTCTGCTTTACGCATCCCCCAAAGCACGAGGGGGGGGCCATATTTGCTCGCTTTTAATTCCACGTCCGCGGGTCATCGCGGCCGTGGTGTAAACATTAGAGCGACCTTTTACGGTCACCTGAAGCGCTTAAAGCCAAACCATATGGCCCAGACTGGCGAGGGACCAGCAGCAAAATATGTTACGTTCCTCCGAAGGACCTCACCGAAAACCGGTTGACCCGAAGGAAAACATTTGTCGTGCCCGCGGCCAATAATATATTGAGCTGACGCGCTGACTGGACACGTCCCCTGCCTCGGTCGGCAAGGGGCTACCGAGAAGTGCACTTTCCTGGCCGGCGAAAGGAAAAGTGTAGCAACAACAACAGCAACGCGAAGGAACGGAGTGGAAAGATGGTGGAAAATTTCATCGACAGAGCACGATCGGCCACCGCGCGATTGTCCGTCGATGAAAAATGATTTTTGCTCGCCCCGGTCCATATCGGGGTTGTGTCCCCGTCCCCCCACTCCCCCCCTCTCTCTCTCTGTAGGTGACACAATGGTGGAGGAAAAATAAATCCCCTTATCGTTCGGGGATGCTTTACGATCGGCGTGCTCGAGCCCGGAAAAGCCAATGGGCTAGGGCCACGATTTGTGCGAATGTTTCAAGCGTTTCCGTTTTCGGTCTCGCTCGCTTCCAAGAAGTGGATGCAGCGGACGTGTGGACGGAGCAGCCGCCGTACCGCACAAATGAACCGGAAGCTCGGAAAAGGGACCAATTGTAGCGAGTGAGCAGAGCATTTTTTTGGCTTATTTTCCCTCCTCGGCAACGGCGAGCTAGCCGAAGCACCACTTTCAACTCACCACTTCAGCAACATCACGAACACTCGATGATGGTTGCCAATCCGGTTCCCCGTTGCTGGCTGCCCACTTCTGGCCCGAGGAAGCATAAAACATATACACAAAAAGGCGGCGACCCGGGAAGCGAATGTCACGAGCCAAATGTTGGAAAAGCGGTTTAGAAAATTAACCATCATTGTTACCGAGTATCGAGATGATGGCAATCGGAAAGCAAACCGCTTAAACCCGTACGCCGGTAGTGAGATGGCCGCGGCCCGCACTATGGGCTAATGGTGTGGGACGGACCAACGTCCTCCATGTTTCATTTAGGCACGTTCCGACGAGTTCTTCGATAGCGCTTCAGGACATTTTTCACATTGGTCGAACGTATGCTTGAAGGACTTTATGATTGCAACATAAAAAATCCCACCACAGCGCAATAATGAGGTAGAGAAATAAATGTCGATGTAAACATGGACGATAGCGCAATTACCGAACCAATTGGCTATTAATAGTGAACGGAATGATGATGCTACATTGAAATCGTAAAACTTCGCTCATCTCACGCACAAATCACAATCCCCGTTCGATCGCGAACAAATTAAAAATCATTTACCAACCTATCGCTGGGCTCCCTTTGGTTGTCGCCACGGCGCGGCCCCAAACGAACGCCTACGGTCTCATAAATTTAACATAAACTTTATTTTTAACCCCAATCCCAACGCCATCGGCCATCACAGCGCGGCCAACGGCCAACAGGTGTTGAGCCGAAAAGCTGCACAGTCGCAAGATGCAACCGGGAGCAGCGCAGGGCTCGCGTAGCGCCGATGTTTCTTGTGTCGATGGCGACGATTTCGGGCGGTAATTAACATAATTGGTACTTGTAGTGCATTTTTTCACTTTACGAGTGACGTCACACGTAGTAACGGGCAGCCCGACTGGCCCCGAAGCCATAAATGTCAATCAGCGTACCGAGAAGCGAGTAGCGCCCATAAAGGATTCTCGCCCGAACGGAGGGACGAAGCGTTCGCTGCGAAGGACGCGAAGAAAGCGGAGGCTGCCCATTACCAACCGATGGTACCGATTGAGGTTGAGGGCCCCAACAACCACGGCGCGGTACGAACTAATTACTTTCCCGCACCCGGCCGAAGGAATTTACGACCATTTCAAGAACAAGAACTATCAAACCCCCTTTCGGGTAAGTCGTCCACGGGAGAAGCGTAAAATAAATTGCACGACGACGTGCCGGCCGGTCTAAGTGGACTTAGTGGACCGGTCGTCCTCTGGGCCTGGCTCCCGGGATCCCGGTGGCCGATTCGATTGCGATCTATTGCAGCGAAGCGAAGGAGATTGCTTTCCCGGGGCGCCATACTTACCGGCTGTCGATAGAACGGCCACGGCACCCAAAATAATTGCAGCCATCCAGCGGCCGGGTCTTCGAGAAGCGGTCCACCGCCGTGGCCGCCTTGAACGGTGTGATTCCATTGATTCCGATTCCGTTCCGGGTTTCTTTCCGGTGCAGCACTTCAGCACTCCATAAACGAATCAACAAACGATTAGCGGCGTGTCGGAGGCGAAAATCAAGTCGTTATTCATTAAAACACACACTCGTACCGTACTCGGGAACTTTTAGGTTCGATCGAAAATTAGTAACTGAGGGAAACGCACTCGTTTGAGCTAAGGTCACTAGATCTCAGCACCAGCACCTAGCAACCGTCGCGAAGCGTAGAGTCACCGTTATGCGCCCGGAGCATGCTTTCGATGCTTTTTCGCTTCCACCACTAGTCCGCGAACTGGCGGAATGTTAATGCGATTCACTAGCCCACAGTGTTTGCGAAAAATGTGCGAAATGCATCAATCGCGAACCGCGGGTTATGGATTCAACAGATGACGGATGTGGTCACTGCCTAGCTCGTGCGCGGCCCAACATCATAGCTCGTGTTCTAATCTCAGCCAACCATCGAGAAAGTTCCTTCCACCGGGGGGGAGCGGAGCGAACTGTTTCCGAGATCCGTAGCGAACCGATCGCGATCACGCACCGAAGACGACTGAAGGCGGGATCGCCGTAGACGGTCACATTTGAGCATAGGTTTTGGTGTGTCTTCGGCCACACAAAGTGGGAGCGTGCTCTAGCCACGGGCCCGGTGGTGACACCATGCTCGCACGCATCGGATTCTGATCGGATCGCGGCATTCAAATGGGAAGGGAGACAGAAAAAAAAACTCCTCCACGGGAGTGTACCTCCCGCGGGGGGAAGACTTCTAGATTCGGTTCCTCCGGAAAGGCAACCAGAAAACATCCATTACACCAGTTCGATAGCGTCGCACTGGAGCTGACACTCCATTCATCCCCGGCCCCCGAGGACACGTGGCACGCGCGACATAAAGTGACATGATTTGATTGCGCGTAAAATGATCGTCCATCGATCGGTGCGTAAGCTATCGTAATAAATTGACTGTTCACGTTCACAGATCGTGTGCTGGGTTCTGAAACTGTTGCCAGCCTTAGCGCGGCGCGTCAGGGCGCGATCAAAGTGAAATTTTATTAGTTGGCCCGAAAATTATGTCACACCTCGGTCTAACGCCATATTTTATGGGAATCACCGGTGATATCTTTCTTTATGCCGCTTTCTCGACGCAGTATCGTCTTACCGCGCATTCTGGATGGAGAAGAATCAGAATCTTTACCGGCGTGGATTTTGGAGAACCTTTACATGATTCTGCTCCGATCCAGCTGGAAAGATAATAGCTAGATGTGACATATCAACATAGATCGAACAAGTTCTTGAGGTGCATCAGATGTAGCCGTAAAATGAAAGAAAACATGAAAGGGGAGTGCATTTCCCACGGTGCACCGCGAACGATCGCCGCACCTTCACTTCGCACCTTTCTTCGCCGGTGGCCACGGTTGGCCCCTCGGTGGGTGGTTTGCTAATTTGTGAAAATTATGATTCGCGACAAAAGGACGCTTGGTAACGACTGCGATGCGTGAAGCCAACAAAGAAAAAAGCACAAGAACCTGTAGCGGCGACTCCCACGCGGCATACATGGGGACCGAGGGTGGCATGATTCATGGGCAATATTTTGTGCGTTACGTTTGTTTAGCTGTGGCGTAAAATATTGGACGAATTTTATTAAGTCCTGGTCGGCCGCCGCCGCCACCGCCTTTTGGGTTGAGGCAGTAAATTTTCCGTGCCCCGCAAAACAATCGCGTTAACCACCAGGCCACCAGAACCGCAAACCAGCTGCTGCGCCGCGTGCGTGCTACGCGACCCGCGGACGATTAGCATATTTACGAAAGCTGAATCGTGTTCGTTTGCCAAAAAATTGTCCACGCCACGCCGGGCGCCGGGACCGAGCCGGAATAGTGTTCCGGCGCAGAAAAAAAGATTTACGGCGTGGTGTTCGAAGCGATAGGCCCATCGATCTTGCTGGCCGGAAGATGAGGTTGTTTGATGATGTTTCTACGGTGGGAAGATTGAAGGGTTAGTGGTACGGGAAAGGGGTATTCGATGTTTCGTCGATGTTTTCCTGAGTAATCTGATCGAATGTGTGCGAAAAGACTGACAGACAGATCGAGATCAAGCGCGATCTGGCCAAGGACGATCCATCCAAATCCAACAGAGATCTGAATAAGAACCCGAACATAAATGCTACTGTTTTAGCAGAATCCTTAACAGTCGACGTGAGTTCTTTTCAACAGCAATTAGACAGAAGTTTCCTTTTGAAGCTCTTTGGCGCCCAGGTCTTAACAGTGCCCAAAAATCAAACGAAAAAGGGACATTTATCAACGAAATTGAAACTTCAAAAATGTCTGTTGAATGTTGCTCATTTTTGCTCAAACCGCCTGACCGAGTGGTTCGTGTCTGGAATGGTGTCTAGACAGAGTCACCTAGCGGAGACAAGTAGCAACTTGAATTGGTGAGCATCGAACAATAATTTGTTAATGAACAATTATTTAGTATCATAGAAATATATTCACAAACTCATGCATTTATGCACTGGAATGTGAAAGGTTCTTTCATTTCCATGTAATTTCCGTGTCTCAACGGTGATTCTTTAACGTTTAAACCCTTAAAGTGCCTCTCAGTGACAGCTCGTTTGACGTTTGCCCCTTTTCGCTGCCCGAAACGTCAACATTCCGCCCGTACGTGTTTTCACGCTAATTCTTGTGTAATGGCTCAATCTTGCGCTGGGAAAACGGTGAATTTTACCTTCTTGTCTCAGTGTTTCGCTCATCAGACGCCGCTTTTCGGGTGAAATTCAGTCTACATCACAGCGTGCTGTTTCGTGTCGGTGCATTTAACAATGGCGATCGCCATTTTCCATCTATCTGCTGCGCGTTGTGTCCAGTGGTGAAAGCATTTGTTTTGTGTCGATCGTACTTGCATCCGCTCTGCTCGGATCGTTCCCGGAGAAAGGAGAAGCTGGTCCCCGTTATCAGCTGGGACGCGGTGTCGGGTGCTGTGCGTGCGTGTGTGCGGTCGATTAGCGAAGGACGGAAACGGCTTCCATAGAAGAGAACGCAACACGAAACAGCTATGGCGAGCCAAGTGAGTCTACAGGATCGGAACAATCTGGAAAAGTTCATCCGCCAGCTGGCGATGAAATCGGCGCAGATTATCGTACAGTCGCGCCTCGGTGAGAAAATTGCCACCGAAAGCAACACGGCCACCGATTGGGTAAGTATGGCCAGCGTTCTTCTTTTCAATTTTGTCTCTTTGTTCTATTACCCGCTCGTTGGACGGTGAGGTGGAAGCGAACCCGGAGTGCGGTGAACATTCCCCTTTCGAAGAAGAGGGCACCAAAAGTGGGCCACGACGGGGTGATAAGCGATTAGCGTTGTGCTCCTATTGCTATGCGGTCGGGCTTTTACATTCTCCCGGGGTTTCTTATGCAAAACCAGGAAGCCAACTGGGGCCGTGAAGGGCGGGCAACATCTATCACAAAGACGCCTGGACGAGCTGTCAAGATTGGGCCCATCTAGGATTAGCAGGAAGCGCGGCATAGATTGGATGGTACGCCGAGAGAGCAATCCATCACGATGGCCGAGCTGAGAGTGGAGCAATTATTAACGATTGAAGTCCCGATCGCCGTACCGGTTATCGGTCACGATTCGATCTGCCGCCGCGCGTTGCATCATCGTTGATCATAAATCAACGGAGCGTACGAAGTGGCTCCGGACCGTGGATGCAACCTTGTCGCTAGGCTGCAAATGGGATACCTTCAGAAGCCTTTCCATGTTTTTAGCTAATGGAACCGTGTTTAGGGCTGGATACCGCCAGGTTGCCAATTCTCGAGCACCTTCATTCCCGGAAACCCGCATCGTTACCTCGATCGATGCGTAGGGCTGGATGTAGGTTAATGGATGAACTTTTGCCACCGACCGATGGATGGTTCGCTGACCGCTGGTCGCTTCTAGGCGGTGACCACGCGGACAACCATGCCAAGTGATAATTAGCTGAATAATATTCTTTGCATTGCGGTGCAAGCGATGAATAAACAAACCGGGCGCGCTTCGTCGATCGACGGGGGCAAACTAGAAAGTTGAACTGTCTTCGATGTCACCGACATCGGGTGGACATCACCCCAGATTCTAATTTTTAATGCAACGCGGAAACGCTCGTAAGCTCTGAACACGTTTAAGCTCGCTGGCCAGGTTCGGTCGTTTCAAAACCTAATCGGTTTAATCGTCTTGAGGTACCTGTAGAAATATCTTAACTCCAACTGTATAAAATTGTATTTGAATAGTGACGAGAACTTACTGCTCGTTAGCTTCTCAAACTGTTGTTTTATGATTTTTCTTCTAAGGAATGATTGAGACCATTTTGCCGATAGCGAGGAAAAGCGACCGCCTTTGGTGTTAAGAGGGATCTCACGAATTTCACATCCAGCTGAGAGCTGATTAGCCATCTTCTAAGTAACGACTCACAACCCCTTCGAACCGGTTCGTGATGGAAAGAACGAGGCGAAACCGTGCAGTTGTTCCGTGTTGTACCATTAGCTAAACTTCCCCCCGGGTTGCGCAACGGCACTTCGATTTGCATTGGAGGCATCGATCGTCGGCTCGGAAAGAGGAGAGCAGTGTTTGAGTGCACCGGAACGGGGTTTTGCAGGAAGAGCAAACCACTTCCCTATCGCCTATCGCCGACCCGGGACCGGCACCCGTACGGTGCCCGTTTGTAGAGTGCAACAAGTTTGCAAGATGCATGACTGTTTCTATTTACTTTACTCGCTAGTTCTGAGGAACGACCGGCGCCAGCAACACGCTAACCGGTTCGTTCCGGTTGCAACCGGTGCTTTTAAATGACGTTTTCACGGCTAGTCAAGAACCGCCGAAAGGCGGTTTAAACTTCTCGAACGGACACTTATGCGGAATAATAATCATCAGTCCACCGGTTCGTTTGCACATCTAAACCCAGGATATACGGTGCACTTGCGAGGAGTAACAGCACCGTTAAACTGGCAATTCAGTGAACTCGGTGGTGGTTCCCCTGGCGAAGGCTGCTCAGAGAAAAGGAATATAGTACGTAAAGGGGGATTAAACTCAACAAGCCCCCGCAAAGTGCATGATAAGATTAGAAGTTTATACTTAATGTCGTTTGCTCACCCCATTGGTAACAGATACTGTGTTCCCGGTGCCTCTTGAAACAATTACACATTGTACGATATCTTATCAATCACTTTATACATGTACATGTACTATTTCAATGTTTCCTTCACATCAACTATGATATGTTTTGTATTCCAATATATGAATTGCTTAAATTTTCTTAACATTTCTTAAATTTTTAGGTCCACTTTTGCCCATTGAGTAACGTTCCCCTGTCGGTTCGGTGATGAAATTGCATTAAGAGGAATTCTGCGGTCATTGTCGTCTGCATCGCAGCTCTCTCACGACGGCGGTGCTTGCCGTCAGGATTGCACAGCACATTTTATTCACATTCGCCATCGGCAAGAACTATTCTCGGCTGCATTTGCTGAGACCCCGGCTGTCGGTCGTAAACCGTGGGACGCTAACGAGTGGACGTCATCGCCCGCATTGTCGTCACCCGGAGCGGGAGATGGCCGTATTTGCAGAATCGGTTCAATGTTTGCTGAGCTGGCCATAAACTTGTCCAGTCCAGCCGACAAATGTTATGAAAGCACATTTTGATGAGTTTCCCGGCCAACCGTCCCACATTGTTGTGGCGCAATATCTCAAGCCATCATCTGCCCGCTCGTTTGATGATTGATTTGATGACATGGAAATTTCTGCGTGAAATAGAAATCAGTCGCGGCGGCACAGTGGTGTGAACATTATTCGCTCCAAACATATCATCTCTCGCGCGTTATGCTATCGGTGTTCCAGTAACCACATACATCAGATGCAATGATTTGCACTTCACTGTGCGTGGCGTGTTGGTTTGAGTGAGCATGAGTTGCCACAATCGCTATCGCCACAATTTGTTGATACCACACTATCTTTGAGTTGAGCTTTGTCGCCCTTTTTGGTACAGCACCGTGGCACGCCCCGAGCATAAATTGCCGCCGTCAGAAGAGAGGGAATTTATGGGAATTTTATTATTATTTACGCAAACTAACCGTGCCTTGGGTGTAAATGATTCTGTTTGTCTTGTGCAAATGGTCAAGAAAGATGATGGCACCGGCGCATTGACGTCGATGGGATGCAGTTGGCAATTCGACAGGATGTTGACCAAGTGCACGTGTATGCGTGAACGCTATTTTGCAATTTTCCTGCATCTATTTGCAATCGCTTTTAACACGCCATTCAACTGTTCAAGATTTCGCTAAGTGAAGTTCCTAACATATTTTACAGTAGTAATAGTAGAAATTTGTTTCAGTAACCTGAAGAAGCTCAATCGATTAGCGGCATTTTTAATTAGTACTCGCCTATTTAATCAATTTAGTATTTGGTCCTTGACCTTCTCTTATGCAGTTCGCGAAATGATGCTCTTCACAAACCCTCCCTACCTCTCTATGTCTTTCTATGGTTCAGAGAATTGTAATTGTCTTCACATGACCGCCAACGCCCATCTTGCGCTTCTTTTCGTGCCTCATTTCTTTCCCGGCATTCCATCGTTCGGAAGGAAATGCAAGATTGCAGATGCAATTTGTCGCAATTTGTTCCCAACTTGTGCCCTCGATGGGGACGACCGAGTTACATCGTGCCTCACGCCACTGACCACCATCCGTTCTGGGTGATTGGGGGCGCCACAGTTCGGTCCGTGTTGGTGTGTTGCAACATCGTCTCTCCACCGTCACCGTCGCCATCGCCGTGTTGGCAGGTTGAAACTGACCTTCCCAACCGCGTGGCCAGCTGGCTGTGACGGAGCACTCTACGCTATGCAACCCACGATTTCCTGTCTCGGCTCTTGTGAAGCAATCTGAGAAAAAAGCTACATACTTTGCAACTTGGAGATTAATCCGCTAATCCGCGGGCAGCGCGGACATGGAGACAAAGAATAGACCCACGGATAGAGGCAGTTCTGCCTCTGCATCGAGCCATAAATGGGCAGCCGCATATTCTTTAGTACCACAAGACTGTCGCTTGCGGATCCAACTAATGACTGCCATTCAGCTGGCTTGAATCGGGGGTAAGAAAAATGCTATCTTGTACAGTTCTGTTCATGCTTTCTCACTGTAACTCGACGCTTTCGCTTTCCACTTTGCTAGAGACACGTTCCGAGGCCGTCGTGCCGCCATGGCGAGAAGGCTCTCTCGAACTGGTTAAGTTGATTGATAACGATTTCCCATCGGAAGGCGGGCCCGCACCCATACGCCATGCGAGCGGTTTGTTGTTCAATCGGAAACGTATTTAATTCACCACAACTCGCTGCGGTGCTCGGACTCGCCAGCAAATCGTGAAAGCTACACCGCAGCCGCGCCAAACACTACCGCAGTGGACGGCAGGAAAAGTATGCCGACTCCGTGTTGCAAAAGCGGCCAATGCATAATCTCTACTTGGAATGAGAAACCGACTGACTCACAAATGAAAACCTTCAAATGATGCTGCCGATCGATCCGGCGCTGTGGCCCCAGCAAGGCTCCATCACGCGCCACATTCCAGCATCATTCATTCAACAATCGGCCTCGCGCTCCTCGCCGGAAATTCCAACGGCCCGTCCCCTTCCCGGTTGAACGCTGGGCTCGGTTGATCGTGCCTGGCGACTGAATGGACCCCGGTGGGTTTGTTTTGATGAGCTACTCGACGCGGCATCTTGAATGGCCCTTCAGGGCTTTTCAGTCTATCGACGTCACCGTTGCACTCTTCTGTCCACGCAGCATAGGATAAATCCATGAACCAAATACCTCGTTTCCAATTGCAGAAGCATAGCCCCGGAATGAGGGGAGCGATCGACGGTCTCCGTGCGCGCGAAAGGGAACGCAACACTGTATCTGCCAGCAGCCGTTGAAATGCCCCGCTAGATACACGGCACTATGCTGTATGCGTGAGCTCCAACGGATTGCGTCCGTGCGTGACACGTACACGCCAAACGGCACGTAGACTTCGGGCGGCGTTCCGATAGTGGCCTTTCGGTAGGGGTGACCCTTTTTTTCGGTTGCTTCTCAGACGCGTAAACAGCAATCTTATCGCGAACTCGGAAGGCACCACCCCCCATGAAGACTAGAGTTTTTTTTTTCGGCGGAGACCTTTCTGTGTATGTTTTGATAACAATTTCGGCACGGTCAGTTATTGCCACATCCTGGCGGTAGTGATTTTATTTTTAGCCAAACAAATTTCGACTCGACGAAGAGGCGGCCGGCTTGTGACATAATGGCTGGTTCCGGCTGCTCGTAACCTGTTTATGACTCATCCGAGAATCGGAATTCTGCGTGGTAGTCTACACAGTCGAAGGTCGTTGGGCAGACGGCGCCAAGGTCATCATGCAGAACGGATCCGGCTACGCACCGGAGACGTAATCCTCGTCGCGTCCCAGCTCATCGTGTTCCGGCGCAATCGGACGTCCCATCGGCCCATGCCTGATGTCATTGACCGACACGTGGTCTTTTCGGTTGCTCCGGTTCTGGAGAGAATAGCTGAGAGTTCTGCCACGTTGTCCGACAGACAGGAGAGAGAGAACGAATCTTGCTACCGGATACACTCCAGACGACGCAGACATTGGCAGACAACGCCATAATGGCAACAATTTCTCGTGAACGACGCACCGGTGGCGAGTCCCTCTAGCCGGACACAACCGCCGGAGGTGTAGGCATGCGCAGTCTGTGACCGGGCCAGATCTGCCACACCAAGGAATTTCGTCGTTTCGATGTGTCTGGTCTGGCCCGTTCGTGGGTGTCGTGACCAGCGACACGTGGGCACTATGCGTGGCTGCTAAACACCAGGAAGGAAAGAGACCCCCTAGGAAGAACGAGAGTGAAACAGAAGGGCACAGAAAAAACTTCCAACATAACGGATCTATGCGTAGCGTCACGTCGACACATCGGGGCATAGGAATATTCCATTCTCCCGAAATAGGCGCACTTGCTTCAGGACGGAACGGGGGTTTTGTTTTCGATCTTTCCCGTTTCCTTGATCACACTCCAAGGACACCCGAGGAAGCCAGTCAGAAGCCGGCTTCTCGTTGTAAACAACTTTATTTTGTTTACGATTTTACCGTCTTCGACCGTCTTCTCGAAGCATAGAGAGCCCTCGCCGACCGCGGTGTGCAACGTGTCGCGCACAGTCGCTATGGCGCTATGGTCAACGAATGGGTCACGGTTTGCTCGGGGACAGCTGCCTTGCCTGGACGACGGACCCACAGCTGGGCTTGAGTTTTGGAGTTTTGCTTTTTTAGTACCAGCCGGGGAGCGATAATGGATCAGCGGCGGCGAATCATGCTGACGGAGCGTGATGTTGTGTTGTGTGTCCGGATGGGCCGCTCATTGACGGAGTTAGTTACATACAACCGATGCAGGCCGATGGGTAGCCTAGCCTAAACAGCATGTACAGTAAGATGTAAGTAATGTTACCATTACGCGTTTGCAGCGGCCTTCCACCGATCGGCCCGTAGTTCTTCTGAATTGATAGCCGAATCAAGCTGACGAATAGAAAAACATTACCAAGTATGCCTCGTTCCGAATGCCTCTCCCGGCAGGATAAGCAGCTGTAATCGCAGTACCCTTTAAAGAGCGCTCAACGAGACAGTCAGAGGTGGGAAACTGGATGTCCCGCGCCTACGCAGTTCGCGGGATTCGATCCGCGGGACTGGCCGGCAACATATTAGACTCACGCTCCGTTTGGTTGCCTGGCTTTTTACGCCTCTGCACGCGAAACCTACGCTCCGCGCGCGATGCTCTGTCGGCGGTCGATGAAGAAAATAAATCATGTCCACTTTCCGTGCACTCGGCCGCAAGACCCAGTCAGGGCCCAAGCCGGATAGAAATGCAATTATGCGTGTTCCATGCTGGTTGGTGGGGTGGGCCGTTGCGAAAATGAGGAGGCCCTCCTGGAAGGGCGATTAGCAGCGTGGGTCGCTCTCGATACGTCCAACCGCCCCCCGGAGGGACTCTTTCCCTTTTTTGTGGCCGCAGCTGTGGGCAATTTTTTGCGCAGACCGACCGCCGGACCAGATGGCGATAATATTCGCGAAATGAAATCCGTTTCGTTGGTTTTTTTAGCGAACGGGCGTGTGTAAAGCCTTCACTGGATCGTAAACAGGGCCGGACATGGCGACGGACGGATTCATTTTTAATGTGCTACTCGTAGACCTTTTGGCCTTGGTTTTGATGGTGGCCTCTTAATGGCGGCGCGGGAGTTTATGCTGCTGCTGCAGCGCCGCTTGTCGCACGGTTGGCGGCGCCGTTGACGACGGTGTTGCTTCCACCAATACACACATCCAGCTCTTCCAAGTCGCAGTAGACTGGGCACGAAAACGAGACGGGATGCCGAGCGTAGCACGCTCCGATGCACATTCGATGGCCTTATGCTGCGCTCTTCGTATGCTGCCGTCGCCCCTCTCGCTCCTCTCTTCACGGACGGATCAACATAACCATCGCACACACAGTGGGCGATGCAGCGAAACCACGCTCTTCACTGGTGTGCGTGAGCCGCGTTTCCCGCGGAAGAAAGAGATGCTAGAGGAGTGCGTAAAAAATGCACACCGTCTCTTGCAAGCAACCGCTTTCTCTCCCTCTCGTTCTCGCCCGTTGCACGTGTGTGCGTGCGATTTCCTCTCCGACATTTCTTGTGTGCGAGAGCATATCGGGAAAAGTGCTTTCCATGGCCGGCGTTGTAGCGTTGGTCTCGAAAAAAGGTGCCTTCGCCATCTCGCAGTTCTACCGGAGCAGAGCAAGAGTTTAGTGTGTGTGCCTGTTGTTTCGTGCGCCTATCGGCGTTGTGAATTTCCACTGTTCCCGTTTTGGAATCTCTGGTCTCGATCATTATCGCTGAAAATCGGAAAAGAAATTGATAGTGAGAAAATTGCGGTCTGCCCACAACCTGGGTGTGCAGTGCGTCTGTCCCGCCGCAGCGAGGGCCTCTAATTTTCGGGCTGCCGCCCAAATTACTGGACAATTGTGACGTGTGTAGGATTGGTAGCGGCGCTACGTAGAAACTGGTACGGTCGACGCCTACTTGGCGCTGTCTAATTCCGGCGGGACATATTACTGCGTGTGACTTTCGAAAGTGTGGAACAATCCAAGACAGCTTATTTTGTGACGTTCCGTGTCCCCGTAACAGGAATATCGACTCCTCAACAGCTTCCTGCTCGTGAAAGGTGAGCCCCACGTTAACTTGAAACATGAAACATAATTTGATCCTGTCGATGGCGACTCGGCGTCGTATCAAAATGTAACGTTCTGGAAAAGCTAGAAAGAGACAGCGATGTAGAGGCGCGTCCTTTGCTCGCTCACTCTCTCTCTTTATTTTTAGCCGCTCAACCAGACGTGTACACGTGTCCTGGCGAACAGGAATCGAGAGAGAAACATAGCGCAAGAGAGAGAGAGGGCGAGATCCAACGTGGAGTACGTTTGACCGTAGCGTAGCGTATTTGGACATGTTCCCGGAAAAAGGCGATGAGTCATCCGCCATTGCTCAACGTGGACCTCTCCCACACACACAAACGATCAGTGATGGCCAATCTTCCAGGACACCGGTTTTTTTCGACTTTCAATTGTCATTTTCGACGGCTCTCCATCGGCCCACTGCTGTCCTGTTCTGTGCTACCTTTTTGGGGGATCCATTTATTTGCTGTAAAACATCCGCTTTACTCATGCGAAGCGAAAGGAACTCCGCTCCGTGACTCCCGTGACCATAAACGGAATTTGGCGTACAGTCCGCGCCCGCACACACCCTTATTTGGTTTGTGCCAAATGCCACCCCACCGTTCGGTCCGGTCCGGGGTGCAGTTTTTTGAGCTACAATTGTCTTAACATTTGCTCAACCCGCGCTGCGAGTGCAGGTCGTTTTTGGGCAGATTGTTTCGCGAATTAAACGCGGACAAGGACGGCAAAAGATAAACACCCATGTGTGTGCAATTATCAATATTTACCCACAGATCTCTGTTTGCGGATACTGTTGGGGTCCAAAGGCTAGTCGCGGAATATTCGCTTTCGCAGGCCGTAGTACAGCCAATAGAAGTAAATCGTTGTTTATCGTTGCGTCCCCCGGACCCAAGGTTGTCTGACATTTGTACTTTGACTTCGTAGAATGATAGATGAAGAAATTACCCTTTGGGCCGAGGGTTCCTGTGTGTGACCGGATGTTGCCACTTGAGCGAGGAGAACAGACGTCTGCTTATTGCTACGCATAAATTGCAGACTCGAGAGCAAGAGACCGACGACGACGCGATCCGGAAAAGTGGGTGCCCTATGCTGCCCGGCACGTGAAAGTATCGTATATCATATTGTCAAGCGCCTCGCGAACCTTTCTCCAGAGGAACAGCCCACTGGTTGTGGAGGCTGGACCAATAAACCAAGGGATTTGGTGCGTGCGATTCGAGCCAAGACACGGCCCTAAGTACCGAAGCGGGCGGTAGTTCGATCCATGGTAACTGGAGAAGCCACTGAGCTGACTCTGCATGATTCTGCATCTGTTAAGTGTATGAAAACGTCACATGTTAATGCGTCTGGTACGGCGTGCGTATCGAGGTCAGGCGATTGGATTGTCGTTCTGGGGCGACCAACCCTCAGAAACCATCACTGCTGCGGCGGAACGGAGGGCCCATTTGTTTACGGTTCCATTGCGTAAACCTTCGGCTCTTTATTGTGATGCTCTCGTGGCGGAGCGTGAAAATGCAACATAATGCTGTGTTTAAATTGGGGGTGGTGTGTGTCGGACCGGATGCGCCACGCGACGTCGAGGTCTCTCGAGTGCAATGAAGATAGATTATTTTTGGTTCTCTGCTTCTGCTGCTGCTGTGGGGATATGGACGGTATAAGAAAATGATAATGGAAACATAATGTTGATGGCTAGTCTGCGCTGTGCAGCTGCTTTTTGATGGTTTGTTGTAATGGACGAATGACCACAATGGTTATGGGCACAATTCCACATGCCTGCGGCACTATCGAGCTGCGTTATAAAGACCCTTTACCGATTGAGTTTTCTTCTCATTTTTTTGTTATGACTAAACCATGTGTTGCCAGCCGGTGAATTGAATAGGGCATTACAAAAAATACCGTTATATTTATGTTTGCTTCAATAACGTCATGAAAGTTACGTGAAAATTTAATCCAATCGGGGAAGGTATTTCAATAGCCAAGATCGTGCAAGCCACAAAATATTCCAAGTGCAGTCACCGGACCGGTGGACATCAATTTCTAAGGATCTCTTCAAGTTGTTGTTGTAAGTCGTAATGTAACTTAGTAATTAGCAGTGACTACCAGCATAGGTGTGTCTATAGTCACTAGCAATCCATGATTCACATAGTCCATATGGAATATTATCAAACAATTGAATACTCGATGCTCGGACGTCCCTTCGACGGTCCGCCCGATTGCCCACCGGTGTTCCGTCTTGAGTAATTGCAAACAGCGGACCAACCGTTGTTTACTCGCACTTGCCATATTGCTTTGATTACACCCGAGAGAGGGCTCACTATCTATCAGCGGCCAAGAAAACGGCAAAGCGGCTCTGTCACAGGCAAAGGAGGCAGGCTACGGGTCCCTCTCATGTAACGACTCTGATTGATTTGTTTTCCTACCACTCGGTTGGGGTTGTGTACACTGCGGCGTACGACCGACCTGACGACCCCCGGGATCGTGGCGTACTTTTCCACCGAAGCCCCTCAAGCCGGGTGACGATCGTACGATCGATTCGTCGGAAACGCGTGTCTTGTCCATTCCATACTTGCAATCGAGATTTACTACGACGCATCGACGCCCGGTCGGCCGGTCGTCTAAGGTGCAGCAGGTCATCGCCGTTTCGAATCTGTGGCGAAGAAACGCGTAGAGCTACTCTACAGGTAGCTCCCTCAGCCGAACTCAGCCCAGCCGGTTCGGGTTGTTTGCGATCGCGGCGAGTGTCTTCTACGAAGGTCAAGCTGATAGTAAGAAAGTTTTCTGTTTTTTTTTTTTCAAATAATCTGAAGCTTATCTTGCGTCCAGTAAATCTTCGCAGGGAGGAAAGTCGACTGGGGTCAACGGTGGAACCAGTGTTTTCACCTTATCGGCGGACGGCGAATGTTCAGCTAGCTCGGCGTGTTGACAAGCTGGAAGATAAAGCGCTCAGATTAAAGTGTGGGGAATCGGGGTGGCCGCAGAGGGATGGAAAATTTCGCACGATTTTTGCGATGAAAGTTTTCTGTTTGGGCAATCCAATCAACCTTTTTTCCCAACCTTGCGCAAAAAAATATTGCTGAAACAATTTTTCACTGCTGCAATAGGTTCCAATTAGTCTTTTATTGTTCCATCTTACATAGAGACTAATGTTTCGATGCGTGGATAGATGTACTATTTTTTCCTGATTGCTCACAAATTACAGAGCCAGTAAGACATACTGCGTCGTGCCTTTTCCTTACAACTAACCTCATTCCGACGCCTCTATCTGGACCAAGGTCGACAGGACAACCGGAATCGAGCTGATCGATCGATAACGGCATAGTGCGGGGCCCTCATTCCAGTTTCTATATCCCTAAGGGTTCGCCATCACCTTGCCATCATTAATGCACAGTGTTATTGGAGGCGTGAACCATCTGTCCAATCGATCCGAGTTTTCCGCTGGGAAACTTTACCTTTCCCACCAGGCTTTAACGACGTCTGCAACTAATTCGTCCACTTGCGGGTCCTCGAGGTGGATAAAGGGCAAAATTCTAATCACTTTCTCCCCGTGTCTCCGTCCGTCTTTACAGTTCAACATCGCAATCACGGACCAGCCGGACGTGCTGGTCGACACGAAGAAAGCGCTCCAGGGCAGCCAGCATGAGTCGATCATCTCGCGGTTGCCACTGTGCGTAGAGATTTCGCTGCAAACGGCCGAGGGTGGTAGCATGATACTGGAGGTTTGGTCGCTGAGCATCAGAACCGACCAGACGAACGCCCCGCAGCGGGCCACCAATGTGATCTACAATCGTATGGGCTTGCTGCTCAAGTCGCTCCTATCGGTCACGCGAGTTACGCCCGCCTATCGAGTGTCACGCCTGAAGCGCTCGGACTCCTACGACATCTACTACCGCATCTACATCGGTGACCCTCAGACCCATCAGTTGGGTAAGTATCAGTTCCCGCCGCGTGTATGCACTGGCGACGACAGGCCCCCGATGATCAACGACGTCCTCGATCTCACTCTCGGAAGGGGAGGGCCACGATTTAATCTGTTATTTTTTCAAGATCTCGAATCGTCCGGGGCACATTCCAAACCCGGGGCGGAGGCCCTTCCGCCGTACGGGTCCCCGTTGTACACAAGGCCGTTGATGGAAAAACAAATTGGTACAATTCAACTCCTACCCGCATGTGTGGCATGAAGTGCGCGAGATGCACGATGGTGTCAATTTGGATCTGAATGAAGCCGTGTCGGAATCGTGACGATGCCGAGCAATTACCATCACGTTCCTCGCACGGTATCGCGCCGTAAACATGTTTACGAGCCGAGCCGATCCAGCGAATTCCGGTTCCGGGAGGAGGTTGCCCTGGTCAGATCGCGAGAGCCAACGCGGGCAGTGGTGGTCCCCTTAGGTGGCGAGCGAGAACTGCATTCGCATGATGGTGGTGCTGCAGTCAGACAGGGTGCTATTTGCTATTGAGTGACCTTTTTACTACGACGGTAAAAAACCCGCTACTTTTTACACCCGTTTGCGAGTGAACGGCAGCAGTGGACCCCGCGGGTACGTGCCTCACTCGCTGTGGGGCTCCAAAGTTCACGTCCGCGTTGACGGGTAAGGCGATACACACATCCACACCAACGGGGTGGCTCGCCGGTGTGTCCTTCCTTTTTCAGGCGACCTCTCAACTATGATGGGGTTTCCCGCCGCTCGTCGCCGTCGACGCTCCACCTCGGTATGGCGCCCCCCAGGAACCGGGTTCCGGATCGTAGCAAACGCTAATTAGCGCCACGTACCAAAAGGGATTTAAAAATCGGTTCTCCACAGCGTTCTTCGGCGTGATGTCACAGAACCACAATGGTTTTTGCTGCAACAATCACCGGTCAACGACCATCGCTTCAATTCGCAATGGGAAGTTGAGTTGCCAAGGGGAGTTGTATAGGTTCAAGGTTAGCATGTTTGGCTGTTTTGGGGCCCGCGGCATTTTTGGCAACTCGTGTTTATTCAATGTTAACGGTGCGAGGAGTTCGCCCCCCCCCCTAATCGAAAGTGAATTCTCACACAGCGTTGATTGTAGCTTTGTTTAACTAGCCTGGTCTGGTTTTTGGCGCACCGAAAAAACACATCAATCGCGTGGAGGGAATGTCTTCGGAGAACCTGTTTCCCTTGGAGGTTCGCTTCGCGGATGTTACTCATGCAGCAGCGTTGCGATGTTGGCTAAGCTCTCATCGTTTAGTGGTGCCGAAACCATGTGGCAAGATTCTGCAAACAGCAACCTCTCGGCCACTGTAAACCAAGCACGACGCTTCACACACTCCACCATCAACAGTAGCAGCAGCTCAGGTGTTAGCGTAAGCAGCGAAAAATGGCCTTAATGCGCGCTGGTCTTGGTGCTTCCAACACTAGGCCTCACCAGACGACCTTCAGACCTGCCGTCAGACGAGCTGCTGCTGCAGCATCATCGTCACGTTCGATAAGACCGTGGATTGCGTTGGAAAGAGAGAGAGAGCCGCGCATACCACGTGCCTCCCGCAGCATACCGCAACGGCCCGCCTGCCTGCTGGATGCTGCTTAAAATTCCGCCTCCCTCGGTCGGTTGGCCTTTTAAAAGCATAAGCCAACACTCTCGGCACACACCAACGAGGACGTGCTTTATCGCGCGCCGGAATGAGAGAAAATCATTGTTTTCTTGCCAGCCCCGTAAGTGATGCACCTGGCGCATCGTGACTGCATCTTGCACGGCGCCGCGCTTAACTTTCGCAACCCATCATCTCCTCGTGGGTGGGAGCCCAACGTGTGCGGAGTTGTTGAATATTTGAACAATGCTTAACGCAACTGCGCCTCCTCGAGTGATGCAATGGCTAAACGCCTTCGGAGATGCTTTGAGTGACCACTTTATTGATCTTACCGCGTCCTATACCTCTATCGAGAGAGAGAGAGAGAGCGGTACGCCCGCGATGGTGGATTAGTTTTAAAAGTAACGTCGGGTTCAATCAACATAACTACTCAAAGATAACTCAATTACGAAACGGGCGCGGGTTGTAAAGCCGAACTGTATCGCGTGTGGGAACCGCTCAGAATTAGAAATCGGTTTATATTAATCTTCCGGCTGAGGCGCGCTGAGACGGCACTTTTCTAATCCAATTAAAACTTTGAGCGGCTGCTGGTTGGTGGGTTTTGGTCGTGAAAAGTCGCCCTTCACTTGGCACTGCTCGGTTGCGCTCTCGCTCTCTGTGTTTGGCGGCCTTTTCCCGCATTCTCGCTGGGTTGGGTCGGGAAAAGAAAGACGGTTTCGCAGTAATTGGCTTTAATTACGTTTGATTTATGATCCGTCGGTGGGCTCATTCGAAGGTCAGTAGTTGCGGTACGTACGTACACTCCCTTCTCTCTCTCTCGCTCGCTGTGATACCGGATTGCTGCCGATCAGTTCTGCTCCGAAGCGGAACATGTTGTGTTGCAGATGCATCTCGCTGCATTCGTTGCAGTTGGCGCCGGAAGTGCAACGTTTTGCACCCGCTACGCTGTGCAAACAATGATCGGCGCTCTACCGGAACACGTGAAGCTAGTAACAATAAACTTCCGAACGGATGGGCCGTTAAAAGGTGTCAAGGAAGATGCAAATATCGTGGTGCGAAGGGGTTAGATGCTGCTCAACAATTCAAGCTCTCGTTTAAGGTGTGAGATTCCTATCACCTTTCCGCGAAGAAATTCCGCTCGTTTTCCGTAGGCCGCGGTGGGCTTGCGTCCATGGGGTGAACCCCGTCCGAATTTAATCAACCGGCCAGCGGAGGGTGTTTTATCTGCGGACTTTACACGGTGGACGATGCTGTTACTTGGCACATTTTTTGTGTTGTCGTAAAACAGCGAGATTAAAATCATCGCCTGGTATCATTAGCCGACTTACGAATGACAGCATTCGTTACTTTATCTCGCACCCGCATGGTAACCTAGGGCAATTGGCAGGGACATTCGAGAACGGAACGCGTGCAAAATTATCTTTAATCCATTTTTTGTTTTGCAGCCTTCTTTGTGTGTCTGGCGTACATCACGTGGCTGCAAGTCGTTAAAGTGTACCCGTAAAATGATAAAAACTGGCGTCGCTTGGTGATTGTGAAGGCCCGCCGCATCGCCGCCGATATTGGTCGATAGAAGCGCATTCCAATTTTGATGACTTTCTGAAAAATCGCTCATTGGCGCGTGTCTTCGACGCCCGGAATGGAATGTGAAGAATGTCCGTTTGAAGAAGCCATCGTCTTCAGGGCAAGAAGCGATCAGTGGCGCGTAATTCCGGTTACCGCTTTCCATCAGCAGAGGTCCGTGTGCCAAACTGGGTGTGTCGCGTCTCCCGGCGGCCGGCATGGCGACGACCTTCCGCGCAACCTTGCCAAGGTAATCCTTCGGGTAATTAATTCGGTGCTCGCGATACGAACTCCGTAATCGTCGATTTCCACCTTCCAGCGGCACGAGCACCGTGAAGCATGAAATCGAAAACCCAACCCAAGTTGTATGCAACCATTGAGTGTGCTGCGCGCTTATTATTATTTTCTTTGGAACTGGGTCAAATTAGATAAAACGGAAGGTTCGGCAAAGGTGTTGCTAACTGACACAAGTTTCCATTCCGCCTGAGGCAGTATCGGATTTGTCTACGTCATTTATTAGCATACTTGTGACGTACGCGACAACCTGAGCCTCGGTAGCTGGTCCGGTGTTGTTACTGACCGGTCGAACCGATGCAGGGAAGATGTGACCTATGTGACTACCCGAGGGCGCACCGATAACCCGGGCCAGGGATGATATTATGAAATTTATGCGAATAAATTAAATGTAAGCGGCGAACACACTGTGGCCAAAAAATGGTTAGCCGCGGCCAATGGGCCGAAGGTCTTGCTTTTTAAATTAATCGTATCGATGTCTCGCGATAGGAAAAGGCTTTTATCGGCGGCTTTTAGCCTCATTAGCGATTGGCCCATATAAAGACCGGCATTTAAATCCGATGTGTCCGCTCGGCAGTTAAAGGGTGGCCACCGTCGGGCTTCTACTGCAAACTGCGGCCGCCGCAAAAAAAGCCTTAAAATCACGAGAACCACGTGATTGAGTCGGTTCCGGACCTTCTGGTGTTTCGCTTTCACCAAAACCGGTTACCGTTTCCGCTTTGCGTGGACCAGGCGCCACGTTGGCGTTAATTTACGGTGCGCACCTTACCCTCGGAGACGTGTGCCATCTTCGGTGGCGTTACAACTGAATGAATTTCACGCTCGAACTTCCCGCCGATGTTTGCGTGTGAAGCGAATTGTTAAGCGTTCTGGGTCGATGGGAAGGGAAAAGTTTCTCTCCAGATTCTGACCACAGTCACATCCAGAAAGTGTAGCGTCTATTGGAACCCGTCTAAAGCAGTGCCAAGTAATGGGTAAGAAAATTGTTCGCCCAACAAACAAGTCAATTAAGGAAACCCCCGGTCTGGCACGTGCCCACGGAGGTACTTTTGCAGCCGGTTAGTTACTGGCCAGCTGGTGTATGGTGGCACTCGTCACGATTGTGAAGCAAAAAACCCTACACGCCAACCTTCACAATCGTCGTCGTGTGGTGCTCGTTGTTTCTTTTAATTTGATCCCTTTTTTGTTGTGACGCCTGACAAACCGACGAAGAAGTAACTTCATCGCGGAATGCGCGGAGTGTACGAGTAAATAAAGGAGCCAGCAGGAAGAGGTGACCTGGTGGCATTAAACGAAACTTGAAACTTCAACTTGCCACTTGAGGAGTTGTGTGCGGCTCTTAAGTCCGTCTTAGGCGTCAAGGAAGTGCAAAAATTATCATCCCAGCGCGATCTGCGAAGGTTGCGAATTATTTTCCCGTTTAATAAGTCCACGTCGGACAGAGAGAGCCGGTGATACGACGGGGCCGCTTTAGGACAGCAACACCTGACCGTACGATGATAAAATACTAATTAGTAGGAGGGATTTCTTTTTCTTCGTTGCGCCCGCTTGTTGCTAGCTGTTGTTGCACTGTGCTGCTGGAGTGTGTTTTTACAATCCCCACCACCACCCGGTCGTGTATGTTAATGGACGCTAAAACCCGGTTCTCGCCCCCCACAGTGGCGTGGCTGATCGAGGGCAGGGAATTCCGGTAATAAACGAAACGTGTCATCTCCTCGTCCGAGCGGGTTGTGACCACCGGTTGTCACCGGTTGAGCACGCTTTTGCGCTAGAGCCACGTTCCCGGCGGGTGAGTTCACGGCAGTGGACCGGGGTGGAGCACGTTTCGATGTGTGGCGTCTGAAAGTGCCACCGGACGGTGATAAATCCAAAGGTTGCTGTCGATAGGCGGCGCTCCCAGGCACTCGACACTCGGTTATATTGGCAAACTTTTCCTTTTACAGCTACTGAAGACGCGGCCACATGGGGCATCGAATAAACTGCTCTACTGCTTCGCCACGCTTTGGCGGCAGAAGATTTAGATGATTAATGCCCAGACGGGCTTTTGTCGACCGCGTTCAGTTGGCGCTCCTTGGAACTTGCGACCATCTGTCTACTATTGCGACTGTTCGAAGTATGACCGATTTGACTTACAATTGTCATTCGGACGCATCCTACTATGTTTATGTGCACAAGAAAACGCTGTTTAGGACAAATATCGGTGTGGAGTTTAGGGCAAATATCGGAGTCGCGCCAAACAAAACAATCCGCGTGCGCGCCTCGTGCCAAAATTCTTCACTCGATTGCTTCGCGTGCAGCTTCGTTTCGCGGAGATCACTCGTGATGTGACCTTTTTTTTGTGCTGTTTCCTTCGCTCAACGTCGTTCCATTACGCAATGCCTTTAAACTGACATTGGGCCCAGAATCTTCTTCCCGACCACTCCACGGCATTCAACGCTGTTCCCTCTGGAACACCATATTCGTATTCGTGGGGCGTGTTGCGCGGCTGATGATCGCATCAAGTGGTCATAGTGGCCGGCCCCCCCGGTGGTTGTTTCCCGAGTGTTACGCTAATGGGTTTATCTAACATGTTCTCTCTTACGTACTGCCCTCCCCGTTCTGACCTTGAATTCGCGTGTCCGGCCCTTCTTCGTGATCCTTTTTTCTCTGTCTCTCCGTCATTCGGGACGGCCTGTACCGATTCGCGATGGTAACCCAATTAGATGGGGAGCCAACACCCGCCCGCGGGGTGCGCGTTTTCAGTGGCCATCGATTTGGCGCAAACAGCGCAAAAGAATGTAAGGCACTAGGCAAACGCTGCAAGGACGACCGATTGGGGAAAAAGGTGTTTCGTGTCAAGGTTAGTCACGCTCTCTCAGTGGTCAATGCAAATGTGTCTCCCGCCGTGTGCACTGCTGGAGACGCACGACCAAGTCCGCCCAGGTCTCCTCCTGCGGTCTACTGGCTGCACCTGCAGGGTTTCCACGCTTTTCGCTTTCAGACAGGGCCGGCGCCACCAGGCTCATCGGAAGTGTCATGTCGGCGGTGTGCCCTTTTTGGGTTGCATAAAAGGAGGTTGCAAATCCGTGCGTTGCACTTTTTGACGTTTTGCGCAGGAGTTTTCCCAGGTGATGATATAATTCGTAGTTGGGCAATCGAACCGGGAATTGTTGACAGCGGAAGGTGACGAGATCGAAAGGAACACAAACGGTGTTTACCCGATTTACGTTCTCCACATCCACCGGCTCCAAACCGGTTCGCACCGGGTTTATCGCGCAGTTATCGCCACCAGGGGGTTCTAATTACCCGGTGGCCCCTCAGTTTAGTTCCGGTGAGGCACAGCGCATCCACAGCAAATTAAAAAAACAAACATCAGCTACCACGTTGTCTCTAGGCAGTCGGTACTAAATTTTAACGTCCCGTCATCTTCCGACTTCCGACGGAAGCGGGAGCGTGGGATACCGGTCCAGGAGGGTAAACGAATCGCTGTTTGCAGTGCTGGTGGTGTTGATGACTCGATCATGTCGTAGTGACTTTAATGCAAACGTTTACACACTTCCGCCGTAACTGACACTTGGCTGACATTTCAGCCACTCGCGAGAGAGAGTCTGATGTCTCAGTGACCATTTACATGCACGAAGTGTCCGTATCTATGCTGGTAAATTGTCCGCGATCCGCGCGAAATGAAGCAAGAACTCTGCGATCCGTCTGATAGCGTTCGGTTGGTGCACTTCCTCCGGTTTCTCCGATTGGAGCCACCTTGAAGCCGGTCGAGTCCGTTGCACACCACAGTACTTGCACTGCACTCGACGCATTCGCAACGTCCATTCGCCCGGCGCAGCATACGTAGTGCCGCGGCGGGCGTACAAATATAGCCCCACGGTGCACGGGGTGCCGTTCAAGTGAAGGCTATTTTTAATCCCAGCCAAGCGAAGGAACAACAGCCGCGATTCCGCCAATGTCACGGCAGAGCCGGTTTAACGCGCGAGGGAAATTATAGATCTTTCTTCTTCCTTGTGCCGGTCCGGGGGGTAGTTCTCCTCGGTAATGCTGCCGTTCTCGACTTTGTCGTGGAGGGCCAGAGCGCCATTTTAGCCGGCGGCCGCGCTAGGTAAACATACGTGGCCGACAATTGTTCGCCACTCGCATTGCTGTTTACTTTTCCCGTGACTCGCTCGATCGTAATCATTTTTTGATGGCCCTTTAGCTACCGCTGACTGGCACACTTGCACTCGGATCGGGTTTTGTGGGCGCGACACTCGGTATTGGACTCTCGGAGTAAACAAGCTCACCCTCTGCGTCCTGCGATCGTCGGTCAAAGGCCTGTCCGTTGACAACTGAGTAAACGCTAACCTGCTTGTTGAATTTGTAAAACAATGCCTCCGAATGTTGCGAATGTTGAAAATGAAACAAACGTTCATTCGAAACCTACATGTGGACTGTTTGCGATGACGTACGGTCAGCATATCGAACGCATGAACAAACATCGTCGTTTGGTTGACAATCTACGCCCCGATAGTTTAATATTTTGAAGCTAGACTGTTCGCTTTTCCACCCAAAAACCAGTCTACGTAAGTGAAGATTTGATCAGTGAACGATTTAACGTTAAAGCAACTACTAAAATGCAGTCCTTAATTCTTTGACCAAAAAACTTGGCATCCTCGGCGGCTATACTGTCCCGCTCTACAATGTTTTGTTGGTGTTGGATTGCACCGGACTTCAGCAGCTTATCGGCCGCGATCGCGAACCGCCTTCGTTGGTGTGGGGTGTCTTTGTTTAAAACAGTGCTTCCCGCGCCCCGAGCATCATGTTTCCAATTATCTCTCCCCCGCGTGACCTAGAGAGTTGTATGACCAGCGGCGCTACCAGAGTGAGCTGCTGTGAGTCACCGAGAAAGTAGAGATGACTTCATGCCTAGTAGCAGCAGTATGATTCGACTTCCGCATTGTGTGATGATTGCTGGCTAGCTGTCGTCTGGAAAAAAACGTTGCCAATTTGTTGATAAGAACCCTTCGTGCCAGCGGCCAACATTACTAGTAACAACAGGCAACGCCGCCACTAATAACAGACAACAGAAACAAGTTCATTTTGATTCCTGCGGCGATAGGGGGTCCGTCCGGACCACAAACCGTTCGGTCAAAACTCCTATCGCCTTTACCTGTGGCTGTCCAGCGTGGCACGTTTCCATCGGTCATGCTCACGGCGCTCACTCTTATCTGCGCTACTATTCCCGCAATTTTGTGGTCAACATAGAGGTCCTCCCGCTCACCCCCCATAAAGGGTACGCAGATAAGGCAATGTTACATCTCGTGCACATCTGGTGGTACTCAGTTATCAGCCGGTACTCGGTGACTGATATCCACGAATCCACAACCATCGCAACCTGTCGCCTGATAATGCGCGAGTGGTAAAAGTGTCAGCCAAATTCCTGTGGTCCTTTCGTGTAGTGTGTCTCAATGCTGCCGTAGTCCCCTGTAGCGTAAAAGAACGTGTTGATCAAGTGCAGCTTCCGAGCAGCAGCTTGTCAAACAATTGGAAATAGACTAGAAAAAAAACATAAACAAACAAGCAACCATCTCTCTTATCTACCGAATGCGCCCGGCACGATTGACGTCAGTCAGGAGTGTGTAGGGCTTAGAGCAGTCAGAGCCCTTTGGAAAGCACGAGATAGCGCCCCGGGTGTCCGCGGCACTTTCTTTATCACCTCCCCACAGTAAAAACGCCCCTTTGACGGGGCAAAACAAAAAAAAGGCAAGATCCAACGACAGTTGGGACCCATCGGGGGGAAACAATAGCGGTCTGTGTGGTAGTGTTCACACGCCGCACCCTGTCCACTCCATTTCGCTCGCGTCAAGCTTGACAATGGCGTGGGGCCCGCCTACCACCAAGATGGGATGGTGGGTTGAGAAACGATCGCCCGCCCCCCTCGTGATTAATTAATCTGTTCGTGGCGCCAGCTGGCCGTTTCTCCTGACGGCTGACCGGTGGCCTTCTCTCCCACGAACACATCCCCACAGCTCAGGGGTCTTTGTGTCGAACTCTGTCGCGCCCTTGCAACTTTCTTGTTTACTTCTTACTCGCGATCTCCTGCCGCTCGAATCGGACTGACATCTTGGATCGTGTCAAATTTGGCTACGAGAAATGTTTACTCCCCCCGCACATTGACTCACCGTCGAACAATCGAAAGATCTCTCGTGGACCAGCGAGAGATCCATCTGCCTGCCACCACACGCAATCCGCTGACAGACAAGGTTTGGGCGTGCCAAAAATAAATTCACCGGCGAGTAGCCGGCGAATGTTTCGGTCTCGGTCACCGTCGCCAAGAGTCAGCGGTCAGCCTAAAAACGGACACGCTTTCGAAATGGGGATCACCCAAAATATCTTCCCAACTCGCGTGTGTGCACTCCTCTCGTGTCTAGCTGCTTTGGGTGTGTTACAGGTGGTCGCCACCGATTGCATCCCTTCGTCCTTTTACGTGTGTGCATTCTTTTGGGTGGCGTGTCACGACGGCGCTTTGCATAGCAACAACCGAACACGGGTTACGCCACCAGACCAAGACAGACTTCCGTCGTCGTGACGGCGACGAGGCGGAAGGCTGCCGGCGACGGTTGCAACGATCTGGCCCCCCGATCGGTTGACGGAAGTGTGAGGACTTCAATTGGATAATCATCGGGCTGTCAGGCGCCGATGACAGCCAAACGACTCGGGGACTCGGAGCTCTCCCCGCGTGATCGGCTGACGCGTCGAGCATCATCGCGAACGGGAAATAGAAAGCCCCAGCCCCACCCCATTGTGTTTTGTTCCTCCGGGCGTTATGTAAGGACCACCGTTCTTCTGGTGGATCCTCTTCTGCTGGTCGCTCCTACTCTATTCTCCAATCAACACCCATCAAGAGCCGCTTTTTCTTTGCTCTGCTTGCTACAATCGTAAACGCAGGTCAAAACCCCTGGCGTGGGGCGACTTACCGGCACACGGGGGGAGGTTTCAAAGTATCAAAACAAAATGATTAGACCCGCTCCAACCCATCATCGGGGCGGCGGACTGCTGCGTGAAGGCGTGGCACATTATGTCGTAGAGAGCCGACAGCTGGCCGGGGACACAACTGAGGCCGAGCGTGGGGGGAACCCCAACAAACCACTAGTAGTGCACCACGTCCGATCATTACTACGATCATTGGCGCCACTACTGGCGACTACTACTACTGCTACGTGGCGAATTCCGCGACCGCCGATGACTGTTTCACCCCTAGATTCGCACCCTGGCCCAACTCACACGTCCACACACAGCCTTTGGGGCCGAGCGATAAGATGTCCCCGGGTAAGGCCTGCCTGCGCTCTTATCGCTTACCCACACACACATGGAGTTGATTTGCGCGGAGAAGTTCCATTACAGAGTCTTTAATTTTTCGCCAACTCAAAAAAACCGTTGGAAAAATGTGATCCTCCCGTCATGGTATCTAACCCACTTCAACGGGTTCGGACCGTCATCTGGACAAACACTTTGCACATCCATCTCACTCGCACACGGGGCGCCTCGTAGGGTGGCGCCAACGTTCGGCCGCATAATCCTTCTCTCTCCGAAGTAAGTGGAACTCGGCGAGTCACAAACGGGGAGGCCATTCAAATCGGCGCTCGCGGGACACGCACAACCGCGATTGTCGCACGCCTCGGCTGCGCGTGTGTTGGTGATCGCGGTTCCGCGAAACACGTTGACTGGTTCTGTTTTCGGAAAGGGGGCTGCAGAGTGGGGGATCGTGCGAGGGGCCAAAGTGCGCCACGACTACCCACTGGGGGATCGAGAGAGCGAGAACCGAGAGAGCGCGAGCGCGAACCGTCGTCGTGAAGCAAAAGCAATCCACACTCACCCGTTTACTCTCATTCATTTCTCGACCCTTCCACCAGGCGATGGTCATAACCAAGTGCGCGTCGGACAGTTGTGCACCCAGATCGGAACACTAAACATGGCCGTGGCCTACCGGACGAAGATTACGTTCTCGCCCACGCAAACCGGACGCGACAACACGATCATGCTGAAGAGCGATCACTTCCTGAAGGATCTCAGCCCGAAGCACGTACGCTACAACTACAACAAAAAGAAGTAAGTAACGCGGCGAACTACTCAAAACAATCGAACGGGAATCGACAACAAGTGATCGGAGTGTGACGACAAACGGCAGCAGCAGTGACCGTGTGGACACATTTGAAACGTGAAAAAAACCCACCGAAAATCCGGCGGCAACCGAGAGAGTGCCGTCCCCCATCTGCCGTCGGAATAGTTGCTGATTCATGCATTTAGCTGGTATCCACGGCGTGCGGCCTGCATTTGCGTCACGTTCCCAGCGCGAGACGATCACGAAGACATCCGGTGGTCGTGAGGAGGAATGACAATCAAGCCCCTCGATCCTCATCATCATCATCTGTCGGCTCTCTAACGCTGATGGGTGTCATATTTTGTGTGTGAAGTTTTAAATTATGCCCCGTCACCAGTCACCGACAGGGTGGCATTCCCACACGCACGCACGCACGCACACACTGGTTTTGGCGCGCATTCCTCGCACCCTTTCGGTGGACATCACCTGAATGCGACAGGGAGCGAGTGGGGCCGAAAAGAAGAGTTAACCACTAGGTGTGGTAGTGTGTGTGGTTGGAATGTTGTAGTCCGCGGAAGAGCTGCATTTGCGGCGGTTGGGAACCACGGAATGCGTTTGATTGTGTCTTCGTCGGATTTGTGGATGATTTGTGTGATCGTGTGGACCCCTCCGGGTGATGGCGGATGTGGAGAAGAAGTGAGTGCGTCCCCTCGGGGTACCGTTAGCTGCATCGAGCTGTCGGCAGATGGAGCTGTTGATGTTGAAAATCACCAACTTAAGATTCGCTTGCCCCCGATCAAAGGAGGCGGCAGGTGTAGAGGCGCGAAGCGAAACCATTAGCAACAACAACAACAACGGTGCTGTGGATGCTGAGCATCGTTCACGGGGCCCTGTTCGAAGGACGAAAAGTGTGGATTTTTACATTTCAAATGACGGGGCAGCATCGAGAGTGTGACATTGGGACCTTCGTGCGGCGCCGTGGAGTGCGTGGCACAGCCCGTCGGATGGAGAAATCAACCGGTTTGATTCGGAGTTTTTAATCGCAACGCGCTTGTTGCGTTGGCAACGCTGTGAAGGTTTTTGCGTTCCCCCCACTTTTGGCAAGCAAGCAGTTCCAACATGGCGGCGGCGGCAGTCTGAATTGTGCACTATGGATACCCGCTTGGAAACGGAACCGCCGATACCGAATCGGCACAGCAGAGAAGATCCCCGCCGGTGTCACTTTCCGATTAGCCGCAAAGGAAATGGAAAGTTGTGTGCTATCAACAGCGCAGCACCGTCTTGTACGTGAGTCGGTATTGAATCCGTTTTGTGATGTAAACCTGAAGAAGTAATGCAGCTTGGTGTCACAAGGTGTTGGGTGTCCTGAGGCAGAACGATCTCGCAACTCATTCGAGCAGAATTGCAGCAATAAATCTCGCTACTCGAGCCCTAATCCTTCAGATAACCTGATAACCTCAGATATGAGAACCTCAGTGGCGTCCGCAATCCAGATTGAGATTAGCAGCCCCGTGCAGTGCTACAAGTCGTTACGACTTGAGTCGAATTTCACTTCAGGAAGTAACGGCACCTGAAGTACTTACGTTCTCTAGTAGCAAAGAAGGGGACCGATCACTAGAGGGAAGGCGCTCCTCGAAGGTCGTGAGGGTAAAAGCACTGCTGGGAAAGGGAACGCAGCATATCGGCTCCTATCGGTCGCTGCCACAATGTCATCATCTTAAAAAGTGGAAATGGTGCAACAGAAAAACTGCAGCAGCCTACAGCCAGCAAGTACTGACCGACGATAACCGGATTGTGTTGTCCTGGCGGCTCTGTTGGCCCGCCGACCGTGTGTTATGTTTCTCCGACGAGATTACAGCCAGGTTCGCCTGGAAGGGAGCGCATAATCACGCGGAGCCTCGGAGGCCAACGTGGGGTGGGCCACACTCTATTCCTATCTTTTGCAACGTAAGCTTTAGATAGGAGACTTTTGCGAAGCAAAAAAAAATGCTGAAAGATAATGAACTGGCCAGGTTTGCAATCACCAAGTTTGTTACAAAATCTGCTGTTTAAAGCCCTACCGATCGGAGGTCATCGATCGCACACCGAATAGGATCGCTGATGGTCTCTAAAGCACCACCAACGTTATTTTCGCCTCGGAGCGAAATTGCATCCCCTTCAGCGCGGGCTCTCACCGTAGGATCGCCATTAAATGGAATGTGGAACATAATTTATCACCTCCAGCCCACGGATGAGTGGGCTCCAGTTTGTGCGCCTTGCCGCGTTGTCCGGAGTGGATGGAGAAAATCAATTCCACGTCGCCTCGCCGCCATCCTGCTGCGTTGACCTCCACACCACGCAGAAGTGCACCGTTCCACTGAGCACGACAGGCTTCCGTAGGGTTTCCAGCAGCCAATCAAGAGTCTAGCGACACGGCCAGCGATTCGTATCCGTGGGTAGATTCATTCATAAACCACACGATCGCCTAACAGACCAACAGCGAAGAAGTGTGGGAGACAACACACCTCCTTGCGCGAGAGTTCCCTAGCGTCGGGGGCCCTTATGTGGGCGATGAAGCTGTTGGCTGGCGCGGTTCCCCTGGGGCCCTTTCAAGACCGGTGTCTGCCCGTTGTGTAGGTTTCGGGTCCTCCTCTCTCTTTTCTGTCAACCGATGATCGATATTTCCTTTATTAAAAACCATAACCAGGCTTGCCTGTCTGCCTTTCGAATGCTGGCAGGACACTGGCGTCGATCTGCAGCCTTTATTAATGGTTGGAGGCGGAAAAAAGTGAAATAACGTTACGAACGGCATCCAGACCTAATCTGTCTCTGCAAGCGACGCGATATTGGCGCCCACACGAATACCACCACCAGTCCACTTGACTTACCACGTTCGTTAATTGATGGAGCCGGCTGCGGATCAGGCGGCAGAGCGACCAACCGGTCCCGCATGACTTTTTATGGTCGGAAGGCAGTTGCTCATCGGAACCAACCGACCAATCACTGGAAACAGTGGCTGCTCTTGGATTACTGGAGACATTTAAGCAGCAAGCTGTTGTCCGGTCGCCAACGCGCCCTCCAGAAGTAAAAGGTCCAATCGGCAAATACCGTAGCCGGTGGCAGTCTTTTTCTTGCACATCATGGTTTCCCTCTTATCAGTTTTTTATACAGACAATTAAGTTTCGCTAACCAACAAACGACTGATAGTAGAATCACTTAGCTAATGTGTGTTCGCTTTGATCGGTCCTTTATTTGCAGTGATAAAAAGATAATCGATTTGGACAAACCGATGCGATGTGGTGCCTTCGTCGATCCGTCCCGGGTAAAGAAGTACACCGAGGACGATTACATACTGCCAGAAACGCCACCGTTCAGCTGGTTGCTGCCGAAACCACGCGACGAGAACGGCGAGGATCGAATTTCGCTCCACTCGCCGACGAACGTGGTGGACGCGGAGAACTGTTCCGGCAACGCCAACAATCTCATCAACAACCTCCAGAACCAGAGCAACAATAACAACAACAATATCCAACAGCCCCAGGGCAAGGGTTCGTACGAGGCGGGGCCGTGTGCAGCCGGTCCGATGCACTTCCGGCTGTCGCAGTCGCCCAAAAGTAACGCCGGCAGCGGAGAATCAACGGTGGGACCGCTGGCACCGTCCAGTATCGGAATGTCAGTCCCGGCGAGTACCACCACCACCACCGGGACCTCTCCACCGCTCGGTTCACTCGGGGCCGATAGTGGACTGCGACGCTCATCCCGCTGGTCGATCCGGCGCGATCCGTCCGAGGACGAACGGATGCTGAAGGAGCTACACTTTGCATTTGCCGAATCGACAGCCCAGGGCGAGTTGGCAAAGTTTTTGCGCGAATGCCAAAATGCGCCCACGCTGCAGGAGTTTGATATGATGCGCTCGAGCGGCGGCGATACCGTTACCGATGCGACGATCGACGGCAGCCGGATACTGACCGAAGCCGACACCTGCTGTGAGCCCTGCGAGCGGAGGATCGACGACGACGATAACGACGACGACGACGACGATGCCATCAATGACCTCACGCGCCAGCTCGAGCAGTTCGAAACTTCGCTACCGGAGTACGAGTACCTCGTGTCATCGCTTTGCCAAACGGTGGACAGCAATTCGAACAGCTAAATGCATGGCGGCGGCCAAGAATCCGACCGCCCGAGGGTGGCGAGTTTATTGTTAATTTTTCGAGAGAGCACACACTTCTGTACTCCTGTGTCGACTGATATATATTTTTTGATGATATTCATCTCCACATTACACACACACAGTGCGCACACATAAAACACTGAGAAAACCACAAACACAACCACAGAGCAGTAGGAAAGACAAGACGGCGGATGTTGCGAGCGACAGAAGGAACAGGAAACGATAGGTCCAAAGGACGGCACTGCTAGGGAACGGAACGGGACGATTGTACTAATGTTTCAATGTGCCCGTTTCGAGAGGAGGTTGTGTGTGTTTTGTTGCAGAGTCCTTGCCTTTTGAGCCATCATAATCTACGTGTTTTTTTTACTATTTCGGGCAGCCCAATGGCTGCAGCGAATGAGAAGCGGCTTTGAAGAAAATGTTCCTTATTGTGTGCGCGGGGCAGCAGCAGCAGTGTGTCAGAACGCCCGTCGAATGATTAGCAAAATAAGTTCAATCGTCCCCAGGGGTCCCTTATTTTCTACATATTTATGCATTGAATCCAAATTAATCCAAAGTATATTCTTCCCCGCCATATACTAGTGAAGCTTTTGTTCGCTTGAAGAAGATGCTGCTTTCGCCGGCGCATTGCATTGGTGGTCATTTACCGACTGACATTGGCTTTAATATTGTTCGATTGCTTTAAGCGCAACTGAGGAGGAAGTAGATGGATGGCGAAGGATTGTTGAAACGGAGGAGTGATCACAAACGTAGCTAGGCTCTTTACGCTCACCACGGAACTGTTTTCCGGCCACCCCATTGTAAAGCCCCGCCGCTAGCGTCGTGTTTGTAAATAGTACAACATTTGTTATAGGCTTAAAATCATCGCAAGGAACCGGACCTTGCTTCTCCTGTAAATAGGCGTACGATATTATTTGGCTACCAATGTTTTGGCATTACTTTCGGGGTCATTATGCTAGTTGCGAGGGGGTCAGCGAGCAGCGGTGGGGTGCTAATGCCCGGTTCGGGGCGCCGGGAAACATTTCTCGTACCGAACGTAAAACAGTAAATAGATTTTGAGCCAGAACATTTTCGAAGGCAGAAATCAGTGGCGATGAACGTTAGTGTCGTGGTCGAGAACAATTTGCCGTTTACGCCGGGAAAACTTACTGTTATTCACGATTTTTATCCTTTCGTCAGTTTATATTCGACTCGGTCTAGCGGCCGGTCTAGCGTAAGGGAAAACGTGTGCTGATTAGGCGCAGGGATGGGATACTGTATCGTTTAAATATAACTCAGCAATTATTTTTTATCTTCTGATGTTTGAGCTGATCTGTGTCGAATTCTGGTTACTATTTCATAGAAACCCCTCGTGAGCATCGGGGAGAAGAGAGGGTTATCATCAGCTATCTAAAATTTGGCTTGCGTTCGATACTTCACACACATAAAACTGTGTAACATTTTAGTGTTAGTAGCGCAGTATCTGTAATCGGTTCCTTTTCTATCGCCACACAATGCAAAAAGTACATTTTTACTACCACCATACGAAAGACCAAACTTTTACGAATAAGAAATGAAAGAAGAGGTGCGAAATTGTTTGCCAAATAGGCCGTCTATTTTCTTGTCTTCGTTTCAAAGAGACTGATCAGCCTAAGAGAGAGAGAGAGGAACATGTCGCTAAATCGCTTTTTTGGGCCTTATACTGGATAGCAAAATTTTAGGACCGAGTCAGAGTTACTTTTGTGCTTAAAGCTAGCGGGAAAACCATTTCAGTAAGGTTAATTGGAAAAAGGGAATAAAAGATATCATTGGCAGGGCGTTTTTCTGTTTCAAAGGAAATGGTTTAGGAACGGCAAATGTAATATTTATTAGATAATCAAATGTGTTTTCTTTTCTTTAAACAAACCCATTCATGCTCACAGTAAAACAGTAAACAGTAAATCGAAACAATAGGCATTATGTCAGGCATATTAAGTCAATCGGCACATCACGGAAGTCGAATTCGTAACATTAGCCCAAGAAAAAGGATCGCAACCATCAACCACAGCAACAATGAAATAAAATCAAATTGATAAGAAAACAGAAAAAATCATATTATCGTTTGACTTTATAATCCGAAACCTTGCAAATCAGTAATGTGCGTTCAGAGAACAACAGAAATAGATTTTAGAAATAGCAAAAACCCCAACCTAACCTCCTCTACTGATCTTGGTTTACCTTTCTTACCTAATTCGGTAATTTCTTTCGGTAACCTTTCTTGGAATTCGGTAATTTCGGTAATTTCGGTCCACTTTTTCACAATTTTCCGATTTTTCTCTATCCGTTCGCCTGCAACTATGCAACCGGGCACACGACAACGGAGTTTTCGCCGGTTGCTATAATCGTGGGTTTGTGGTTTCGCTTACGTGCCGTAAGAAAAATGATAATTATGGCAAATTATGAACTTACTGCAAAATTCAGTTAATAATGATTTCGAACAACGAATCATCAATTCGAGGATCAATTGCGTCGCTTTCCGTTTTCCAACGGAAATCAAGGGCATCTATCATTGTAAAACTTTCTTATTTTATCATCGTTTATAAATTTATTTTTGAGATGAATATAATTTTCATCCGATAACCATTTTGTATTTTTAAAGCTTTACAATTGTTTGATTTGCGGTCCACCTTCGCATGCCTCGGAATACCTTGCAACATGAACCCAACTGCAGCCATGCGAAACGTTCATTCAAGAATCCGACGCGGAGCGCACACCGCCGACGAAAAGCCAAAACCAGCTGATTCGTGCAGCTGTATTTTGGCCGCGAGCAGCATCTAAACATTTTAAGGATCCAGCGAAGTGGAAAACGCCAATTTGCACTTGACTTCGGGCAACACACGCACCCGGAAAACGTGGCTACGGTAGCTTCCGGATCGTTTCCTTCCGACGAATGACATCAAACCCTCCGAACGAAGATGCTCGGGCGCCTTGAAATTGTGTTGTTTGGTTGAGTAACTTCCAAAAGGACACTTTTGAATGGCGTGCGATAGATTATTAAAATAAATCGCTAGCTTCCTCGTTCCGACCAGGAACCAAACGAACACCTTCTGGGCGTTCTGTCGAACGCACGTCACAATCCAATTCGAATTTCCCGCCAACAGGCATCGGTGGAGCTTTTCCGAAAAGCTTTGGCTCCTTTCAATCCTCACCAGGAGAGAAAAGAGAGAGAGAGAGAGGGAGGGAACGAGTGAGAGCGAGAAAGCACACACGAAACACGTGACGAGTGGGCAAATAAAAACGAGACCACACTTATCAAACGACCGATCTAATAACAGCACCACAACAAACGGTGACCGGTGGCCGAAAGCGCCTTGAAGGCTCTTCTGGGTGTTCGTGGCGGCTTCGTGGCTGGTAACACACGAGGTAACACGAACACGGCCGGTGGCCCCCGCCGGCCACGTGGAGTGGGGGATCACGCTGGCCGCCGCTGCGGTTTTTGCTGCTGTTCCGACACAGCTCTAACTATAGGCAAGCCACCGTCGTTCGACTCAGTTGCCCAACGGACGCGGACCGCGATTGACCTAAAAGCGCCGAGGCCGTGATTCACTCTGACACGCCTGCAGTTTCGGACTTGTAGTGTTCCGTTTTTTTCCTCCTTCTTATCCCCGTCTAAGACCGACTGTGGAACACCTGGCGGCTCTAGGTGTGTGCTGGGTGTGATTAAAGATTGATAGTCTAAAGCGCCACCCAGACAAGCATTGCGCCAACGACCCGAGCGTCGCGTAAAGTGTCGCGAGTGCGATTGAAACTCGCCTTCTGGATTAATTAGGACTCGGCGCGCCATCTCAAGGTCTCCCTGCGGCGGTGGAAACTGGGAAATGTGGTGCACGAATTATTTATCAACCAAGCGACGCAACCCACAACGTGCATCACAAGCCGATTATCGTCGTGCAGAAAAACGGTCGCGTCTGCTGGAGTGGATTGAATTAGCGCAACAGTATCCGGCGCGTCCTCCGGCGGCGTCGTAGCCAATTCGGCTGTGGGGGCTCGTCGGAGCCGTGGCTTCTTTCGAAACACGTTTCGGCATTCCATTCCAATCGGGGCCGACTTCCCACAAAGACAGAAAAGCTACATCGGCGAATAGAGTCGCAGCCAGGTGACGGGAGATTAAGGCGAATGCGTGACACGCACGCGGTGATTGCCGTGTTTCAAAAGCTGCCAATCTGTTCGCTTGATGTTTGTGTAAATATTGTTTTCTGGTGATTGTATTTTCAGCCCCTTCGACAGCGAAATGTGCGACTCCCGATAGGACCGCGTGTGTCGCGATGCTTATTTGCTTGTTTCTTGAATCTCCATCCTCGAGCGGGACTTCAACGGATTAAAATCAATCGGTTGTGTGTCGGTTCAATCGGTTGTGTGTTTTGGTTTTCAGTGTTGTAATCTCCTCGCGATAGTCGCGTAAGACGTGAGGAGACCAAGTGAAAGAGAGAGGGTGTGATAGAGGGCGGCGGTGTTGAAAGTCTAAACCGATCGTTGGCGATCGTGTGGGTCCGTGAGTGAGTGAGGGATTCCAAGCCTTCCAGTTGTCTTCGCAAGGATTGGCAAGAAGCGGTGCAGAGTGTGGTTGTGGCCGTGTCGCGCTAAACGGTGTCACGCCTCACGATGGTGCAATGGACGCTGATCTGGGCCGGCATCGGTGCCTTGATGGCCGCATCCGGAGTGCTGCTCGGTTTGGTCGTCTTTCCGCGGGCAGTGCACGAGAAAATCATCGAGGTAAGTGCGATCGCGCTCGTTTCCGGCTCGATCTGTGACTCGATCGTCGATCAACGAACGAGCTGTTGAATAACAGCATCTTCATAATGCATCTCAGGCCGGGTTTTTTGAGATCACAATAAAACCCCTTCCGTTTCCACATTCCAATCTCTGGAGGGGTTCGAGAGGTTCCAGACGCACTACCAACGATCATCATCGTTTAATTTATTGCTTTTGGCTGGGCGATGCGAAAAGTTTCGATTGTATAGGTTGGGCCACACCAAAAAATGAAGCGACGGGATAATTTGCATACTTCGGTGAGCTCCCAAATGGCGGGTCCGCCACCCGGTCTAAAATTGCCCATTTACGAGCGAATGCTCATCATGCGCTTTTCGGCGACCGACCATTTTGTGATGGTGAGAACTCGCACAACAACAACAAAACCGATCCCTATTGCCGCTCCGCCAGCGCACGCACAAAACATCATATTAATATGAGGCGGGCCCATTAGGCAGGGCTCCCGGGCTCTCCCGCGCAACGACAACATACCTTTAACCTCGCCCCGGGACACGTTCGAAGCTTCCTGCTTTTGTTGTTTGGTCGTGATGATAAAAATTTCCCCAACCGCCTCCATTGCCCGGCAGGCGCATGCGACAGGGTGATCAGATACCGCACACACACAGTTGTTGCTCGGTACTCCCATTCCGTGCGTTCGCCGCGCCCCGTACAAAACCGGATCCGTCCGATGACCGTGTCTGGGCACTGATCTGATCTTTACTCCCGCACATCGGGACTGCAACCACAACGAAACGGTTCATTAGCGTACGGGAGCCCTAAACGATCGCCAGCCCAGAAAACTTTTCAAGTTCCCACCAGAGTGGAGCTTACAAATCGTTGCGTTTTTCGGCCCAAAATCAAACAACCCACTAATGACTCGGTCACGCTCTCCTCAACGCTGGGCTTTACATAATTTCGCTGCCACTCGGAGCTGCCACTTCAGGAAGAGGAAAATGAAAGAATCGCAGCCCACCGTCAGGGAAGCGCGTCATCTCGATCGGTCTCCCAGCCGAGGGAAGACCATCCTCGGATTGTGTTTCAACTTGGCTCACTTTCTGCCGAAAAACAACGCAACACGAGCACGGTGCTTAATATGTGGCGGGTGAACAAAAAGGGCAATCGACCATAAGGGGGGTTCCTTTCAGATTTGAAAAGGAACCCCTTGCGGGGCGCTCTAGCAATTGCGTAACGCTCAACACGTCATTCAGGTGGTCAGTATTCAATTATAACTTCGATGACGGTGCGATTAGCCCACGAAAGCTACACCGGGAGCCCGAACGCTTCGTGGAGGTATTTGTGAATTAAATTGGCAACACGACCGAGCACCGGCTGAAATGGACCGAACTTCACGGTTAGATGAATCGGGGAAAAAACAAGCGAACTAAATCTTTTTTTCTGTTCTGTTTTTTACACCGAACCGAACATCGGTACTCTTTGGTTCGGCGGTTCCTTTAGTTCCAATATGTGATCTTTCCATTCGCACTTCAAGCGAAACGATCGCCAGTTGCTTTACTTTGTGACGAATTTCTTCGCTTGCGAAGTGACCGCAGTTCAGCGACGTGCCTTGCAAACCATAACACATCAAAGTAAATCGCCACGATGGTTGTTCTAACTCTCAGGGTCAGTTTGTTTTACTTCGTTTGCTTGTTACGTAAAAGCGCTCGTTGGAGATTGTAAGATTTCATAGAACACAATATAACCGAGCGGTGAGTCACAACAGTTGCGGTTAAACTATTCCCATTCGGTTCCTCGCGCGTTGTAATTGACGTCAACGATAGAATTTTTTAGTAGCACCATTGTTTCCCCTAACCTTGGACCCTTGATCGCGCCCGATCGCCCGAAGATCGGTGCTTTTTCTGGGCGTTTCATTCCTAAGGAAACTTTCCGACACTTCCTTCTGCGACAGGAAGCGATTGAAGCTGTAGCGTGATCGCCATGCTGTGTTATATCTTTAATTGTGGCTTGTGTTGCGTGAAAACTGTTTGAGCGAAACACAATTAACACACCACTTGTCGGGCCAATTATCCCCAGCTGCTGCCCGGTGAATCGTGCTGGATGAGTAATATCATCGGATGATCCTCAGGTACGGGCATAAAGTATCAGCCAGGTTGAAACGGCTCAGTGACGTCTCACGGCTACATAAAGGACCGGCATTGTTTTGGGGGCAGCGAAATGGACGCATGGAAAAGGAAGCTTTCGCCATGAACTTCCTCGCGCCCAGGGTACTCAAATTTGTTGACACGCCGACCACAGCCACTTTCATTAGATGACAATCCTAGACATAATTGAATTGATTCAACGTCCCACCGTGGTCACGTGTAGTGACTGAAGTTCAAGATCATTTCCGGTAGGGGCACGGATTAGGTTTCTTTGCATTGCAGATTACATCCCACTTGCAGACCCTTGGCATCGTTCAAGATCATGACCCGTTTGTTGTCGTTATTTGACTTGCATATTATTCGGACGAACTGTAATTTGTCACAAAACAACGTTGGGACGTCCAACTGATAGTACTAATTAAAAGCACTTTTATGGTACTTCGCTCTCAGAATGATTGACCTTAACCTTGGCTGCACAATCGACATAAAATGAGTGCCTGACTAATTAAGTCAATCGTCGCGTCGTTGAGGTTAGTATTTAGCAGTGTGAAATGGTAACGCTATCCTTTGAAAAAACACACACTCGACCAAAAAAACTGTTATTAAGTGACCCAAAAATCTATGATCAATCACTCAACGCTCATCGCTTCCAGCGATCCTATTTAACTTCACCGCAGGCACTTCTCTCGTGGCTTTGTTGCCGTGGCGTTGAGCTCATTTCGTGCTACCTCACACAGACTCCGCCGGCAGTAAATAAAGAAAAGCCGTGCTACTCTCCACACCCGCCGGTCAGTGACCTAGGGTGGCCAAATGTTAAAACTGGCCGTACGATTTGGGTTATCTTTTCTCTCTCTCGTCAAAAGCGCACTCACGGCACCACGGCCCTGATGAGCCGCATGAATCATCTCTAAGAAAGATTTTTTTTCACTCGGGCAAATGATTCAAAGCATGTAGCTCTTATTTGTAAAGCCTTGTGGCCGTGAAAAATAGGTTACCAGGATCGTTCGCCACAACCAATTCGGTTGATTAATCTATTGGTTCCGAAGCTGCTGATGCCGGAAGATCGAGTCAAGAGGCACGCCGAGAGTAATGCGGACATCAATCACCGTTACTGCTATTGTGTTGATCGAGTGCATCTTACTGCATCGATAAAATATCTACGCGGCTTGGGAGCTACGGGGCTTCGGAGAATACGCCTTTGTACTAGAAGTTAAGCGCTTCCAACACACTGAAAGCAAGTTATTAACTTCGTAACGCTCAAGCTCCGGATTTTTAAGTTTAAAATATTCAAATTTTAAACAAAAGACTTCAACGGCTAACTGTATCACAAGACACCAAGAGACGAACCCCACAACTCTGCCCATTTCGCATCATACACAAGCATTTCATCCATCACGAGGTCTTCTTATGCCCCTTTCTTTTCATTGTTGTAGCCAACCACATTTGTACTGAGGGCGCGCACGATTCGCCGATCGGTCGCTGGCCGTGAAAGGGAAAGAAAAAGGAAAAGTTGTTCTACGACTGCCGAGCGCACGAGCGATTTGCATGTATTTTTGTGTACTCGTGGTACTGCTTCGACATCGAGCCGTCCACTTGACGGTTGCTTGATATAAAACTGAAAGTACCTTACGTCGAAGGGTTGGTTCTGGCTAATCAGTCAACTCGTTGCACAATTCTGCATGCAGACTCGTGCAATTAACTCTCGCCGTTCAATCAACCAACGGCCGTGCGAGTAGAAATCCAGCCTTCTTTGGGCTTCGGTGCGGACTTCCTTGGGCTTGACAACTAGAATTCGTTTCCGTGAGGCTACCTCTCATAAATTGCAACTCTTGTGCTGTCAACACACAGCAGAGGTTATTTAATCGACAATTCTTCATTTGGCAAAAGGTCGATGGAGTATTGCGGTCATTCCATCGCACGACGATAGCCATCAGCATCAGGTTCATCTGTGGCATTATTACCGGTTTCCCATCCGACCCACAGTGGCGGATTCAAAATCTTAGTTTGTCTGCAACTTGACGGATTGAGGCAACGATACCTCGCTGTTTATGTCCATCAGACGCCACAATCGACTATTAAAGTGAGTGGTTGTAGGACTGGTTTGTATCCAGTTTGTACGGCTATTGTGTTTCCGCAAAGAAACTCCAAAAACATCGAGCCAACGCGGAGATGTACGAACGACGAACTGACCTAATACCACCGCCGCCACCGAGTTGCACACAAATTGCACAGATCTTTACGATGTACCGCTGTCAACACCCTTGAAAGGTTAAGACAGGTTTTAATGTTTCATGGGGTCTCTCTTTTTCATAAAGCTCGAAATGGAATGGTCCGCTTTATGGGAAGATTTTTCATTTTTATAGACATACGCTGGCGTTGCGTAGAATAAACCACGTCACACAGTGGCTCACCGGGAACGGGAGAAAGACCTCCCCCCAACAGCATTTAGGTCGTCATAACGAAACAAATAAACATACTTAACGCCCACAGCGAGAACCGCTGAACGTGCACAAAGCGATCGTGCCCGCGCAATTTATGCTTACTTTCCACGTCCGGCCAAGTTCGTGGATGGTCGATTGTTTTTCCAGTGTGCGGATTGTTTTAGTACACCGTACCGGTCAGTTCACTTGACGATGACAGAGAAAAGCGAAAACCACGCCGTTGCTGAATCCTCGAACTGGACTATTCCTCCATAGGTGTACGGGGGGATGGCCACGGCTACCGACGACGATATTCGCCCGACGAAATCCAACCAACAATCGAATCGAAACATTGCCGCAACCGAGCGGCTGTGTGACACGGCGCCGACGTGACGGCGTTGAGCTATTGATCGCGGCGAAGGCGATGCGTTATGCGGCTTGCCAAACCTTGACCGTTTTGACCGATGAGGAATACCAAACGGTTTTTTCTCCAAAGCTTGATCGAACGGCCGGCCAATACGCCAAACATTGCGCCGACCGGCGACCGGCCAAGGCAACCGCCGCCGTGCCAGTGTTTAATGTTGGCTTTGACGCCTTCGACGGTGCGTCCTAATCGATTTTGCGTGGCATTGTTAGCATAGATGCACACTGTCACCTCGCGTTTTAATCTGAAGCTCATAAATATGTCTCCTTAAGACGTTCGCGAAACCACATTATGTGACAAGGACAGGATCCTTCCCACAGGGTCATCGTATCGTTGGTGGTTTAGTCAGAAATTCGATACAAATAGATGGGTTGATTTTGAAGTTGGTTACACACTGCTTTTGCTTCATGTGTGACAAAAAATATTGATCATTTCTGTTCGCGCGATCAACGGTTCAGAAATGCTAACTTTCTATTCACGAGAACCGGTGCGCTTGGGGTGGCTACGATCGTTCCCCAGATTGAATACTAACCGGTTCGACCACACGATCGAGGGAGCAAATATTAAAATGAGGAAGAAAGTATGAATTCACGTCATGTCAAGAAATATCCCTTACGAAACGAGACTGGAATAAAATGGCGCGTTACGTGTGTTACTTTCATCGTGTCACTTTCTTAGCCTCTGAGGCGGTAAACGTTCCAATTTTTTGGACCTTAGAGATCATATATGCGTTGTATCAAATAAATTATTCACATTTTCTCGCTATGCTTTTTTAGGGTTTTTACGAGCATCCTAAATAAGTTGTAACGAAAAATGCGGACAAAAACAATTCTGAAAGGTTGTGACCCATTGTTCGATTATATTCTATGGTTGTAATTATTCTGTGATTTTAAGGGTATTTCATAAGTTGTATCACTTATTAGATTCCGTAATGAGAATTTCTAGATGAGCAATCTAGATACACATCCTGGTCGTCTAACGCCAAAAGCATTTATTTAAAATGGTTTCGTTTCACTCATGGGAAGCCAAGTTCACAATAATCGTGGGAAAAGATTTCGAGAAATGATCCAAGTATTAACTCCTGGTGCGATCATTCAATTGGTTCGGTTCCCACATTTATCATATTTTGAGCTACAGAAACTGATATATCTTGACACGTAGTGTGAAAATAAATCACACGAAATTCCATCGAAACGGAACTATTGCATAAGATTACACTGCTAGTAACTTACTCAACTGAGGCTAAATAAGACGGGTTAGTTAGTGTAACGAATTCAATTACCTTAGCTGTACTTGCTACATTAACAGTGAAGCAAATGAAGGGAGCTTAGATTCGCAGTTCAGGTGTAATAGCAGGCCATCATCGATTGGATTTCCATCGCAGTTCCGCCGGCATTAAACAATGGAAATGAAATGCTTAGTATTTAGGCCTAACCGTGACAGCGTGTCACAGCCTCCCGTCTCTAATACGACAGCAAAAGGGCAAGAGAGGAAGAAACTTTCCACCAACGTGTCGAAGTATCTGCGTTCAGTGAAGCAATCCAGTGGAGCAATGGCGATCGTCAATAGCCCAGTGACTTAAGTCCATGGAGCAAACGAGCGCTTCCAACTTTCCCGTGTATTAGCGGAAGAAGGACGGTCGGGAAAAGTGGTCAATTTCCTTCCCATCCGCAGGCAGTTGACTTTCGTGCCCGGACAGCAACTCTCGCAATGCCGAAATTATGCGCGTAACGATGTCCCCGCTCGCAACCTGGATGTTGCAACGAGTTGCGATTGTTATCCCCTTTGGGCAAGGAAAGAAAGTCAACCGCATCCCGAACCGAAGACACTTTAAGTACTTTACGGATTTTGAAGTCACCAGCTTCGGCACTAAGCTGGAATACAATTCAATACCTTGAGCTACCGGTACGTTTCTGAAATGTCGTAAAATCCGAAAGGCTGCTTCCGAAACGAAGCTTCACGGTGCAATTGAGCAATACAGCACATGGGAATACATTAAACGTTTTTGCTCTGGGACCAGTAGAAAATCGCTTTGGTAGAGATACCCCCAACACACCGGAAGTGAGGTTGTAAACTGAATGGTGCCATCATTATAAACCGATCAATTCGTTCGAGGAGTACCTGCCATAAGGTCTGAGAACCCCAAAAAGCTCGTATGCTTCGACGTAACCGTTTTTGGGGTTTTAAAACTGAAAGTTGTTTTATTTGCCGGCCAAGCTGTAGATGTCCCTGAAGATGCAATAACAGAATGCGTTTCGAAAGTACTTTCCTGATGTCTGTTTCTAGGTCCACGTTTACTACCAGAGCCCTGTGTTGTCCATATTTTCGTTCGGGTGCTTCACCTCGTCCAAAATCAGTGTATTTGCTTAACGGTACGTTATTTGCTTTGCTCTTCTGGAGCTGCGTTAGGTTAGCGCGACGACTGATGCCAGTTTAACACTCTTGTTAACACCACCATGACTCCGTTAGCATCGTGTAGAAACTATTGGTGGCATATTTATCATTCGAAATAACAAGATGTAGCTAGTTCTGCGAAGATGAAACTTGCTACATACGAATCCTCTTCCCATTTTTCAAAATCGTTACTTATTATTCCATTACAGTATTACTTTTATCCACTCTATCGTTCGTCACGCTGACGTCGATTAGCTTTTGGAATTCTCGGGATATATTACCATAATTTATTACCGATTATGTCACCACAACCCAGAGTCCTAAAGACGTCAAACCCTTGCTCCGCCAATTTCGTTATATACCATTCAAACATTCTGTTTCTTTGTTGACTATCCTTCGAGCGGCTGGCTATACGTCATTTACCCAGAACGGTGTAACTTTCAAATTCGTGTCCATGAGAAACTGTGACTGTGACAAACGAAGATTTTGACTTTTGATTCTAGAAAGGGCAGATACTAATCAATCAATTATTTAAAAACCGTTAGTTCCGTGATTGTGCCAGTGAAATTTCGTTGCGGTTTTCTTTTATTACCTCTGAATGATGATTTGTTACCATACGTACTAGGAGCTTGCTAGCTCAACACACAAGTTGATCAATTTCTATTGAACTCCCCAGTGAGACAGGGTCAGATTTATTAATAATTCAATCGAATCTATGATCATTATCGGCAAACACGTATGACACTAGTAATCCTTGAATAATCACTTAGGAAATCTAGCACCGAAAGTAACGCGTTGTTCCATCGCGATGGTCAATAGCGGTCGTCCTTGTACCCCCAAAATACCGGCCCCCCTTGTTTTAACCCTGGCCGCCTTTCGAAGGAAAATTACTCTACTTCCGTGAGAATATACAATTAAATCGTTTCCCTTTGCCATGACCGCTTTATCAGTGCATCTCACGGGTTGATTTGATCGCACCGAATCATCAGTTGTTGCCCACCATTCGCTGATGATAATAATCATTTTAGTAGTCGAAAGGACGAAGGACGATTCGTTTGAATGATGGATTCATTCATTGACACTGCGTGACTCTTCGACAGCATACGTGAGTACAGAATATTCCGCGCCACTTTTCGTTCCCTGCTGACTTTCACGCCATTGCATTGTGGAGCAGTAGGTGGCCCAAAAGTGAAAATACTGGCTGGTTGGTTGTTGATTTGATTATCCTTTAAAAACTACCGTATTTCAAAGTTAGACTAACAAATTATATTAGATAACACAAAAATAATCCAAGTGCATGGAGCGATTTGTAACGATTTAAACTGCATATTGATTCATGTTTTCTTATACAAATTGTTCATTTGTTCAAACCCAACTAAAAATTACAAATAATTAAAAATCAAACTGCTATCTTGTGAGTCCAATCGCGCCTAAAGGTAGATAACGTGCCGAGCAAATCGCAATGGTTGAGAGTTGTTACGTTACAGTAGTGGTCATAAGTGTAAGACTACTTCCAATAGTATTTCAAACCCAATCTAGAGCCAATGAAATCCTTCAACAATCCTTTTCCACTCCTTACTGGACGCTAAAATTAATGCTATTTGTCAAAATCTCATCGAGGTCGGTTCACGATTCAAAAAAATGTTCGCAAGTGGAAAGCATTTAATTGTAATCAGGCACGACAAGACCTCATTTCCTGCGTTAAGAGAGCCAAGGTTGAAGCAAGTTGCTTTTTGGGTGGGTCGCAGCGATGGCCACTATCGACCGACGGTTTTCTGCGTAAGGCTTAATGGAGGTCATCGATTTTACATTCAGCACATTTTCTTGACCTTACGCCCATTTTCTGTGGCGATGGTGACGATTGTGTTTATTTATTTTTTCCTTTTCATTTCCAGAACACAGAACTACGCCAAGGGACGGAACAGTTCAAACGCTTTGAGGCACTGCCACAACCGCTGGACTTTAAGGTCTACATTTTCAACGTGACCAATCCGTACGAAGTTATGCAGGGGCGGCGGCCGAAGGTGGTGGAAGTGGGGCCCTACGTTTATTTGTAAGTAGTGGATGCTTCCGATGAAGCAGGGCACCTATTACATCGGCTAATGGTTGTTACGGACCCTTTCAGTCAGTACCGGCAAAAGGATAACATACGGTTTAGCAGAGACCGGTCGAAGGTGCACTTCACCCAGCAGCAAATTTACGTCTTCGATGCGGAATCATCTTATCCTTTGACGGACAATGACGAGCTGACGGTTTTGAATATGCATATGAACGTGAGTGTGTGCAAGGCGGCTTTAATACTAATGCTTGATAACAAAATAAAGGCCCGTGTCGAAATCTTCCGCTGTTGGCATTTATCAAAATGTAACTCGAGGAAGAGACACTTTATTTTAACAGACCACCAAATCACAGGATTTCCAGTAACACGAAAGGGAACAACCACATCCACAATTACACATACACAGTCCTCTCTCTATCTGTCCTTTCTACAATGTGTGGGATATCCTGGATTAATCCGCATCCTTTACTCGACCCCACAGCTACACTCGTACACAGTGCGTGAATCGCGTAAATTGATTGCCCCACAGCTAACAGTGGCAGACTCTACACAACACCAGCCCTTAGTTTTTGTTGCTCTTCCTCTTTGTTTATCCACTTGATTCCTTTTATCAAATTTTCCATCAGTTCTGTCATCTTATATCCCAACAAGGAGAGCAACTTGTCACAGGCCACACTCTGTCTTCTCACTCGACTGTCCCTCCTGTTCCTACTTCTGAAATTGTGTCTCTCTTCTGTTTTCAGAGCATTTTACAAATAATCGATAACCAAGCGAAGGAAACGATCACCAATTTTCGTTCCGACGTTAACAATACGCTCGAGAAAATTCCTGTAGTCAGAGTCATTAAAAGGATCATCGAGCGCACCACGCCGATCCAAGTAATGATCCGCTGCTTCCACTATTTAGTTCCGTTTTACTTGTCTCGCTTTACGCATCCCCCATTTTCGAGCACCGGAAACGGTGGGCCGTTCATTAAACGTTCTCGGCACGCTCTTGTCCTTCACCGGTTAGTTTGTGGTGCTAGTGGTACTGACTTACTGTCATTAATCTTACCGTTGGCCCTTCTGCCGGAAGCCGGATGGGTATACTAGGGTGTGGAGTACTCTTATGATACTTCCGGTGTAGTTCCGGCGATCAAGTGTTGGCATCCAATATGCATCTTGACGCCCAATTTGAACTGGTCCCGCAGTTTCTGGAGTTTGGTTTTTATCATTTTTGCTCTAGTGTTTCTTTCTAATTTAATCGTTTTCTCTCTCATTCACGATTCTTTGCTCCATCTTTCATCATCATGTATCGTAACTGTATTACGGTTCGGATCATTCGACGATCATTGGGGACCTCGGCAAAGCACCGACCAACTCCGTGGCGCCATTTTGCTTCCGTTTGTGTGCGCTTTCTGTGTTTTTCGTGGTGTTCTTGTTGTAGTGCGTGTATGTGTGTGGTTTCCTGTGTGCATAATCCATCACGGTTCGGACGGTGGCGGACTAATGGGTGCTCTTGCGTCCCCCAAATCCCTTTCGTCCAAATCTCGGTGGAGACTACCGGATTGCCATCACCATTTATCTTCACGCTCATGTTCATTGATCAAACCCCGCCAAGTCATCCGTTTCCCAATCAACCAGCCCGTACCGTCCCATTTCAAGTCACCCAATGTTTGGGCATCCAACGTCCACCGATCGTGATGGCAAACGCGATGCCCAGTCGAAACCACACACAAAACACTAGGTTCCACTCACAACACACACAACGTGCGGCAGCCGAAACCACGACAAACCGCTGCGTTGTTGAGTTTGCAAAGACTCTTAACTCGAAAGGGTTTTGATCAACAAACAACGCTTTGCGTTGGAAGTGGTGGCGCAAGTAACCGCATTCAGCGCTGTGTCGCGCAGACAACTTGCGTTTAATTTCCGTTGTTGTTTCAATTTGGTTCAATCTTTTCTTAGAAATTTTCTGAAATTTTCTAGTAACTCGAAGAAGGTGTATGTTGTGCCGAAAAGCCACTCTGGTGGGTCGTTCGTAAGAATAACAGGAAGCGTTCGTTGCTCCCATTTAATGTCAGAAGTGAAGGTGACCAACGGCACAGAAATAAGACGCCAAAACTTGTTTGGCAAATCCGACGATTGTACTCACAACCGGTACCCGGTTTGTCCTCCTTCATGGGCAGACAGTGCTTTTCGATGTTCGGCAGGACATTTACTTGCGTGTCGCTGAGGGGCTCGAATTCAGTTAAAGTGTAATGTGAAACCGTAAAGAAGCCGCCACGGCGCCTGCCTGTTTCGTGTAATATTTCACATTGATAGGTTGGCTGTCGATTTGAATAATCAAAGAGTTACCAGTCAAGTTATGCGCAGAAAAGGTTACACTAGGGATTGACACGAAAAAAAATATTTTAAATTATACGAGACAAATCCATTCTTAAGTTCGGTAACATTTGTTACAGTCAATTGAGTCACGTCAGAATGCGATTGGCTTTATATTTCCGATAACATTGAAATGTCCTTTCGTAAAATAATCACAAAAATCGTCGGAAAACGGACAGATCGTTTGCATTTTCTACGTGATCATTCTTACCATTCACCAGTGTACGAGTACCTTCCTGATATGATCCTCACTCCCCTCAGTACCTCGCATCCTCATACTCATAGCTTATTGATCGACCGTATCAATCAAACATGCTGGCAAAATTAGGCTCTAACACGCTAACGAGCTAATCATATCTAACGCTTCGAAGACTTCTCCCCCAAATTGGGCCCATACTAAAAATAAATATTTAGTACCGTAAGCACTCGATCATTTTTAACCATGTGTCAGACATTCACGATTGCCGCTGCCCCAATCATTCATTTCTCTGTTTAATTCACACCATTTATCATCCGAATGTTTGCATCTTTTTTCTTCACTTTTTTCTGCACGCCGCTACCGGTTCGCTTCGCGAAATCGTTGCAAAAAAATGGTTGAAAAAACCCACAACACTTGTCTTGTCGGTATGCCACACGTTGTAATAAAATTTGCCAATTACCGTTCAATTCAAACATTGACACGAAATCGGTTCACCCGGGCAGTCAATTTTGCAAATCGCCGAAGATGAAACGTACGACAGTTTGCGGTTGATCAACGTCGAGCTGAATCGCATTTTCGGCCGCCCGGACACGATGTTCCTGCGGACCACGCCGAAGCAGTTCCTGTTCGATGGCGTGCCATTCTGCGTGAACGTTATTGGCATCGCGAAAGCGATCTGCAAGGAGATCGAGAAGCGAAACACGAAAACTATCCGCACCATGCCGGACGGGAGTTTGCGGTTTTCCTTCTTCAGCCATGTGAGTGTCCCGAGCTTAGACGGGGGGAGAGAGAGTAAGCGGTGCGGGACTGTAGCACCTACCGGTGTTTAATTGTAGAAAAATATGACCGACGATGGAACGTTCACGATCAACACCGGCATCAAGGATCCGGCGCGGACACAAATGATCGAACAGTGGAACGGCAGGACAACGCTGGACGTGTGGAACAACCGGAGCAGCGGGCTGACGTCGGTTTGCAACAAAATCCACGGCACCGACGGTTCCGGCTATCCACCGTTCCGGGCGAACGTCGAACGGATGACCATCTTCAGCACCGATATCTGTCGGTAGGCTCGGCACAGAATCGAGTGTCCCTTCCGGCGCCTGTTAAATGGGGTTGAATTTTCTTTCCGCAGGACCGTTGACATTAAGATGACCGGGACCTCGTCCTACGAAGGCATCCCGGCGTTGCGGTACGAGATCGACAACAACTTCGTTCACGATGTCGGGCTCGAGTACGGGAACGAGTGCTATTGCGTGAACAAAATTCCCAAATCCATCGTCAAAGGCAATGGCTGCCTTTACCGTGGAGCGCTCGATCTGTCCAACTGTTTCGGTGAGTAGAACCTAGAACGATCATGGGCCCGTCTACGGGATACAATGTTTGGAATGCGCCATTTTATAGCTATGAGTCACGCCCAGCGTGGGTCATAAAAATCGGTCAGCTCGCATCTGATACGAAGCCTTATTGAGTGGTTACGAAACCATTATTCTTTACGGGGCCGCTTTTCCTTACGGTCTGCGATTTGTTGTTGCTTCCTACCTCGAACAATACCCACCATCAACAATATTGATGAACAACTCCTCTACGATAGCGAGATAAGCTCGAGATAAGCCTTTCGAGTTAATGTTATGCGTATTGAACCTGCGAAGCTGGTTGGAGTCGTGGAGCATTATGATAGCGCAAGGGCCCTTCGGTGCTGAAAATTGAGTCACGGCCAGCCGACGTTTGAGAACAGATGTTTTAGAGTGTGTTATGAGTAACCGAACAAGATAATCAAGATGCTCGCTATCACCGGGTCAGTATCGCCGATCGTGGGCCAACACCTCAAACTCGATCGACACCCCAAGGGGGTGCCGTGAAAGATCAGCCCCGCGAGCTCGAGAATGATTCACGCAATCGATAGAGGAAGTCGGCCCCGGTATCTCGTGAACCGTCTAATCGGACGCCTCTGATCGGCCATTTTCTCACACGCGCTCCCTGATGCGCCATTACAGGTTGCCGTGGGAGTTGCGGAACGCGACGAAAAGTCGCTTTGTTTGCCACACCGGCCACCGGCCTGTTTGTGTTTGTCCTGTGCTCTGAGCAAACAGGGTCTGAGTGCCGGAGGTATTACGGTATTAATGATCGTCTCTGAGGGTTGATTGATACGCAGCTGGAAAGGTCGAAGGCCAGCGTCCAGTGGCGTCCCCCTCAGGCATGATTGAAAATCAATTGAGGCCCTCTGAACATTGCGGGTCCAAATTTCCTTACCCAAGTTCCACCGGGTAAAAGAATCGTAAAAACTCCAGACTCTTTCCACCAGATGTTTGTCTCTGTATGGAGTTACCGTACCGGGGAAAATCCCTCAGGCCGAGCGCAAATAGGTGCCATATTATGCAAATAGTTCCCAAAAACTCCCAAAAACGGAAATGTTTCGAATACTTTACGGATAACCAATTTTTGTTACGCCATCCACCATGAATCACTTCGGATGGCCGGGGGCCCCCTGTCTCTGTAAGTCCTTGGAATTGATTTAGTAATAACGAAAAGGAATGTGATTCCTCGAAAAACAAAACGAAAAACAAACACTCATCGCCGACCAGGAAGTCAAAAGCAGCGGCGTCGTTCGTCCGGTCGTCCGTCGGTCCCGTTGAAATGGGCGGTCCGGAATGCCAAAATCGAAGGAAAATGTCCGAAACCGTATCTCTCGCGAGTTTGGAATGATTTATTGGATTTACTTATCAGAGAGGGAACGGGGAACGAAAACACTAATTATAAGGACCAGGAACCATGTGCTGAACACGGGTGTAAGCTTTACCCACTTTGGAACCATCGATTGAAGCTCTCTCGACGGCCGGTAGTCGTTGAAGGCAGTGGTGTGGTGCTAGTCGCGGTTGCCGGCCCGCGATCGCTGGTCGCTCGGAGCCGGGAGACGAACGGTTTAAAGGTGTACACCGGCTTGGCAGTGGGATTGGCCGTTGGACGTCGGCCAAAGTGGTACAGATAGAATTCATACAAATTCGTCGTAGTCTTCGTGGCCGAAGGAGGTGGCCCCGTCGTCGTCAACGACTTCCGGGGGCTGGTTGCTGCGGGCCGAACAGTGCTCGTCGATCCGATCGCTTCGAACCGTTTCCGTGGCGTGGAGGTAGTGGACACTGCCGCAGCACTTGTCCGTGGCCTTGCCGTGGTACGCCGCGTAGTCGTTCGAGTTGTAGCCGTCGTAGTGAACGGCGGTGTCGAAGTGACCATCGTGACTCCATTGGTGGTACCCTCCGGAAAGCACCCGTGAATGTAGTGCTCCGAGCGGCCCTTACAGTACGGCCCATAGACCGCCCAGGCGTTGAAGCCATCGCCCGAAAGTCGCGTGTGCTCCTCGAAGATCGTCCGCATGCACTCGACGTCGTCCGTCAGATCGTTATCCTCCAGGTCGGAACATGGGAGCCCACAAACCCAACCCTTGCCGGGTGGAGAACACCAGTAGATGTCGCTGATTTGAAACAACCCGTGATCCTCACTCCCGTCGGCATTCAGACGTCCGATCGCCGACACGTTGTAGCTCGACTCCCGGTGGGCGATACAAACCCAGGTCGCAATCTGGGCGAACGGAAGCCGGTGGCGGTAGAGCAGTTCCTGGGCCAGCTCGCACCGTTGGTAGATCTTTCCGCGCGGGAACTGCTTCGGTGGGGTGGCGGGACGCCGTGTAGTCGGCGGTGTGGGGATGATGGCATTTTCACCTTCCTCGAAGCACCCGTCGAGCAGCGGGGCCGCCTTGTCCTTGCAGTGCGGTTGATAGACCGCCCAAGCGTTATATCCATCTCCCGAAATCCGTTGATGTTCCTCGAAGATGTGCCGCATGCAAGCCAGATCATCTGCCAGTTCCACATCCCGGAGCTGCTCGCAGGACACCCCACACACCCAACCACGGCCCGGGGGTGAGCACCAAAACTCATCGCTCAACTGAAACATCCCGTGGTACCGGACCCCTTCCGGGCCGTGTCCGATGGCGGACGAGTTGAAGTTCGATTGGTACTTCGCGATGCAAACCCAGGTGGCCGTCTCGTCAAGCGAAACGCCCTGACGCAGGTGAAGCTCTTGGGCCAGCTCGCAACGATCAAACACTTTACCGGCTGCCGACGTCCTTGGACGTGGTGGTGCCGTCACCGCTGGCCGGGGTAGCACGGTCGGAGGGGCCACCAGACCACCGGCTTCCGGTGCGCTATCGCCGAAGCATCCGCGCACAAACTCTTCCGAACGCCCGAGGCAGTACGGTTTGTACACGGACCAGGCATTAAAGCCATCGCCCGAAAGGCGCCGATGCTCGTCGTAGATCGTCCGGATACACCGCACGTCGTCGCTGATGTCGGAATCTTTCAGTGCGGCGCACGTCACTCCACAGGCCCACCCATTGCCCGGCGGGGAACACCAGTACAGGTCGCTAATCTGGAACAACCCGTGATCACCGCTTCCGTCCGCATTCAGTCGTCCTTCGGCCGACGTGTTGAACCGACTCTCGTGGTAAGCGATGCAAACCCACGTTCCGATCTGTTCCGGCGGGAAGCGGAACTTGTGCCGCAGATCGTTGGCCAACTCGCACCGATCGTACACTTTGCCCGACTCGCCATCTTCCGGGACTCGGCGTCCGGGGGCCGTCGGAGCCACGATGCCCGGACGAGGCTTACCAGCCGTTGTGGGGTGTTCGTCCTGGTCGAAGCAATTGTGCAGAAAGCTCGCAGCTTCCGACCCGGCACAGTACGGACGGTACACCGTCCAGGCGTTGAATCCATCGCCCGAGATCCGCCGATGCTCCTCGTGGATTGCCCGGACACAGCGGACATCGTCCGTGATGTCGTTATCACGCATTGCCTCGCAAGTAACACCACACGCTTTGCCGGGTCTGCCGGCATCCGTCGAGCACCAGTACAGATCGCTGATCTGGAACAACCCGTGACCACCGCTTCCGTCCGCATTCAGTCGTCCTTCGGCGGATGTATTGAACCGACTCTCGTGGTAAGCGATGCAAACCCACGTCCCGATCTGTTCCACCGGCAACCGATGCCTGTCTCGGAGTTCAGTGGCCAACTCACACCGCTCATACACCTTCCCCGGGCGCGATGCAACGACAAGGTTGGCCGCCTTCTTCGCCTTGGCCCGCTTGCGTTTAAAGTAGGCCTGCACTCGCACCACCTCGTCGTCGAGACAGTCGGCGAAGGGTACTTTGGCTTCCCCGTCCCGGCACGCCGTCTTGTGGATGGGCCACGCGGCAAACCCATCGCCCAGCTCGCGACCGTACGCGGCGTGAATCTTGAGCATACACTCAATGTCATCGTCCAGCTCGCCGTCCAGCAGCGCATCACAGGCCGGCAGCGCGCAGATCGATCCGTAGGCCGCACACGCGTAACGATCGATGATCTGGAACAGACCGTAGTATCCGCTGCCACCGAAGCGCTTGAAGCGCAGATTGGTCGCCGAAGTGTTGTAGCCCGATCCGCGCTCCGCGATACACAGCCAGTCACTGATCTGCGCTTCCGGCACGTGTCTTAGCGCCAGTTCCCGGGCCACGCCACACCTCGTCATCAACTGATCGGTGGCCCCCGGCGGGGGTCGAGTGACAACGATCGCCACGATCGCCACCGCCAGCGTGGCCGGACCGGAGCGATGCATTTCAACGAGGAGCGCGACCACTACCGAATGACCTAAATGCGTGGCGCGATCCGCGATTCACTCATGATTCGGTTTTATGCTGCGAAATAAACAAAACAAACACAAACACAGACTGCGCGAGGTCAGCACGCGAAAACGATCGACGACCGACGGCGGCGGCTGCGCAACATCAACTGACTGGCCGCAAGCCGTTGCGCCGTTCTCAAACGGCGAGTCGGACGGACGGGATGGGAACCAGTCTGCATGACGCCATTCGTCGGTGGCCCCCCCCCCCATCTCAACGCAAAGTCAAGCCAGATATGTAAAAATAGAGCCTGGTTAGCCGGTTGTCCTTTCGGGAGCGCGAGAATAGACTATCGCTGGATGGCGACCGTTCAGTCCAGTGACTCCTTCCTTCGCGCGACTGTTTTATGTCACGACCTATGCGACGATGGAGATGAGTGAGCGAAGCGCCAGATAAACGACTTCGACACGTTTGCTTCTTAATGAGCGGTTTATGAAATCAAATCGCTACAATGTGATTAATTAACACGAAACGACAGGGGATTCTGCCCTTTGGGAGGCGGATCGTCGATCGTCCTGTTGATGCGTGCGTTAGAAATGCGAAAGATAGAGGAAGCTGAAGTACCAGGTTGGTGTACACTGATCTTTACTGACTTTTTAAGGTCACTCACTCAGATGCCAATGCCGATTGTGTGGCAATAAGTTTTCCTACTCGATGTCGTTGGCTCATCTGCCCGTACCTCGTACGACTTTTATTACTACCACGGTCGTCCGTCATTGGCAGATAAATGTTTAGATTTCCAAGGACATTGCCACATCGATGATGGTGAGTGATTAATTGTACGTTTTATGCTCGGCAATTCCTTTCAGACGCACCGGTCGTGCTAACGCTTCCCCACATGCTCGGTGCCGCCGAGGAGTACACAGCGCTGATCGACGGCCTGGCGCCGGACCCCGATCGCCATCAAATCTTCGTGGACGTGGAACCGGTAAGTAACCGCGATGGTGCCGCTGATAACGGTTGCGATGCTAAAAGCATTTCGAATCTACTCAACAGTACACTGGAACGCCACTGAACGGAGGGAAACGGGTGCAGTTCAATATGTTCCTGCGGAGGATTGACGCGATCAAGCTAACGGACCGATTGCAGCCGACACTATTTCCGGTCATTTGGATCGACGAAGGGATCGCGCTGAACGAGGACATGGTGAAACTGATTGACGACAGTCTCATGAAGGTGCTGAGCCTGTTGGACATTGTGCAGTGGGTTCTGATCGGGGTCGGACTTGCACTCGCCGCTCTGATGCCGATCGTGTACTTTGTGAAAAGACGGTGCCAGAAATCGGTTAGTCCGGCGGTAACGGCCACCACCAGCGCGGCCAGCCTGTCGACGGCGGGTAACAAATGACCGTCGGTCACGATGCTCAGCCTTGACTGACTAAGGAAGCTGACAGGACTAGCCGGGCAGGATCGCCAGAGTCCGCCAGAGAACTGATGGACCGTTTTATGGTGCCAACGATACGCGTGCGTCTGCGGAGCGTGCATGAGCGAGGATTGAGTGTGAGGATTTTGTACGCGTGAAAAGGAGCGAACGAATGCCGCGAATGAGAAACGTTATGCGCGCTTCCATCCCCAAACCGAGTCAAAAACTGATGATACCGTCCATTTACGAACGGCAATGATTTAAGGCAATGATTGCGTTTGAAATAGCTACCGTTATATTTGTCTGTAAGAGCGAAGGAATGAATAAATCGAATGTTTTAAATTTACTTTTTAATGTTTGGGTGAGCAAAATAATCCGATGTTGTTGCGTAGGTGTTGCCTGACAATTGCGATTGACAAACTGACTGATTAATAATAAACGGCGCGACGGTTTGCAACAGACCGTTTGAACTCGAATTAGTCGTAGCAGCGCCATCTACCGCGCGCTTGGTTTTCGTTTTCCCGAAGCGAAATTCCTTTTCGAGACAAAATTCTCACTCAAATTCCCTTTCGAGACAAAATTCTCACGAGTGACAAAGGGAAATTAGATTCGATGCGGTAAACTGGCGTTGGTGCGAGCGAAAGGCTGTTGATGTGCGTTGTTGCCAAAGAAATGTGCCCGGTGAAGTATTGGCGGGAGAGTTGAGAAGTTCTGCTGTGCGTTAAAGTGAAGTTTACGTGCTTAGGTTTAGTGTTTATTCAGTTTGAAGTGCTGGCTCTCCGTCACCATTTCGCCGTTTCGTGCCCCTGGAAACCACTCGTGCGGGAGAATGACGAAGAGGGAGAAGAAACATGACAACGAGAAGCCCGCGATAAGCCTTTAGCAGTGCTGCCGGCCACCAAAAGAGCCTGCTGGTGATTCCAAACAATACTTTCTTACACAGAGCGCGCTGGCATCCGTGGACAGGGCTTTTGAGCGCGGCTTCAGGGCGGAATTATGTAAAAACTGTTTAATTTTACTGCGCATTCAGAGGGATAGTGAGTGGAAAGTTTACCCTGTGTTGTCAACATGCCTGCCACATGTGTGTTAACCCGCTCCGTTTCTTTTCGCAGCATTGCTACTGTGGGCCAGCGGTGCAGAAGGGTTAAGTGTGCAGTTCAACCAATAATCCGCTACGGGGCGCTAGTGTTTTGTCGTGAGTGTCGATTCGCACCTAAAGCTGTGTGTGTGCGCGAGAAACGCCGCGTATGAGTGCGACTGAGCGAAGCTGGCGAATTCTCTTTCTTGGGAAAGTGCCGTTTTTTATTCGGCAGCCTTGTTGCGAATTTGCAGAATCCGATAATGCTGGTTTCGTGATTGCCGCACAAAATGGAATGATCAGCGACGTAAACAGCTTCCGAAAGGTGCAGCGTCCCGCCGACAGACAGTGCGCGACGATTGACGATGGGAGCGAGTGTGAGTGCTCGACTGAGCTCTGTGGAAAAAGCGCCAGATAGGCCAGTCGGTGGTTGTGTTCGACCAAAAATGGGCCGTGGGTTTTCAACAGAAAATGGCGTCTGCCAACTTTTTGGAAGAAGCTCTTAAATCAGACGTCGATGAATCCGCGGTGAATGCGATCGTTGGTACACTGGAAAACCAGCTGGACGCGAACACGGACGAAGTGCAACAAGTCGGGAGCGTTGGCAAGCCCGGTGCGTACGGGAGTGGCGTGAAAAATCAATCTAGTGCACCAGCGGCCGTGGCGGCAATCGTGTCAAATGGCGGTACGGCAACCAGCAGCGCATCAGCGGCAGCAACGACTACGACGGCCAGTGAAACCCACGTCGGCCAAGCGGCCAAGCCCGACCTCGGTGGCCCCGTTACGAATGGTGAAATCGTAGTGTCCCGTGCAGCGGTGCACGTCAGTAACAGCAGCAACAACAACAACAATACTATTACGACCAATAACAACCTTGGCAAAACGTTTCTAGTGAACGCTAGTGTGAACAGCAGTACGATAACGACACCGACGGTGGCTAACAAGCCCACCATCAAGTTGGTCGGCGGTGGTGTGGTGTCGTTGCCAAGCGGCGTGAGCCTGCAGCAGCAATCGCAACATCAGCGGAACACGGTTTCCTCCACGGTGATTGCTGGTGGCGGCGGTGGTGGTGGAGGTTCCACCGGCGGAGGAGGAAACATCAACATCATCAGCCACCAGATCGTGGTGCCGCCGGGTGGTCTGTCCACCGTGGGACAGCCCCCTCCGCCGTTCAGCGTTCCTCCGCAGCATCATCTCCATCACCAAGTGTTGACCACGTCGGCCGGCGGCGGTGGCGGAAGTATCGTTCTCAGCAGTAGCAACCACCAGCAGCTTCAAACGGCGTCGAATATGCCAAAGAATGAGCCTGTGAAGCTGGTCTACCCTGCTGGCGGTCCACAATCGGCGGTGCTCAACATGAACAACAATCGCGTGACGCTAACCCAGACCGGGTTGCCCAACGGGACCATCTCGATGTCCCAGCAACCGCAGCTGATTCAAACGATCGGAGGCGGCGCCCAGATCGGCAAAGCAACGACGACGGCCACGCTCCAGCAGCAGCAGCAGGTAGGCGGTGGCGGGCAGCCGGCGCCTACGTTGATCATCAAAAACCAGCAAACCAACGCGGTCATGAATCCCGGCACGCCGGGCATCGTGACGGTTTCGAAGCCGATGAACAATCAGGTAAACCAAGATTTCTACCCCGCTCCGTTTTGCTGTAGAACGTGTACTAATGTGCGTGTGTGTGGCTGTGTGTGCGCGCGCGCGTTCCCGCGCCCCCGTGTGTCCCTTTTCTTGGTTGAAGATAATTGAGTTCTAATCGTTCGCGCCAAACTTATGGTGAATAAGCATATTTTTGTCCTTAACGATTTGCGCCAACTTTTGGCCAGCTAACCGGTTGTTCACTAACCGATCTATGGTGCCCGTTAATCGACCCATTTTCTCCCACTAATACCCTGACTGTGTCTAATCAATGGACGAGCCCTTGTTTGGGCGCTTGTGCTGTGTGCGGTTGGTTCGAACAAACAATACCGAGTGGATCACATCGTTTCTTCAACACAAACTGGATATATACTATTGAGATAAGTCCGGACCCGGCTTCCTTCGAAATGCAATCTGTCAGTGTGACGTTTTATCTCTCCAGCGTTCCGATGGGCCGATGCTCAGGCCGGGAGTGGCTCAGGATGTAAACATTACCAACACAGCAGCAGCGTCAAAAATACTACAAGAGATTGGGGCAAGAGTGTGCGTTTTATGTGATGCTGTACTTACGCAAAGATGAAAAGGAAGCGCGAGTGAAAGAGCAGCAAGCGACCAATGGGGCGTTGAAGAGAGCGAAAGCATCGTCACTGGCCGCGTATCCTCGACGGTCGGTGGTCATATAACATATGATCGTGCGACTGATCGTGCAGTGTTAAAACTAGGACCGGCAAGCCGTGAACAAGGAACCACTGCCTTCGATGCTGGACAAGGTGTGCGAAGATTGCATCCCTAATGACTTTTCCATGCTCTGTGAGCCTACGAACCACCTGTTGCAATCGAAAGGAGGATGGTCCCCCAAACAAATCCCAATCACGATTACTTTAAGCCACTCGCTCTGGGACAATCACAAAGTACCATTTTTATTCTGCCCAGGAAAACGATGCCCTACCCGATTATGGGGAAAACATGTTCGAACATCTGAATTAGATTCCAGATCTTAGGTGAAAAGGTGTGAAAATATGTAGCGAAGGTCATGTCGTTAAGAAATACAGTCCCATTCACCTTGCGCAGTGTCCCTGTGAGACACATTCACTGGCGAGTGTGTTTTTGTTATATACCAAAATGGAGAGAGAAAATCGACAAAGAAATTCACATTTCGATCATGAATGCAAAGTATAGCTCATGCCTGTGCCGTTATTTCAATTGTTTGTGAGTGTAAATGAGCATTTCATGTGACCTCATTTGACGTGTCGCGACGTTACGGACAGGACTACCGAAGAAAAAGGTCCACTGCTGGCTCTCTGTGTGCGTTTGTATCACAGATGACCCATATTTTATCCCCCAAATAGCAGATCACTGGAAGAAAAGATGCTTTTCAATGAGATTCTTAGCTGCAAGGATTCGTTATTTGGAGAAGCATGATAAACGGCTGGCAAATTTAGGGACCAATTGACGTAACACTGTCCCCGAATGTTGCTCGGAAAGGAGTGTCCAAAGCTTCAAGATTCCCGAGGCGTACGGGAATTACGTTGAAACTGGTTATCCCACGGAAATCGCTCCGCGCTGTTTGTCGACACATCACACAACCGCACTCTGCTCACCAATAACAAGTATTTGTCTACTACGGAATTGTCAATGGTGGATTTCATCTCTCGTTCTTAAAGAGAGCTGGGCAGAGAAAACTAAAAAGAGAGATATCTAGAGAGAGAGAATATGCTCGGTTTTGATATCGTTTCGGATTATAACGTAGTGTTGGTGGTGGTGTTCTTGAGCTTCTTATTTTCCTCTCGAATTGCCTACCTCACACGCAACGGGAAGCGCAGCTGATTCTAATGGCTATCGGGCGGAAATTTGGCGCGCGGACCCACCATGTGGCGAGCAGGTTTATATCCTTTCTTTGTGAACCTGTCATCGGAGTCCAGACTAAATGTCATCGACCTTGGCAAGCGATTGGATCAAGTTCAATGCCCGTGTCGTTTTGTTTCGCGACAATTACGGTGATGGATTTAATGTTTGTCTTCGCGCTTCTACGATGCTTATGAATGATATAGGGGGTCGAACCGATTCTTTGGGTTTCACGCCATTCTTTTAAGGCAATGTAAACACAACTGACCGATGTTACTCCGAAATGAAACACTAGACAACCCAAAGCTACTTTATCCCGAGTTTTCATTTCCCTGTTTGTGAGTTGCTTGGGGGATGCAACCGAGGGCGCTAGATTTGTTAGTTTGATTTGAGTGGCTCCTTTTCGAGGTTTAGTAGGTTAAGCAATACTTTCGCGAGTGAATTCGGGAAACTAATCACATTTTACACCTCACAATCCATAGGCAACACCAAACATAGTCGGTTTACCGGGTGTACAAATTGTAAATGTTAGACCTGGCGCACAACCCTCACAAGCACAGCAAAAAACTGTTGCCGCTGTATCACCTAGAGTTGTCATTGGTAGCCAGCCAATAGTTAGTACTAGACCACCAAACGCAAGCGCTGTAAGAATCAAAACATTTTTTTACCCTTATTATTACCCGTTAGTTAGAGTTACTCGAATAAGCATTAGAATCCCTTGGTTTTAAACTACTGTGCATACTATTTAATTTTATGTGTTTTTATCAATTAGAAGTCCCCGCACGCATCAATACGCTTACCAGTCCGTGCTACCGCGCTCCTTTTGTGGGAATATTGCTTTTGTGTTTGTGTACGTGGCTCTGTCGGTGCTGTTTGTTTTCGTTGATCATCTGTTTACTATCAGTTTCGTCAGACATAAAATCGTGGATTTTTTGCATTGTGTAGTCTTTGTTGCTGCTTCTGCTTGGCGCGATGGTTTGTTTTTCTGTATGTTTTGTGAATGTGTAAGTTGGGCCAAGGCGAAACGACAGTTTGGCGATCTCCATCAGAATGCTGTCTTCTATGTTGCTGGTTAATTGCTTTTCGTTTGGATTTCATGACTCGCCAAAGTTAAGATATATCAAACATATAACGCATAAATTGTGTTCAATTGTAAATTAATCGTGTCGCTTCTTTTTCTCAGCTTACGAATTATGCTTTGCTTTTTCATGCTTTGCGGTGCTGCACCACACAAGGATTGTGTCATAATGGTTGGGTTTACTGTGAGCCGTCATTTATCGTTTTTCTGTGTCTTGAATGAGCCATAATGCTTTTTAACTAGTTTCGCAAACCTCGGTTACTTCAGGAATAAGTTGATGTAAACGCCCCACAGGGGACCATTGTACTAGCTCTTCGTCTAATGATTGCCATTTAAAGGGAATGTAAAAAATGTTAGATTTATGTTTTCGTTTAACATTGGGATGTGATTGCTTATAATCGTTTCCTTCGTGTCCTAACTTTGTTTAGTAGTGAGACCGGGAGACAAAATGCCAGTGAAACTAATCGTTTTCTTCTATCCATCCATCGTCTCTCTTCATTGATCCTGGTAATAATTGTGGCGTACGATGAACCTGCGGACGATTGATCACCATACACCAACTTCAGCAGATCACATTAAGTGCCCTTCAAGGACAGCAAGGCTCGACGCTACTACTGAAGAATGAACAAGGCCACTTCCAGCTGCTCCGGATTGGTCCGGCTCCGACCGGAACACAAATCACACCCGCCAATCTGACGGCATCGTCCGGCAATCAAACGATACGGTTGCAAACTGTACCAGCTGTAAGTAGGTTTACCGGTCCACCATTAGCCCTCCGAAAGACCATTGTCACCAGTCCGCAACAGGGGAAACAGAAGCAAAATGTAATTACCAAGACAACAAACTCCACTATTCGTTTGCGATCTTGTTCAATGAAAACCTTTTGTTTTTCTTCTGTTCTATTGTGGTATCTTTTAAGTTACCTCTCTTTTCAGAAACCCTTCTTCTCATTTTGTGCTATTGACTGTTTGATGATTTGTTAGAAGAATTTTGTTATTTTGTGTCTAGTTTTGTTCAGTTGTTCAGCGGAATGCACATTTTCCTTTGCTTTCATGTTGGACAGAAATCGAAGATTGATTCTCTTATCAAGAGATCAAATCCAGAAACGTACACTTCTTAGTTTTTTCCAAGACGTTTTCTTTTCTGCTTTATGTCTACTTGTTTTAGATTTTTTTACCGAAAAGAACAGAGCACCCGACTCTTCTAAATCCAAACATTCAACGGTTCAATAGTAAACATGACCAAATGGCAAAAGTACTTCAAACTAAATCCCTCGTCAAGTATTTTTGTATATATTTGTTGCATCTTGCTTGATGGTGTTTACTTTTGAATTGTGGTTTCAATTTAATTCGGACCACCACCATTTCAATTCAAATTTTTAATCTCCGCTGACAATGTTTAGGGATGGATTTGAAAATTTACAATCGTGACGTTCTTTACAAAAAAGCATGGTTTGGTTTTGTACGTTAATTCGTTTATCACATAACTTTAACAGAAAAGGCGGAGGAATTTTCCCAAACATAGGTGCTATTTGACTAGACCAAAGATTAAATGCTTTTTGCTTATCGAATCATATTTTGCATTTCAAATATGTTCCATCTTCAGTTTAATTTGGTGGTTATGTTTTGCAATAATCTGTGCCTTTTCGCGTTCCGGCAATCGTGTGGGTACGTGGACACTAGCGTTGTTATTATGTTGCTGTGGACGTCCTTTTTCCATTTTATTTATAGTGTCTTCAATTGCCTGACAATATAATCGTTCACTTAGGCTATAGTGTATGTTTCCTGCCTTTAGGGTTTTTTTTCAACAACCCAACTTTCGATTGCGTCAAAAATGATGAATGTCGGTAATACTCTTACCCTTCGGGGCGCTTGCGTTAGGAGCATTTAGTTAGCGCCTCGATATGATGTGCTTGTAAGGCGCTCTTCGCAAATTGTACGAAAAGTGTTCAATAATGTTCTTTATTTTGTTTTATTTTCTCTCGCATCGATCAAGCAGACGCATTCATCCGGCTCCGGAGCGATTATCGTAAGCTCGCAGTCGATCACGACGGCGCCGGCGAGCTACATCTCAACGCAACCAACTCCGGTCGCTTCGGTGGCACCGGTACCGGCTCTGGCGGCCCAGCAAAATATCACCATTACGCCCTCGTCGACGCAGCCAATGCTTGCTACGCAGCAGCAGCACACCGTGGCTGGCGGTGGCCAGACGCAACAACCGACTGTCGTCGTGACTACGACTCCGCCGGCAGCTGCACCTACACCGCAGCAGCGAAACTCCTTAGATAATACCAAAGAAAAGTGCAGCAAGTTTTTGACCAACTTGATCGAGCTCTCGAAGCGCGAACCGGCCAAGGTGGAGCAGAATGTGCGAACCCTGATACAGGAGCTGGTGGATGCGAACGTGGATCCGGCGGAGTTTTGTGAGCGACTCGAGCGGCTACTGAACGCCAGTCCGCAGCCTTGCTTAATTGGTTTCTTAAAGGTAAATTGCTAACGTGTGTAACCTTCATATGGCACCGCGCAACTCATCGTTTGCGACGAATCTGCTCAACAGAAAAGTCTACCACTGCTACGGCAATCGCTAGTAACTAAAGAGATTACGATTGAAGGTATCAACCCACCATCGGCATCAGTAGCTTTCGCTGGCACCGCCTTATCCCAAATTCCTGTAAGTGTGAACGCCACAAGGGAAGGTGCCCTCTCACTATGCCACTATGTTAACTACGTATCATTTGAAATTTTAGGCCCAAATACGGCCCGTAGCGCCGACGATTGTGTCGCAGAGCAGTATGGTCGGTCAGACGCAGATTCGCATGCTAACATCGCAGTCAGGAGTGACGACCGTACCGCGGATCGGTCAAACCACCATCCGACCGGCGGCCCCGGTGCGAATACAAACGCCGTTGCAGCAACAAACGACGATAACCGGAGGTGGGACCACGATCGTTGGGCCGCCTCGGACAACGATGACGGCCCAGCAAATACGACCAAACGCGACGACCATTGGCCACACGACTATCGTACAGACGAGTCAGCAGCAGCTACCCCAAACCATCTCCACAACACCTCCCGCCTTGCTACCGGTGAGTGGGAATGCTACGTTCAGTTCCTCCTCCGCTCAGCAGGTATCTAGAGAAATTTAGTACTGTTTGTTGGGGTGTTTTATTTCCTTCTCCTATTATTTGATCTTTCGTTTGCCAATTTCGTCTTTTTCGCTTATCTTGTCGTTGACGGTAGCTTGGAACTCCCCAACCCCAATATGATCTGTTTTGCTGTAAACTTTGGACTTTGTTTTGGTTTTAGTTTGATTTATGCTCTTCCTCCTGATGCGTATACTATAACAACCACTATTACTACCACCGCTACTACCTCAAGTATTGCCGCTAGTTTCCCTTCTATCATCCTCACCTGCTACTCCACCGATGTATGATTAGTTAAACCCCGTATTACGATGAGTTCTGATAACCACACACCCAGAGTGTCAGAGAACAATCTCCCACTTATTGGTCCTTTCGGTATCATGCTTTGAAGTACTGTGCCTGCATATTTAAGATCTTATACTTTTCTACACGAATGTTGCACCAATCTGTGTTACCCACACTATTGTTAGCGTTTTGGGGCACTTAGAACATCGGTAAATTGTAAACCGAGCACCATATCCTAAGGATACGTCTTTCAGATTATTCTTTCCAACTGTGATATATTCGACCACAATCTTAAATTGTGTTTCGATCTAAAAATTAAATAATGACTTAATTTTTGCTTTGTTTGATCTTGTCGTCAACCTTCAATTCAACATGAAGCAACCTCTGGTAGCCTCTGATAGTCTCCGATAGTCTATGCAAAGTATGGTGCTTTTAAACACTTATCATTAGCTAACATTCATTAGAAGTCATTTGTGGCACTAGAGGGCACTTGGCTAAACTTTTTTCACAAAATACCTCACAAATCAGGAGCACAGCTCGTTTGCCAAGAACCTCTGCTGGTTGTGTATATTGATCACTAAATGTAGTCTCATTCGATCGAAGCCCGCTGCCTTGTGTTGTTGCCTAGTCGAAAGGATGGTCTGCTCCACACTTTTTACGTTGCTACTACTGCATCATTTGTTTATTTCATACAACAGTCAACGGGCTGCAAAGCCTAGTTGACCCTTAAATTGGGCTATTAACGCTGGAGCTGATTTTTGTGTTTATCGACAATGATCGGTTGATCATTTTGCTCTCTGATCATTCCCTTTTACCAACGATGTTTACTTTTACTTTTGAGATCGCTCCTAATTCTCTTCCCGCATCTACTAGAGTATTGGTAGACGTATGAAATTCCTGGTTGTTGTGTATTTCCTACCACCCTCCGATAATTGCTGTTACCTGTTACTTGCTGCTATTTCTTAACTAGGCGTTACGAATGGAAAACTATATTTTTTAAAAATTTTATCCATTTTGAGAGATATTTATGAATGTAAAAATTGCTTATTTCTAATTTTATTTTATTCGTTACATACAAACGACTAAAATTGGTTTGTTGTTGTTTTATCTTTCCTGTTGGGAGTTATTGTTTTATGTAGTTTTTACTTGGAATGTTGAATGAAATTGATTTAGTAGTGTTTGGAGAGAACAAAAAAAACGGATAGCCTGGAATAGATTTTAACCGAAATTGTTTGCTGGAAAGATAAAACGCAAAACATTCAAACGTAATCTCCCGCTTTGAAGTTGACCAGTCATATTATCACACCTTCCCTATATTATACTTACTGCATACAAATCAACTCGTGGTGCTGGATCTGTATTTGATTGCAAAGCAAACAAGAGACAAAACATGCTTTGTTGCTACCTGCGCGCGCCATATTTAATGCAGCGTAAGATGCTGATAATTCATGCCACCTACCACCCCGCGGGATACTACTTCCCATTGTTCAATATACTAATTTCGTTACCCCAGATGCATGACAAACACTACCTTATCTCTACCTTATATCGTATGGCTTGTAATTGAATTCCCGTTTTCTTTTGAAATTAGTTTTATTTAGTTTGTACACACTTTTATAGTTTTTTTTATTCAATACTAAATTTCTCTGCTGCTGAATGGAACATTTATCCAAACGCGGATACGCGAACGTTGAGCTCTTCACAAAAGGGTTACGATTCGGTACTGCAAATGTGCAACAAAAGACGGGGGGACGCCGTTGTTGTTGCAGGCGAGCAATGTTTCGATGAAAATCACTACACACGACGTGCGACGCGAACTTTCGGAAGCCTTTCAATTACTGTTACCCTACAAAAGGGCGCAGAGTATGTTTAGTGCCTGGACACTATTAAAAACGCGGACCAAAATCATGCTCTTCGACGCAGAGTACTGTTCTAATTTTCTAGTCGAGAGTAATCGCAATACCGTTTAATTTTTGAATACTTTAAGTTTAGAAAGAACCTATTTTATTAGAGTTAGTTAAATTAAAATTCAGTGCACATGTCTAGTGCACTTGGAACTTGTTTCCCTCAGACAAATGCTGTCTGAAGTCTGAGTCTTTACATTAAAAGCTGTACAGATGCGGGAAAAAATATCTCGCCTAATTCGTTCAAAGTTGGATGTAGAGTTAATAGGGCTTAGAAACCTTTTGTAGTACCGCGAGGCACCAAATCACTGGTTCTCCGGTTGCAGATTTCTTGCGATTCGTGCGTCGGTTTTCTGTCGAAACATTTGTCTCCTTGCTGCACCACCGTGTGTTTCCCCGATTAATAGTAAGATACGAGATCGTCAGTAACAGTTTTATTCCTTCACATCTCTTCTCTTCCCATTCGATTCCCGCGTGTGGACGAAAACGGAAATTCTTCCCTTCCATTCATTTTTGTACCACAATGTTGTCTCACATACCTCGTCCATGTCCATGTTTGGCCCGTTGGATGCTCATTTTCTTACGAATCACCATCCCCGCGATGCTGGGTTCGGTTCGGTGTGACGGGCAACTTGTCGCTCTCTCTCCCTTTCTGGCCACCAGATCCGTGCACCTTCCGGCACGTCGATAACGCGCACGGGGGCCACCTTGCAGATACGCACCACGACGCCGGTCACGTCGCGCACCGTTACGTCGGTCGGTGGGACGACGATGACGGCGGCGGCAGGCAAACAGATCCTTCAAACGCAAGTTAATCAAATCCGCAGCCAGGCACCGGTGGCCTCGGTAGCGGCGGTGGCAGCAGCGGCTGCGGCCGCCGCCTCCGGCTCGTCGGCGACACAGGTTAAGCAAGTGACAGCAATTACCGGCGGAGGGAACGTGGTGGTTAGTTTGAGCCAGGTTCCGCCTCCGATGCAACCGGTGTCCGCATCGGCGGTGAGCGGAGCCCAGACCATGCCTGCGCTGACGTTGACGTCCGCGGCAGCGACTGCGGCGGGGTTTGGTGCGAGTAGTGTCACCGGCGGTGGTGCCGTAGCGGCAACGGTCGTTGTTAACTCTTCGCCCTCAGTGTCCGCGGCTACGACGGTGGGGGCAGCAGGTGCTTCGATCGGTGGTGCACATCTGGTTGCGACTGGCACTGCCACTACCACCACCTCGCAACACCATCACCACCAGCAGGCAACGACGGTGGTCAGCACATCCGCGAGTAGTGGTGGCAGTGGCGGAACGGCGACAGCACCTAGCCTTACGATTAATAAAATTGTCACCGCCAAATCGCAGAACCTCTCGGGGCCCGGGTCAGCGGCGTCCAAAAAGAAAGCCAGTGGGTTCACGGCAGTATCATCGGCCGGCGGTGCTGGTACGGACCAGGAAGTGAGCAAGCGGGCGGGAGCATCGGCACAGTCACAGTTCTACCATCACCATGCGTCCATGTACGGCGAGGACGACATCAACGATGTGGCCGCTATGGGAGGCGTCAATCTGGCGGAGGAAACGCAGCGAATCCTCGGTTCTACCGAGTTCGTCGGCACGCAGATCCGTTCGTGCAAGGACGAGGTGTTTCTGCACCTGCCGGCGCTTCAATCGCGCATACGCACCATCATCGCCCGCCACGGTCTTGAGGAGCCCAGCAACGAGGTGGCGGTACTAATATCGCACGCCTGTCAAGAGCGCCTCAAGAACGTCGTCGAAAAGCTTGCCATCGTCGCCGAGCACCGGATAGATATTATTAAGGTACGATGCCGTAGGCGGGGAGCCACAACCTGGCCATTAGCCATAGGGAATCTCGGATTGTAGAGTTTGACTGGTGTCTCTTCCTGTGCAGGTTGATCCACGGTACGAAGTCACGAAGGATGTGAGAGGGCAGATAAAGTTTCTCGAGGAGTTGGACAAAGCGGAACAGAAGCGCCACGAGGAGCAAGAGCGCGAGATGCTAATGCGGGCGGCCAAATCACGCTCGAAAACCGAAGATCCCGAGCAAGCCAAACTGAAGGCGAAAGTAAGGATACGACGGCGGGAGAAGGTGTAACGCTTTTTTTGCACGACTAACATTGGAATTGCTTTTCGTGTCTGCAGGCAAAGGAAATGCAGCGAGCGGAAATGGAGGAACTGCGGCAACGGGATGCTAACCTTACCGCTCTGCAAGCCATTGGCCCGCGGAAGAAACCGAAGCTAGAGGAAGGATCGTCCACATCTGCCACCGTAAGTGATATGCCGGAGCGAGCGGTGTGAAGGTTCTGATTTTTTTTTCTTTTTATTCACCAGCCGGGAGTGTCTGGTATTGGGTCACTGAGTGGGAAAGCGCCCACTCCGCTACGGCCACGGATCAAGCGAGTGAATCTGCGTGATATGCTGTTCTACATGGAGCAGGAGCGGGAAAGCTGCCGAAGTCAGATGCTTTACAAAGCCTACCTCAAGTGATCGATCGTGTTGATGACGGTGGTTGTGGCATGGTTGCTGCAAGTCAGTCCCGCTTGGCCAGGTCGTCGAAGCCGGGCTGGCGGAGAGAGGCTCTCGGGAAAGCGCAACGAAGACGAAGACGACGTGGAAGGTACTAACATTAATAGAATTAGATTTTCAATGAAGAATGATGATCTTTGTGTCAGCTGATCGTCATGCGAGCAACCCACAGCAGGATGATGCAGTTGCGTTCAGGTTCGTTTTGTGCGCGTGTGTTTGTGTTGCGTGCATTAGTAGCGAGACTCAGTTGTGCTGTTTCGGCCGTGCGAACAAGGGGAACTTTAAAATAAATTGCAAATACCACGGACACAGCAGTCAGAAGCTCCCCATTTTGGTTACGCACTTTTTCCGCGATCGGCGAAACGATTGAAATAGTAGTAGAAAAAACTTGTACAGAAAATAGTAAGCTAGATACTGCAAATGGTTATAAAACACCGTCGGGAAGTGGGGAATAGATTGGTAAAAGCGTGTGCGCTTATTTGCGTAAGTGCGTGGAGCGAAATAGCAAAAGGAGTCGTGGGATAGAACTGATTTTCTATGTTTTAAATGATAGGATTCCTAAACGCTCCTTTTTCTGCGGTTGTTGTGTGGTGGTCGCTGGTGGTGCTGTCGGCAGCAGCAGTGGCAACCAAGGAATGTCTCTGTCGCATCCTAAAAAGAAGCGCGAGGGCTGCGAAAGTTCATCGAAGATTCATCGATATTTTGGAATTACTAACCAACCCAACATCCAACATCCCAACCTGTGCGCAGGGCATGGAAAGCAGCGCAGTTTGGCGTGCAGCGTAAAGTGAAATCAGATTGACCAGTGGTCGTGTCTGCTGGTCAAAAGTGTCCAACCATGAAAAGTGGGTTTTTCATGAAATCCTGAACAATATTGGAATAATTTACTAGGTTTGCAGTCAGCAATGAATTACAAAGAACGTTGAAAACACTTTTTAGCAAACGAATTACGATGCTAACCTTTTTTGCGAATCGACGACAATACGCAGACATTTTCAAAGATGGTGCAGCACGACAGTGTGTCAGAGTATGGGGTCCACTGATTGGAACATATTTTCTTCGGTTGTTCGGTTAGGCAACATATTTGACCTGTGGAAAGTAAGCATGCGTAATAGTGTTAATATATAACCTGCAGCAGCTCGCGTTCGTGTGCTTGTGATAGCTTCGGGGTCAGAGTGTGATGTGTGTGTGTGGTTGCGCGTGTAAATAGATCGAATTAAATTTTACGACAGCTGAAATAGTGAAAGAGGATGAAAGTAGAACTAACAAATCGTTAAGCGAAGCATGTTAGGCTAGTCTCCTCTTTTTAGTTGATTATTAGTTAATGAGCTTCGTTAAAATATATTTTCCCTAGAGCTTGTATTTACACGGAAAGTGTGTCCATTGTTCAGAGAGACAGAGAGATCATCGTTCAGTTTGCATTCAAATTCATCAAAATTTTTTCACTTAAGTCAAAGGTTCGCTAACACATAGTTTCATATTAATTTAATTGAACCGCGACTTGTCTCCATGTTCGGATCCGGGTGTTTGTTATTCTTTTGCCACAATTACAGACCAAATAAAACTGGGCGCTACAATAAAACCACATCCAAATACCGCGCTGCTCGATGAAGAAGAACCCACACACATAGACGCGTAAACATCGAGTGATATGAAGCGCGATCGGAAACAGAACAAATAGACATAATAACATAGAGAAGTGGAATACAAATAGGTAAAAGTTGCCAAGTTCAAAAGTAGAAGGCAAGCAAAACTCTGGTGTCTAGTAATTAGGGTGGAGACCTCTAGCGAATTAAGAGACAGAAACGAGCGATACAGGCATTGAGAGAGTGGTGAAAGGCGAACAGGGAAACAGAACTTCGTCTTAAGAAAGGATTTGTGACAAGAAGAAACAAATGAATACCACGTGTTGCTGTTGCGGCAGGTGAAAAATTCCCAAGTCACTGTTATTCGGTTAGCTCTTACACTTGTTTTGTAATTATTCTTTTAGCTAACGGGGCGATAGGCAAGGAAAAAGGGGGTACATCAGCGCACGCGAGGCATTATTCACCACACTCCAAGCAGTTTCTTCCTTCCGCTTTTCGTAGCGTTTCGCACGTGCTGCATCTTTTGTCTGTTTATAGAGCTATTATTTATAACAGTATGGGTGTACATTTTCGACCATTTCAACCTTGCAGTTACGAAACAATAACGAGTTGCAGAGCGAGTGAGCGAGAGAGCGAGAGAGATGGTAGGTGTTCAACAACGTGTTGTGTGCGTCAAATTTAGCATATCTTGGAGGTCAATTGTTTTAGTTGCGCATCTCTTGTGTTCATCGTCTTCTGTTTTGTTGATTGTGTTTCATGTTTTCGTTATTTTTAGTTTTCTCATATACGTAATTTTGTGGCGCTTTTTTGTGCGCAAGAAAGGTGAAAAAGAGTGAGAGGAAGAAACGGTTCCGTGGAGAAGCAATGTGTGTGCCGTGCACAACAATAGTGGAGCGATAAATATTTTTTTCATGTAAGAAAAAATAAAAACGAAAAGTGGTATAAGAATCCAAAATTTAAAAACTGGTTACCTCTGGTTATTTGAATTCACGAGTGCACGATTGATGATTGAAATTTAGCCTCCGATTTTCGGCAGTTTTTGTTTGTTTGATAGATAGCCCAATTGACGGCCGTTGTGGAATGAATTCTGAGAAGGCTCTATTGTTCGTCAATTTGGTTTGGTTTTTCTTCTATTCCCCACCCGGCGGAAGCTGTGAAATGATGTCAATATCAACAGAATCGTCAGTCAGAACAGTGGAAAGCACCATCATTTTGTACCGGGAATCCCACCAAGCTAGGGAAAAAACGTTCGAAATTAATTACTAATATCTTTGTTCATAAACATGGAATTTAGTTCCCAAAATAGGGCGATAAGAGATCGCTCAGCTCATATACATTTGGGTCAAGATTGGGTAAGCTATGGTTTTTTTAGTTGAGTTTTAACTTTTTTAAGTAAACGATCAGCAAATGACTCGAGGTAAATGATGCACGACAAACCAACGCCCAAAGTTTACTTAGACCGGAAATAGCTCTAGAACCGCTCCATTAACCGTGGTTTCTGCCTCGTTGCCGCCTCCACGTGCACGTGCTCGTCAAAAATTCGGGAGTGAAAAATCTGTATGCCAGAAGGGGGAGTAGCTTCTTTCCCGTTTTGTACTTCTATTTATTGTACAAAAGGACATGTTCAACGTGACGGGCATGGGTAACTGCAGAGGTGGGAGCTCTTTCTGTTGCTGCTGCTTCTTCTTTCGTGACTGCAGATCACAGTTTTTCGGCAGCTTCCTCTTCCTTTAAAACTTTTAAAACTTCAAATGTTTAAACTGCAAATGCTGTCAGTGCTGGCAGTCAATGGTATTTGTATGTCATTGTCAAAATGACAGCTTTGTGTTGTGACTTTTCGCGAGAGAATTTCCCGCGAATTTCGTCAGAATCTGCAGCGAAAATGAATCCAGGAAGCAATCACGACGAAGAGATTCCTGCTCATTTGCAAAAGGATTTACTGTTTTGTGAAAAATTTACTCTGGACCGTCGCACGTGCGTGGTGTATGCCGTTACAAAGGATTGCCGATTGCTGGAATTGCAGCGCAGGGACATCAACGGGTCGGTTCCACTTGGAGTCGGGTTCGCTAAGGCGACAGAACCAACGGCCAACAGCCTGTTTTTTGACGACACATCGCAGTCGCAGGATGTTGATATGCTGGTGGAATCCGAAACCATGGAGAGCCAAAAGAAGCGGCACGTTTGTGTGAAAATTTATCGCGCCAACGATGGAGCTTGCCGGAAGGTTTTCGTTCTCGTACGGCTGGACCAAACGCTGATCGTTGTCGAAAGGCGTCCTCCGAAGGAAGGAACGGGTCGGGTTGCGTTTGGCTCGCTCGTTGTTCACTCGCGATACGACGAATTGCGACAGTTTACGTTAGTGGACCACCCGCACCGCCTCGGATCGTGTGCCCTACGGATAGAGGTTCACGGCCGTGACGAACCGATCGTGACCGATTTTCTGAGCCCGGCTCAGCCAGCGGGCGAAGTAGACACTTCCTTTGCAAACAACTTTGCCTGCTTCGATGAAGTGTTGAAAGCTGTCCAGCAACAGACTGGCGAACGGAGGGCACAGCTCGAGTGCTTTCGGCATTCCGTCGGCCAGCTGTTCAACGAAACCAACCACAACCTGAAAACGGTCCCTCCGTTGTTGCGCTCGTATCTGCCGGAGGAAAAAGTCCCGCTCGTGCGTTACGGGGAAGTCTGGCGCCGGATTCACAACGATCGGCTAGTAATCGGTGTGCCGCTGTACAATAGGACGTTCAAGAGGTAAGTATGCACGAACGCCAAGGATCCCGTTTCTATTTCTCTAGAAGGCCAACACAAGCGGACACTTTGACGATCTTTTATTTTATTATTGCCATCTGCCTTTGGTTACGTTGCTACAGAAGTGGAGCGATAACTCTGCGTCCTAGTGCAACGGTAAGTATGATTTGGAGGAGCTTTTAGACATTAAATTCTCTGTTGTCGTCAAATGGTTTTGAAAACTTCTTTGACCTCGACGGAGTTGTTGCAAACTCCACGATTGTTCCGCGAACAATTTGGTGTTCAAATTTGTATTATTCCGTATAATATTCGAAAGATAGGAAAGCTTTGGTAGAAGTCGGTTCGTGCTACGGTTGTGAAGACAATAACGATACGGTTGTGTTCCGTTACAAGTAAAAGGTATATCGAAAATTGACTAGTGATTAAGCGAGGGGGGAAATTAAATTGTTTGACAAACAAAACACTGTATGGTAACTCCGTTTACAAGCGGTTACGGGGGAACTTATGAACAACTTCATTTAAAGGCTAGAGTGTCTACCAAACGAGCACGCTATCTAGCTTACAAACTAGTTCAATCACGTTTCACTTGATCCATAAGCCTCTTGCTCTTCAAAACTTTTCCTTTTCTTACCGCGCAATTCACTTAGTAGCGTTAGCTCCATAATCCTCGCCTCTTGTCTTTTGCTACCCGTTGGGGAGCCTTTACTTTGTTTAAAATTGAATTAAACTCTCTCTTTTGGGAATGAGAGTTGTATAGTAGACCTTTGGAATTATTTAAATATTCTACAAAATCTACATCATTGTCTGCTGGCGGCGCACGCGCGTCTATTGATAGCGATGTTAATTGAACTGGAAAAATTGGAGCAATTCTTCGCCGAAAATATGCTTTCTGTTACGCGCTGCTAAACGTCACTTAACCGCTAATGGACGTTTCTAAGTAACTCTAGAGGGCTTTTGATTATCTTTTCGAATATGTATAAAATATTTGCTCTTTGCCTGTTCTGTTAATTTTCTGCTCCTTACGTTAAATCCTAGTGCTGTATGTTCCGCTGGGTTTCATGTCTTTCGCTGTACGCTCGCTGATAAACCATCGTTTACTTTGTCGCCAACGCGTTTACGTGTGTCTTTTGTGGGTTCTTTCAGTTGTGTCTTTTTTGTTTCGGACCCTTGGCCCTTTACTGTGCGGAAGTGGGACAAGAACGCTCTATCGCTAGTAATTTGACGCAATCATGGTTTCCCTATTCATCGCTAGGTAATGAACCATTCGGCTTCTGATGAGAGATCATCACACAACAGCAGGGAGGGACGCTTGGAATAATTTCGTTTGTGAAAAATTTTGCTACCAATCAGTGGCCCCTTGCCTTCCTGCCTGCCTGTCGGTCGGTACACGACCTTCCGCTGTTCCTCTAGTCCTTAAAGTATTCCTTCGCACTGTAGCCAAACAGCTCGAAATCGAAGCGATAGTAGTCGTACAGACCGCGTACTTGCGCCCCGTCCAGCTCGGCGAAGAACTTGAGCAGCACCTCGTTGGTGTGGGCGCCCTTCCCGGCATTCTTCCACTGTGGCTTGATGACGCTGTCGAGCCGGGCGATCGATATGAGATAGTTCTGGTCCTCCTCGAGCGTCTCAAACTTGGCTATCACATCGTAATGGAAGAAGCAAGGCGTACAGAAGTGCGTCATCGGTACCCAGTGCATGTCGATCTCGAAATGCGGATGCTTGATCTCGTCCAGCAGATAATTGACAAACTCGGAAAACAACGGATACTTGAGAAGTGTCACCGGCTGGCGGAGGGAAAGGGCCATCTTTAGTTCTCTACCCTGCAATCAAATGGGGCGAAGATTGACATACCTTTCCGTTAATGGCTTTCCGATACTTCTGGATGATACGGTTGCCGAGCTTGTGATGGTGCGAGTTGGGAAGGGCATACTGTATCTTGTCCTTGTACGCGCTGACCAGTCTTTCGAACGGATGCCTTACGATGATGAATGATATTGACTCGTTGATGGCTTCCTGTAGCTGCGAAGGGACCAAGTGTGCACACAAATGTTAGATACCTGGGTCAAATGGGGTGGTTCAGTAGCGATCATTGCATGTCAGCCTTCGACAACCCAATATCGATAACGTAATTATCATTTTTCACAGTATCGGTTCCATGTTTGCATATTTAATGGTCTGTTTGCGAACGCATGAAGCCTAATAGCTCTCGATGCATATCGATTCGAAAATTGAATGCCATCCGGCGGGTTGTTGGGTTTATCTCCTACGCACATCACTTTCCCGCCGTAAGAGTGGTCATAACAAAAAGAAAATCGATACAGTTATCAGCTGCAGATCTAAAGTCACTGTTCACTACGTATTGCCTATACATAACACGCTAAAGATTCCAAGTTTACGTTTTTGCAAAGATTTAATGTTCATGATCGGCCCCAATTATTACTTATTGTATTGTTTAAGGTAAAAATGGTAAAGGAGTAACAAAATCATAAAAGAAATCGTGCCAGTAGCCCAAGAGAGACACCGTGTACACCGGATTAAGGGACAGGGCACATGCCTCTACCACCAGGAGCTTACCTTTTCCACCGTGGGCCGCGGATACTTCTGGCGCGCCAGCTGCAGTGGCACATCTTTGGTTTTGCGCAAAAAATGTGGCGAGTAGCCGGCCATCAGGTTGAAGTTGTACATCCAGGACGTGGACGCGGCCTTAAACACGTTGCACCACACGAGGTGGTACTCATGCTGTATCAGATACTCCCAGGCTTTCGGTTTGTAGTTGTGCTCTGTTGGACACGCGCGTGAAATGTGCACCGAAAAGGAAATAGCCGTTAGTCAACAAACCAATTGGAAAGGGGACCTTGCCGAGGCATCGGTGTGTTCGTACTTGGTTCATTCAATCGGTACTCGGTGCACTTCTTCTGCAGTCGCTCGACCCGATGCTCCATGCGGCGCTTCATGTAGTCCATGTCGAACCGGTACTGATTGCCGATTGTACCGTTCTTCCACAGCTGGTCGCGGGTCTGTTTATCGTGTGGGTGCACTCGGTGCTGCTGTTGCTGCGCCAGCCGGAGATGGTGCACACCGAAGACGTTGTCCGGCGGATGGATCGGAGACCGAAATTGCTGCAATTGCTGGCGTGATGATCCATTGCTGATGATGGCACCGTACTGAGCACGGGACGAGGAGCGAGCACAGGATAGGCCACGTTAATTGAACCCTCATTGTTATAGGTGGACATATCGAAAGGAGAATATGACCGACGGTTGTGTAATTCATTCGGGACTCCTACTCCTGCCGGTAGTATTGATTGCTGTGGGTTTCTTTTCGCCATCGACCTGCTCTCAACGGCGAAACGAGTTCCATAACACTACCGCATCCTGTCCGGATGATCGATGGCATGAAACCGTAGCAAAAAGTGTTTTATTGGATAGAACGGAGCAAAGTATGCACATTATAAAGCCACGGCCACAGATCATTGTGGCCTCATATATACAAGAGGCAATACTCCTAAGAGTGCTTGGCTGGCACGTGGAACTGTGAAAGAGCGGGTGCCGTGAATGCGTTAGTGTCGAGCTTTGGCTACGGTAAAATATTGCGAAGGCATCCGCACAATCTGCTCACTATTTATCCTGACCGTATGGTTCGGCCCACAGCGTTATCGACTATGCCCCCGGACCATATTTCAACTTCATGCGCCCATATGCCGACCTGGTAAGGTCGGTGGTTCCCAAACTCCCGGTTACCATCGAAAAGATAGCAGAAAGTGAGCACTATCGTTTGGCGTAGATAAACATTTTTGTAGTCAGTAAGTCCTTGCGGAACCTTTTCGTTAGAACTTGAGGAACAGAAACCAGTGTCGAAAGGAATTCTCTTTTGCGGGTTTCATTAATTCGTGCATCATTATGGACGTGTAAAAGTCGGTTCTCCGTTTGAGAATCACTGCACTACGATTTAAACCGTTCCCAAATATTCACTACTTCCGCACGCGGCTTTGATACACATTATGCTGTAGCAGCGAGAGTATTCCGGTGGTCAAACGTAAATGGTTGGACGGTCAGCGGATGTGTCACAGGTGCTACGGTGCAAACCACGGTGCGGAGATGGGTAAACGGGTTTGCTAATTATGCGGCATATTTTGTCGCCCTTCAGTCGCCGCGCTTCAGAGGCGAATTCGGTGCCGTGCGTACCACGACGCCCTCGTAGTCTTTATGCTATCGGCCGGCGTAAGCTGTCTCCGGATGGTTTATGTGTCTTGTAACTATTGACAAAATTTGCTTGAATGGCAAATTGGGGCCTTTCTTATGGGGAGCACACCCTTTAAACGTTCCAGCAGGCTCGGCCGAGTGCGTGTGGCTCATTGGCCGTCTGCGGCACAGATAAGTTGTTTTCCGATTATGCAAATTTTACTGTTTTCATTAGGCTTATTATGTAGTAAATATTGGCGGGGCCTGCCGTTTGTCGTATCGCGTAATTATACGGTTCGATGTGGGGTAGAGTCCCCCGAATGGAGGCGCCTGGTCAGTCCTACCGCAAATTTGTGTACAAAGTGGAAGTGCCTTTGGTATCTTTGAAGAGGTTTTTATGTGTACGGCACCGGATGACCAAACGATTGTTGAAACAAGCGAAAGAAAGACACGAAGGCTACCTTATCGGTTGAGTTGCGGCACGTGGAAAACCTTCATCAACCTTCGCAGACAAATGTTCGATCGAGAAAGAAAAAACGCATGTTCAGTCCGTCCGGGTGACCTAGATTGCGCAAAAACCCCGCAACGTGCACCATGTTCCGGGGTCGGTCCGTCCGGCCACGGTGGTCGATAGGAAAGTGCATCGTTTAGCAAAAAGCTCCCACGCCACGTGCCGGCACGGGCCGGTTGATTGCCAAACTATCTCTGCCCTGCCTTGCTTTCGAACCGAGCCGGCTCGCTCGAGTCCGGATGTTGGGTGCAGATAAAACGAAGAGGGAAAGAGAATAAACTTTCAGCCCTATCGCTGTCGCTGTTCGGAAGGGCGTTCCGTAATTCATGTCGATGTCGAGAAATCAATGTCAAAAATGGCCACTACGTGGCGGCCACTCTTGCTGCGGCACCGTTTGCCGGCTTAGTTTGCAAAATTTATCCGGAAGCGACGCAACGGGGTACGGAGGGTGCAACCGGGCATTGGAAGTGTGCCAGCCCGTGATGGCTCAAGTTGATCTATCAAACGAGGAGAGGCTATGTCTATCGTGCACTATTGAAAGGATACCTTTTGGGGCGGGTGTCCTTGCCATGGACGACAAAATGCACTGACCCGAACGAGCAATCCGTTTGATTTGGTGGCCAGCTCAGCACCGTACCAGCAGACTGGTTGGGCGTTGCGTAATGTGCGGTTTTGCGTGCAATACACTCAGGTGTAATCCCCGAACGAATGTCGTCTCCATTTTGTTTCGCATTTGTCGGGTCTCTATTTCTTTTTCTGTGTAATGGCGAATTGGGTACTAAAAGTTTGTCTTGTTATTTTGTGTCAAAACGACACACGTTTTGTGAAGCACGCTTTGTGGAAACATTTACGAGTCTTTGCGCTCTACGACGACTTACCATCCTAACACACCGAAAAGGTCCATGAAATAAAAGCAAATATCTTCCAACAGCTTTGGAGGATCTCTTCTCGGATAAATGTCCCGGACAGTTTTGTCCATGTCACTTGCCAACCTGCAATTACCACATTTCCTTATGCACCGCGGTCAGTTTTTAGAGCGCTTTTCAATTTCAAGCAGCATCTTATCACGGCACTATCTTTCTGTTTTTGACTACCATCGTGGTGGCGTTACAGTTCGTCACATTCTGCCTTCGGGCTTTTGGTAGCCAACGTCGACGCAGATTTGTGCAGATAGTTTTGTTTTATCACCTTCCGTGTAACCTTCGGTCCGAAACCGGTGGTGCATAAGGGAGCATAAGAGATTGTGAGACAAAAAAAGACCGTCACCGACGCCACCACACGGAACAGGGGGAAACAATAGAAATCGCCCTATGTCGGTTCCGGTAGCTCCGGTGATTTTACAACCTCGGGACGCCCCGGGAAGCTGTGCTCCTGCACTAGCAGCACAGTGTTTTTCTTTTATGCTTTTGGGCTCTGCTCTCTCACCGCCGGTTGCCACAACGTGCATAGGCATTGCACCGCTCTGCACCGAACCTTTGGCCTCTGGCCGTTCATCCTCTTTTTATGGCGTAATTAAGAATGTGGTAAATGTGACACCACGCCTCTAGTGTCTCCCGTCCCGATGAGAAGAGGTTAGAGCACTAAAAGCGCAACGGACGCCATGATGAGGCGAAGGATTGGGTTCCTTTTTTGCCACCCTGCATTCTTGTGGTGCATCGTGGAAGCTGCACGGCCGAGAGAACGACGGTGCCAGGGACTCCTGGGCCGTTTATCTAGGAACTGTAGGAGAGGGTTTATCTTTTTTGCCAACCACTTCAAGCAACGGAGAACAATGGGTGAGCTTTTTTCATTAAACCAGTGGCGGGAAAATGCAAGCCGAACGGGGGATGTAGCTCCTCTTTGGAGGCCTGTTGTTCGTGATGTTGCCTTTTTCCGGATTGCTTCCCTATGAACGGTTCGTTTACTAAAATATAAAGTATAATGTGACGGATAATTTTTTAAAAGTCTTTATACATAGACTTAAGACAGATCATACATCTGACCAGTCGCAGAGCGTCGACTTTTCCGCACGGTCACAGTTTTGCGAAAACTAAATCCACTCCCTTGTGCCAGCTGCAAACCCAACATTTGTTCGGATGGAAAAAGTTTCCGAAATGAGCCGGGCGTCACAACGGGAAGGAAATTCGTTGCGGAATGCTTTGCACAAGCTTTTACACTTGTCAGAGTGGAGTCTGTGCAGCGGATGTGGCAAGCCACACTGAGCAAACATTAAAAAGACCATCCCTCCAGCGTGTATGCAGCTCCGCAAAGGGACCAGGAATTTGAGGCCGGACAGCGAGCTAGGCTCCTGTCATTTCGCACCCCTTTGGGGTAAACACTCGTCACACTGGTTCGGGGTGGCCGTCACTGGGCCATTTTTCATTCCAACAGAGAAGCGTACGGCAGTGTCAGGATTCTCCAACATTCATTACCGGCCAGCAGAGGCCGGTGATACTTGGGAGCCTTTCCCGGCGGGAGGCTTCCGAGTTGCAAATGTTAACTGTCTCTCTATGCCTGCGGGGCGGATGTCCTCCGTTTCCGTTTTCGAATAGAAATGGCGTCTCGTTCACACGCTCTTCCACCCACCGGAAAATTGTGCCATTATTTAACTTGTGCTCTCTGCTCTTCGAAACCGGTGTGGCATTTTCTTCTCCACTGTTAATGGTATTGATCGGTGAATATTTTATAATTTTCATTTTATGCTACATTGTCAAAGCTGCAAACGGTACCGTAAGTGGTGGGAAATGGTTTATCGATTCTACAGGCCTTGGATTCTTTCCTAGAATGCTGCGCCCGGGTTCACCCAGTTCCAGTTCGAAGAATTCCCTTCGACAACTCCCAGTAGGGACGATTTTTCTTTATTTACGATTTACAACTTGGGGGGAGTGGAATTGATGAACCGTTTTTTTCTCGATTCGCAAAACGTGTGGTGACACATTTTGAAAGCATATTTAGTGCCGTGTGGCGTTTTATTTTCAACAAATGCTCTACGACTCATGCGCGACAGAAATTTTTTCATTTGCTTGGCTGGTCCAGGAATCCATTCCATTCCGTTGAATTCTTTATGTGGCAATTATTGCTCCACTGTCCCGTAGACGGCTCTTCTCCGGCCGGCAGTTGCGATGCCGATGGGCGGCATGTACGATGGGGGTATGTAAATTGTGCTCGTTCTTTTGCCAACGATTGGCGGAAAGCAGCACGAGGATATCTAGGAAAATGCTATTCATAAATAGTCAGATCTGTACATCCGACCTTCGTTTTAGGTGACAAAACACCCGGAAACCCGGATATTCTCAGCATCGGATCGCGGCGAGCTATTCGACGGTCAGTGCAATAAATCGATTATCGTACGATTACGCAATGGACGAGAATCGGATGGGGCTCGATGATGTATCCCTTTTCGTTAGGTGTAGTCACCGAAAGATTCACCGGTTGTGGATCAGGGACAAATAATTCGATTAGCCCGGTTCACCTTACAACAGGCACCGTCCATCGTTCGTGGAATGTTTTCGCATCAACAGTTCTCATCATGGCCCACCAAACAGAGCGGGTTCGTTGTGTCACCTGCTGCTTGAAGCAAAAACGGAATCGTGGCGGTAAAACAAGAAAACATCCTCCATCAAAGTCAAGCAGTTGGAAAATGCAAGGAAAAACTCTTCGGTATCCCCGCCGATTGGCCTTTTGGTGGTGAATCTTTTGAAATGGATTCTCTTCGGTTCGACCCGCCTCTCGAAGCGTCAGCTACCTTTTCGGTCCAGTTCAAGCGACCGTTAAAGTTTGGGCTGCCGAACCGGAATGGAAATATGGGACATCCTGTGTGCCAGTGGGGCGGGGGGATGTTCCGTACGCATCAGTTCACGTGTGTCGTGGTCCTTTTTGGTGGAAGGCTCCACCGCCACCGGGCTTTGTTTTCGTTTCGTTTCGTCGCACCCAAAAACTAAGGCTGGGATTCGCTCGAACCTCGGGAAAATGGGCCCCGGATCACGAAACAAGCGGATGGTGGCAGCATATTGTGGGGTGCTTTTGTTTTTGCCTATTCCTTTTACCTTCCAGATTGGAATTGAGGTCACGAACTGTCACCGATGCGTTGAATGGTTAGGACGAACCTGCGTGCGGGAAGTTGTTTGTAACGAACGTCGTACCGATTGGAGTGGATATGGAAACCATCCATCAATTGTTCAGCTCAATAATGCTTCGAACCAGTGCGTCTGAAACGCGCGCTGCCGATTTATTTATTGTTGCGTTACTCACTGCAAAGCAGCTCCACAGGTGAGGCAAATGGCCATCCCCACAAGTATCCGTTAGGCTTTGGTAAAACTGTTTTCTATTTTCAGCAGTGTCCCCTGACAACATCGAGCAACAAAGAATGTTTCTGTAATCTATTCATAATAGCTCTCGCCGTCGGTGATTTTTTGGGCGAACCATAGTCGACGCGAAGCCGCGGCGACCGATGGTGTCGCGTTATTATCTAAGGAAACAACTTCCCCCTACAAATTGAGATGCTTTTTCGATGCTGCTACGCAACGCGCTTAGAGAGTAAAAGACGAAAATAATCCACGGCGTCGTATGAATGAGAAGCGGTGGATGCGAAGATTAAAGCGCCGGTCGGGGACTTCGGTCGTTTACCATTTCACAAACTCAGCAGCCAATTCATCGCTAAATCTCGGCCCTTTACAGCAACAAGCTGTTTGGCAGGCGGACGAAGGCATATGAAAACAATACTATTTCGAAAGCCCCACTGTCGACTACGAACAGGTCCACGTGGGACAGTCGCGTTGGGCTCACTCCCGTGCCACCTCGGTAAACCTGGGAAAGTTGTCACTGATTTTGCACCGAATCACGCCGTAATGATTATTCATCAATACACTACCGGTGGCTGATGAATAATTCTTCGATTTCAAATCACGCTTCAGGACACGGGCCCAAAGTTGCACTTTGGTTGTTTGTTCGGCTTGGAAAGTTGACACGAAGACAGTGCCCCCTAGCCACCAATGGCGGTAATGGCGAGAGGACTAAAATATTCAAAACCTCCGGGGCCAACGGACGGCGGGGCGAAGCGAATGGCAGTGTAGAGAGCCCGCGAAGTTAAATAAAAGAAAACTGTCTCGAAAGTTGTCACTTACCGTGTACTGGCGGAATCGATAGAGATGATCGGAGGTGATTAGGTAGAGCACGGTGAGCGGGATAACTGAGAGGGTGGTAAAGAATAGAAACAGGCGCTTAATGATGCGCCATTTGGTCCTGGTATGTCCTTTCATGTAGCCGTGCCGCTGTCTCGTCCATCGATCGTCCGTCGATCAGATTAGACGTCGACGAAAGGAGGAGGGAAGGCCAAATGATGGTGCCCGAAGGAACGCGTCGGTCCGCACGTTGCCGGATGCCGGAAGGGACAGCAAGAACACGCTCGGTCGACGTCACGAACTCGCTCGCCGCGAGCCACCGTGAGAAGAGAGGAGAAAAGAAGATCCTTTCCAGGGCGGTGTGAGCGGAGGGCAATCTTCAGGAGACCTGCGACCTCGCACGAGTCGCAGTGGGGCTTCCGGGTTCGAGGTGCCGCATGGTTTTCGGCGATACGATTTGTGATCCGGCAGTGGAGGGCTTGCCGGGGGCCGTTGATTGATGGCGTGCGCTGTGATTAGCGGATCGGTCTTCCGTCGATTCCGTGCGGCTCACAGCTCAGCTTCAGCGGACCATCGCCATCTGCAATAAACACGCCTCGCCAAAGTGCCGCGAGGCCAGAAAACAGAGACAATGATGAGAGCTGCGCTGGACACACCATCGTTGAATCTTCTAACTAATTAAGAACATTTTGCTATGCCATTCCTTTGCCCGGAGGGACAGAGGATGCACTGTGGTCAGCACTGTTGCTGCAACGCAACCCCCCGTAATTCGTGGCGATGAGCATTGGATTGAATAATTACGTTCACAATCACAGACTAGTGTCCCATTACGCCACCACGTTCAGTTCCCGTTTCCAAATGGGACAATTTAAATCGTTTTGTACGGGGGGATGGTAGCATGTTTTAGTGCGATTTATGTACCAAACACAATGCTGACACCATATGAAACACAGACCCCAACGCATAATGGTAAGTTCACGCTATTATACGCTGCTACCTTCAACCGTACCGACCGGCTGTTAGTAACCCTGACTAAGCCATACAATATCGCGAGATGAGAAAAACAGACACTCAAAAAAGGCCCAAAAACCTTCGTCGAAAATAATAGCCACATGCAAATGAGGCACACGTTAATTGCTTCTCAAATGTGCTATTTTTGGTAGTAGCGATTCGGCTACCAGGTGGGTCTATGTGGTCTCAGCTGGCCGTCGTCTGAAACTAGGTAAACCATTAAGCGCAAACATACGCAGCGCACTGCGCGTTCCGTTCCTAGATCTAGGCTGGTTCCGATGGCACCAATAAGAAGTATGTTGTTTGATCAAATTAAAAATAAATCACGGTTCCAACGGTTTTACGTGCCGCTTCACAATGCTTGTGTGCGTGGACAGTTAGTTTTATTATGCGTTTGGGAATCCGGGCCGGCTCTGGTGCCTAATCGATTGTATGTTCCTCCTCTAGTAGTGGCGCAAACAATAGGTCAATAGTAGATGGTGGAAACGTGAATTTATTTTAAAGTAATTGCCCTCTGTTCCTCTAGTCTGTTCTACTGCATGCAAATTTGGGTAACGGCCTCTGGCAAACCCTTGAACTCTAGTGGTAAGCCTTTTTCATGACTTTAAAACGTTCACAGAAAACCCGGGCCGGGATTGTATTTTGCACCGTAAATCGAGCGTAACCATGCAGATTAAATAGCGCGAAATCAGTAGACCGAAAAGGTTCACAAAGTTCTTCAAACGAAATATGATTCCCCGTCGGGTGTTTTGTTTCACGATTTGAGCGGCCGCGTAGAGAACGAGTATCAGAGGCATCGCAGGTGTTTTTGCACTCTAAGTGCACTTACAGTGGATGCTTGTAGAAAAACGTACCATTGCCGCCGGCGGATCCGATTTGCTAGGTACGAAGCAGTTTAGAAGGACGCACTTCACGTGTCTGGCCGCCTGGCGCAAGTCCGTGAACTCGTTGCAAAGTTTCTAACTGGTCCGAACTGAATGTTGTTCGCCACAACATTTTTTTGTGTGAAAAAAGGCAGCTCATCATTTATCAGAATCATCAACATCGTCACTGATGCTGCATTGTGAAAAGGTAAACTTTTCCGGGAATCACAAAAACTGGTTCCACCCGGCTGGGCAGTCGCAAAAGGTAAACGTTTTATGACCACCGTCCATTGCGGGTGCACTTCTAGTATTCCGGTAAATTATACTTCCACTAAACTACACACAATGCGCGATCAGCGATTTCATAATGGGCTCGTTGCAAGTAAGATAAACAGCGACTGGCTTTAAACCACGGCGAATGCCCGTGATGTGCGTGATGCCAGCTTGCCGTCCAGATTCTGACAACACTGTGCGCTCCGTGCTCCACCTCAAATTGCGCCCCTACGATCCTTAATACGCCACGAATCAGTTTAATTGAGCGAATGCCCCCTGCGAACGCACACTCCACGCAAATGTCGGGCGAATGCTGGCGCTTTTTATGCGTTAGTGTGCCCACGATCGCGTCAGACACATGCTATCTGATCACGCACGGTTGATAAGATTCGCGATCCGTCGGTCCGTCCGTGCCGGGTGCTCGGTGACGAGACTAGTGGAGCTGGAAGTAAACGAAGGCGGCCAATGACGGTACAAAACGTGACCGTTGCGGCGGTGGAACTTACTCATCCGCCTTCCGCCAGTGGCTGGGAAGTGGGCGCGGACACGAGGTAGCGGCTGTTTTGCGCGTCGTAGCGAAGTAGGGGCGGAAACTGAAAGTAGCCGCGGTCAATAGATTACTTGAAGATGTCAACTCAGAGTGTCACATTCTCGGAAACACTTCGGGCTGTCCGGCGGGTACCATTTGTCGAAAAGATTGTTCGACGTTCGGTCGCAGTTTTCGGTTGCGCCAATCGAAACAACTGGCGCGTGTGACGCTCAATCAATTAGTCCTTCTAATGGGAACTTGAGGTACTGGACGAGCTTCAAGAGCTTCTTGATGTTTAAACCGTTTACTGGAAGAATAGGTGGCAGTACTTCAACGGGCAACAATGACTACCAGCCTGTTGGCCGTGTTGATATCGTTACACGACAATATTGAGCTTTGCCGGGGTTGCCTCGTGTGCGCATTCGCTGTCGTGTGCGGGCGCATAATCTTACAGAATGTAATTTTGCGCCTCAATTGGTTCGGTTATCATCAGCTCCCCACAGCACACCGCTGCCCTTAGCCTCATCTCAGTGAGGAGGCGCTCCTTGGCTTATGCTCTAATTTCTTTCAGTGCCCGTTCCATGCACTTCGTGGCCGCGCTATGCAAAAGTGCAGTGCGAGCCACAGACAGACACCGTGTGCATGCCGTGTGGCTCTTATCTCTGTCACTGTGTCACGCTTCTAATGATGTTATCGTCAAATGGCGAAGCCTCAGTCTCATCAGCAAGAGCTGCGGCGGGCCGTGGCGCGGGATAATTAGCTTCGAAATTCAATTAAAAACTTTTCCACACACTTGTTTTTGTTCTCTGCCCCGCACAAAAACAATCGTGATAAGCGCGCGCCTCACACGCCTCTCTGCATTCGTGGTTCGTGAAGTGAAGTGGCTTGGCTCGAGTGCGAAATGAAGTTTACTTTTGTGACGCGTTTTTTAGTCGTCACTGTTATCGAATGGAAAAACGGCGAAACCAATATCGGTGGTGAAAGCACTCATCACGGGCGCGATGATATGCAAATTAACCTTTTATGTAGCCCTTCACAGAAGGAGGCGCTTGGCACCCCTTGTTGGCTCGTTGGGGCCGCCATGTGAAAACCCACTCCCGGCACCTGGCTAGGCGCGAGGTATTTTCGCCGTAATTAATGTTCTGCGGGTTAGACATTTATTCGCCATTTAGCCTTCGATTGCAAAAAACCTGAACTGTATGGTCAGAAACGGAGCGAACACATTTCTCGCTTCGATTCTGCGACCAACTGTTAGGAATGGATTATTGCGGAGAGCAACCATAAAAAAGATGAGACTTTCACACGAGTCATCAAATTGGCAGACCACTTATCGAGGAGTTCCGTCTTCGTTGTGGGTATCATCTTACACCACAAATGACATTGACGTTGTTGATCAACAGGAAACCGTCGGTCCCGACATGATTTAACTAGGATAATCTGTTATTTTTATCAGAATTTTTGTTGCAGCCTTTGCGGGTGCGGGTTCCAACTTATGAGGGTATTTTGCCCTTGCTATATTTCGCTGAATGCCGTTTCACTAAACTATTTCAATGTGTATTGCGATTCTGCAACAACGAGGAGCCCGTGGTTACTGAAGGGCGATTCCGTTCGTGGTCCAAGTTTTGACTGTTCGCTCCAAACCCCTGACTGTTTGCCTTTCGATGCTTTTTGCAAGTGGCTGCTAACGACTTTTGCCACCCTTGAACACAAACACGCACCAAGCACCGTCAAGTTTGTACCATTCCGTACCGTCCACTCAGTATTTGACGCTTTTCCGCGGTGTTCACCGCGAGCCGGTCTCTGGAAACGCACCGGAGGACGGCGAACGGCGTGTAAGGATAATTGTTTGAAGTTTCCCGGCATTGTTCCTGGCACCAGTAGCAGCAGCACCAGGCACCTCCACCAATCTAGTAGCCTTTTGCTCACTCTCTCGTGTTTTTTCCGGTCCCTCTCTCGCTCTCTTGCTTCAGTATTTATTTATTGTTTCTTTGCAATCGGCACTTCGGCAGAGTGTGTGTCACATGGGGGACGCCGCCGACCGACGAACCGTGTTTCACTCATTTTTCGGTACTCACGGTTTGTTAGTTTCGGCCTCGTTCGATCGAAACGGATTCGGAACGAGAAAACGCAAACCTTCGTCACAATTTGGATGGCCTTTTGCAATTATGTTCTCCACCAATTGAGGCCATCCTCCGGTCCCGGCAGTGAACCTCCCGCAGCCAACCGCGCACACTGACCGATGGGCGGCCTGGTAGAAGGCTGTGGCACACTGCGGCGAAGCATAACAACCCCTTCGATGATAACCTGGACAACGCTCACTGCGATGCAGTGCACGCGTTTTGCAGCGCCGGACTCTACGGAAATCGTTACGAAACAACGGCAGCAGCGTCGGGCCGCGTATCTTTGATTGGATCGCGCGCAACACACAATGATAATGGGCGGCAAGGGCGCGGTGGGCACACAAACAACATACACATACGCGCACTCAGAATGTCAGGCTGGTTAAAAATATGAAAAGTCGCACTTACGAAAATAGAACCACGGCACGGCGGGGCGAACGGTCAGGGCGGCAAACAGATACCCACTGTCACCGATGCGCCACCGCCGTCGCAATAGGAGAATCGTGTGTTTTTGACACAAAACTACTCACGATGGGGCCCCCACAGAGATTGTGTGAGCGGCGAGAACTCTGTCGGAAGAGCAAAATAATAGGCCGCACAACAACTTACCGGGCGCTGCGCGAGTTCATATCGTTCTGTCCTGTTCTTGTTTCCGCGCGGTTCGCGCTTGTGTTTTGTCCGCTCGGGTCGGGTCTGTTTCGTGTTTCGAAGGGCTTTTTCTACGCCTGTTCCGTGCGACTTTGGCGGCCTGGGGCCGCGATGTGCGAATCGCGCAATGTTTACCGTCCAACTGACCAGAGCGCGCGGCCCGTGACTCGCGTTTGGCATGCCGTGGCAACGCGTAGAGCGGCCACATTCGGGCTCGATCCGTTCGTGCCGCCGCCGTTCGGCTTTGGCTGCAGTGCGGCGCTCAGCGTTTGGGAAGTGAGCGGCCACCCCGTAGCAACGGGGTCGAATAGCAACGTTTTGGCGAGAATCTGCAGTGCGAGAGTGCTAATTTGATTCAACGAGTCTCTAGAACGTCCGCACCGGAATGGCTTGATTCTCAGCGCTACTTCGCGGCGCGCCATGTGTCCGAGATGGTACTCGTTTTTCCAACACCCTTTGCGAAAATGGCTCACCGCTTACTGAGTTACCGGAGGCGACGGCACTCGTCGAGTAAAATGAGCACCCCGGCGGAAAACGGAATTTTTCACGGTACCAAACCCAAAAGCGGTAGTTTTGTGCCATACGTTGAGACTTTGTATATTTAACTTGTTCCGCATGTATAACGCTTGAGATGGGAATAACATTTTTTATATTTCTCTCTGTTTTCCGTAGGCGATTGGCACTGGCTAATCTTGCACTTGTGATACTAAATAGTGCACCCAAGCAGATGGAATACACCACCCGGTTTTATCGGTTACGAGATGATGAGTTTGATTTTAAATCGTACGATGAAATCATGGCCATGGAAGACGCCGCTAGAGGTCCACTAAACTTCGCGCAGGAGTGGACAGTTGATAAGGTGCACAGTTATCCCTATCTTTAATTGGCGCAAACCTATATGACATTATCTTACCTTCTTCAATAGCGCAACGTGCTGCTTGCGGAGGAAACGGCTATGTTTGTAGCGTGCTTCGAATTATCCGCTCTGTTCCTGCAGGCTGAAGATGTGTGCCTCAAATGCTACGTTAGGTACACAGTTGCACCGGTCCAATCGGAGATTGCTGAATTACAACTAAATGTAGGGACGATAGCGATGCCCCGAACGGAGCTGTACAGCTCCCAACTTTGGATTAAATTCAACAGCGGCGAGCTATATTGCGATTTACTGGCAATCACATGCACTTCGGAATACCTTTCATTGCACATAACGTACAAGTGTGAACCCATTGCTGTAGAATTGAGGGACTTCTTTGTCGGTAGATTAGGCTTCAAGGAGATGTTATCGACCGTCGGAGGTCGAATGGTGCTGTACTGCGGAAACGGAACGTACTGGCAGGAAACTTTGATAAGATTGGACCGATTGGTGGAACGACGAATAAAGCTGAAACTGTATTGCAGGTGAGCATAGTCTCAGCGTCCCCTCCGCCAGTGATAATGTCCCATATAAATGGTCTTATCTTGTTGGTTCTTTTTTATGAAAACAGATACCCTCATCAAATGCCAACGTTGATACAATCGATTTATGCTGATTATGAGGAGAGCTGTTCGATCGAAGTTTGCGCTACCGGTGAAAATGTGACCGCGCTGGATTTAAAACAACATCTTTTGAAGGAATTGCGGACCAAGATTGAAAAGCCAGCCGACCGGGACGAAGTACTCCAGAGAGAGTTTTGCACTGATATGATTTATTGCGCTTTACCAAGAATAACTCAAAATGCGCCAAACGCTGTCGCTAGTTATTGCCCCCAATAATATTGACCAGTCCATTTCCGTCTCCATTTCCGCGATTGTCGATGCCAACGTGTACATTCACCAGCGGTGGATTGCGGCTCAATACACCGGGATCGTCCGCGTCAGCTTCCGCGTCAGCCTCGGGTTCTTCGGCATCGAGCGTCAGGTAAGGTTGTGGATCTTGCACATGCTCGGAATCCTTCAGTATGTCAACGTAGACAGAAACAGCAGGGTTCTCGTTGTCCGGAATGTAATGTGCGTCACTCGACACTACACTGTTGTAATCTGGCACTAGCATCCTTTTGTCAGCGTCCTCCGACAGTAGCGGGATGGGATTAGCCACGGCCAAGGAAACTAACAGTAGCACTAACAAAATCTTAGTAGCCATATTGACACGACGATTATAAGTAAATTGTGGCGACTCCTTTTTGCTATTAGAAGATCAATTAGACAAAAATGGACTATCCATTTGCTGGACCTTTATATAGGCGTTTTCGTGGGCTGTAAAATGATGGCTTTTATCAATTTATTGGTTGTCTGTGTTATTTTTAGGCTATCAACGCCGTCCAGATAGCAAAGGTAATCATCTTCCGGTGGACAGTCATCGTTAAATCAAAATCATCAAATCATCAAAACGCAATGCTAATACTAATATCTAATAAGTTATTCAATAATTAACCATCTAAATTAAACATCTAACGCATCTTGTTTTACTATTTCGCGAATGATTCCGGAATCGGCGAGAACGCAGTATTTTTGTGTATCATTTTAACTATGCTAAGCTTACAGACTAAATTCTCTGTGTTAAACATCTTTATCGGTCCCAGTTTTGGCTCTGTTGTCGTTGTGTCAAAAACATTTAGAGACATCGGTACCTGAATCGGATGATGATGCATAACTTTTATGTTTGTGACTGGAAACCCACGTATAATTAATGTGTTTTCTCTAGCTCGTTCAAATTTAACAACCATAAACTTGGTGAGGTCGTCGGGGTTCGCTGCCAAATTTGCGCATCTCAGCAGGAACCCCGACCGGATTTGCATCCTGAGCCCCATACCTCCTCTCCTACAAATTCTACTTTTGGATACCGAGCAAAAGTAGAGCTCATTCTCTCGCAAGGCAACTTTACGTTCCATGTTACGTTTCAAATTTTGCATTGCATATCTTTCACAAAAATAGGCATAATTTTTTTAATACTCCAACATGAATTAGATGATAATCCTCCCCGACCAAGACGTCCTTTATAATATGGTCTACTGGCAAGTTCACCAACGGCGTTGTATATCGTTAGTGGGGGAAGCCCACGGGCTGGGTCAAGTTTTTTCCATTTATAAAATCTAGTTTGAGCCGTGCGGGGATGGCGTACATATCCAAACCGTGCGGGGATGGGATCCTCAGAGTAGTAGCACGTAGCGTGATTTTCCTTTCGCCCACCTAATGGTGCACAAAGTGCATGCATTTTAGCCATTTCCAGCTGTTTTTCTTGTAACATATAAATAAATTAGGCTACAACGTGGAAAACATAGAACATTCCAACTTCCAAACTTACATTTTGCATAAGACAGTGCAACGGAGTCGGTTATTACACTTGCATAGCCTCTTCGGGCTCTTCCAGCTCCTTTGCTTGGGCCTCCAACAAAGATTCCAAGGACTCAACCCGTCCTAGGTCGGTTTTTTGATCGCCTGCCGAATCAAGCATGAAACATCCAACATCAAGGTGCGATGAACAAAAGGGAAGGAAAAACGGTCATCCTCCACGCTACAACAAACAAACTAAGCTGATTCTGTGCACACCGGAAAAGTGGAAAGTGTTAACGCGGAACTGATGGGATTGAAATGTGGCGAATGTCCTGTGCCACATCAAACTGTCCTTATCTACGAGATGTGCAGGTAAGTGAGCTCATCATGCAATGAACCAATCTAAACTGCTCTTTTTGTTTTGTTTTCACTAGCCGATTTGTCGGGAAACTACGAGCGGAGTGGGAATGCGGAGGCGGAGGAGAGAGATGTAATCCGTCAGGTGAGATCCAGTGGAATTCGCGCAGTTCCGTGACATGACGATCGTCAGACTTTCCGGTGGCGCAGGACGAGGATCAACAGATGGACCGGAGCAAGCGAAACGGAGAACCTGGATCGCGGGAGGTCATTTCGTCGTAGGCTTTTGTTTTTTGCCGTGACCCCGTTACTGATTTCATCACGTATCATTGTTTCGTGGCATTCTATTCGGTAAGCCGCACGAATTTAGTTTATCTTTTCTTATCATGTTTCCGACTCAAATTTGTTGATGGATAATACCCCAGAGTATCTTGTCCTGATCGGAGAAAACTATTTTACCCATCGGGACGAGGGTTAGTTAAGCACGAGACCGTGTGGAGTGATTTTTAAAAAAGGGATGTATTCTTTATTCAACTCCTTTTAACACTACACGATGCTTCGCGGGTTACAATCTTACGTTGTCTTCACTAACCGCGACGACGTTACGAATACCCTATGATGCTGGAACGCACTGACCGTAGAACCGAAGTAGCTCGATGGAAGGCACAACTCGAAAGAACAAACTCGATCTGATCGGTTGATCGTTTTATATGTCTCTCGGCTACGGATTGTTGGTGACCGTGTGAATGTTTACATTCAGCTGAGAGTGGTTCGTGATCGCATTGATGTTTATGTTGGACCTTAATGCATGAATGCAACTATGTTGTCTTATTAGAATCGTGCTCAATGCATGAATGCAACTATGTTGTTATATTGGAGTCACGCTCAATACTACTATGTTGCCTAATATACAAACTAATATACTACTAATATACAACTATGTTGCCTTATTGAAGTCATGCTAACAGTCGGAGCGGTGTTAACTGTTTATGCTCACCAATGTTTATGCTTGGTGTTGTGCTAACTGGTTACTGCAGGCACTGCAGGCGGTTGCGGGCATTCTGATCACGTCGCCGCCGTTTGCCTATTTCTGAACAAAATTCGCCTCGGGAAGACCCGCTTTAAAACGATCCACGGCACCTTCGGCTAGTATCCTTCCAGCATCGATCGGTCGCCGTGCGATGCACTGATGGACAGAATTGCCGGGTCCCTCGGTCACCATCAGTTCTTTTGGAGTGTATTCGGTGTGTTTCCAAGAGGATCGTAATGTTAGTGATTAAAACGGCAGTCCACACAACGATTTGAAAGCACGAATTATACACATTAAGAACGCGCAATCTAGCAAAACATTCAAGTGTGATAAGCGAAATAAAACGGAACGATTCCAAATCGAAAAAAGCCATCCTACAATTGCCTACGGATGGATGGACTCGCTCCCTTACTCCTTCAATTGTGCTTCCTTTGGCTGTGTTGTTTGTTTGTTTTTAACGAAAAACCGCCAACGCTTTTCTACCTGCGTTTTGAACTGTTGCTGTTATACGTGCAACGAATGTGTATAACAGTTGTTGGTTGTCAATTCACATGCCAGATGTTTATGTTTACATTCAACACAGATGTTTCATTCCTTTGCAACGTCTGCTGCTGCTGCTTGTTATCAGTTCTGGTGGTCTGATTGGGATGCTGTGTTAATAATCATTCCAGTGTACCCTCTGCCAGTTCCGACGGTTTTCTCCCACCATTAGATTCCTGAAGGAATGTCTTCCGATCAAAGTGCAATTGTGGAGCTGATTAAGAAACACATCGGAGAGTATCCGGATTTTCCGAAGAAGGGAATACTCTTCAGGTGTGTTGTCTATGAGAAACTGGTAAAAATTTTAATAATAAACTTATGTTTCCATCATTTCAGAGATATCTTTACCGCCCTCCGACATGGGGAAGTTTGCAAAGCCATCAAAAACGTGCTTCTATCGTACGTCCGTGAGCAATGTCCCGATGTACAAGTGATAGTCGGCTTAGAAGCGCGCGGATTTCTGTTCAGTCTGCTTATCGCTGCCGAGCTGGGCATCTCTTCGGTGCCGATTCGCAAGAAGGGTAAACTTCCGGGTTCATGCGCTCAGCAAGAGTACGTTTTGGAGTATGGAACTGTACGTATACGCCGAGATAACCCTTATCAGTGTTTGCTAAACATTCTTTTTCCATTCCGTTGACAGGATGTGTTCGAGATACAGAAGGGTAGCATAAGCTCCGGTCAAAAGGTGTTGATTATTGACGACCTGTTGGCCACCGGCGGTACAATGGATGCTGCAAATAAATTGGTACAGCAACTGGGAGGAATCGTGGCGCAAAATGTTGTTATTATAGAATTAACGGAGCTAGGGGGAAGGAAGAAACTAGAAGCTGCCGGGATCAACGTATTTTCTTTTATACAATACGACGATATCGAGTGATAAACCATTCAGATATTGCCCTGGTCCTATTTGCTTTATTCTAAACTAGCTCAGCGCAAAAAGACAGTTAATTAAGGTTGTTTATTTTCGTTGTACTGTGTGTACATGCCATTTGCGAAAAATGATTGACCTAACTACAGATTTTTTTTTGTTATATAGTGATTTCCGAGGAATAAAAAGTAGCTCGAACCGGCTCGATTTTTGTTCCATTTGTGTTTTGTAAACTTGTATGAATCAGAATTTATATAGTTCAAGACTGACCAAAATTAAAGCCTAAATAATCGAAACTCAATTCAATGCAACAGCTTTCTTTTCTTCAACATGTTTCTTTATTCAAACACATTAGTCAAAGCCGGTCTATGGTTCAACAATAAGTTTTCGTGTAATGAGCACGTGTAATCAGTTTTTACGGAAAATCAGGAAGATTGTAAAATTAGTTAAAGTCGGTTTTCATTTAACTTGTTCATATTATTCTGTTGCCATCAAGTTGTTGACCCATTTATGTTGATTAATCGAAAAAAAACTAAGACCACGACTAAATCGAAACATTCCTATAGAAATATCAGTGATCATTTCAACAAGTCTCAACTCTCTGTTAGTATAATGTAATATTAAGGACTTGGGTTTGAAGGGTTAAAACGATCATTCAAGAGGTTTCGTTTCTTATACGATTGCAAACGGATAAATTTTATCTTTGCGCATGAAAGAATAGCAAACCGCAGATAAACTACTAGCTAGTTATGTTTGAGTTTTAGATAGTCGCTACGGAGTTTTTGAAAATATGTTACTCTGGCGCATTTTCCACAAACTCCACACTTACGGTGGTATTGGTGGTTGCAATTGCCGCCATAGAGAGAAAGAGAGAGTGAGAAAGATAAAGGGAGAGAGAGACGGAGAAAGAGCAAGGTAAATCCAGAGAGGAAACGATCCTCGCTTTATGTGGCTGCACAGCATAAACGTTCGAAAGACTTCAACGCTAGAGTTAGTTTCAAACGAGAAGCCGCGTTGAGAGGAGTTTCACGATAGTTTTGTGCCAAGTCCGGTGTTACTTCGAAGGTTTGTGTAGCGTGCTTTGCCTTTCAACTCAAGTTCGGCTCAAGTTTCGCCGCGATCGTACGTTCCATTATGTGCCTGGTCTAGAGTGCGATCATTCTCTCATCTGCATGCTCAAGATTGTGTGCTTGTGGTGCTGTCGGCGTTTGTAGTGGTATCGGCAGGACGGTCGTTGCTTCGTTCTTTCTGACCTGTCGGCCTGTTGTTGATTTCCCAACAACTTCAGCCACTGGCTAATACGATCAGCACGATCGACTCCTAAAGACGTGAGAAAAGGTTCATCATGCAGGCTAGCGGCCTTTCGAAAATAGCGCACGATTAACGGGCGAAGATGAGTGAAATCGACCCGTGACGGCAGTGGAAGTGTGTTAAATCCGGTTGAAAAGAATTCCTGTGCGTCTGCGGACTTACTAACTTGTGCCTGCTAACGGTACGCGCTACGGGCTGGAGCCAATGGACCGGACTGCGACTGACCACAGCAGGGGTTCAGGCGGTTCGCAAACGAAAATTTTTCACGCTAATCTACCCCACAAGGAGGTCAACTGCGTCAGCATCAACGGCCAGCAGCCCGCTCTCTGCTGCGCACAGAAGACGGTGGCGATCAAGAACCGCGCGCTGTGATGCTATTTTACGAGACGTGCCGCGGTCAACACGCAAAGAATGAAGACATAAACCATTCCGTGTTGTTGCCAATACGTGGGAATTCATCGTGCAAGCGTATAAGGAAATTTTAACAATCGGCCCTCTGTGGCTCATTATCTGCAACTGTGTGAGCATGTGTTTGGCCTTCGCCACCTCGTTGGGCTCTTGGTTTCGATCGACGAAGCGTTGCAACAAGGGCGCCAACTGCCAGCTCGAAGCATTCGTTCGAAACGATAAAAGCGCATTCCTTTTACGGCGCCAAACCGGACAAATTGACCGGAACACCTTCGAGGAGTCGGCCTTGAGTGCGAGCCAGGTGAAGCCCGAACTCGCTTCGGGAGAGGGAATTAATAAAAATAACAGGATGTTGTCGCTAAATAGGGCCCAACTTTATACGTCCCTGATTTTTCCCGTTTCTTGGAAGATCGCTTCGAAGGTGAATCCCCATCGGGAAAGCTCCGCCAATGAACGTAAAGCCGGCCCTTTTGCACCCACTAAGCTTGTTCTGTTGACCCCAAGTTTCCATTCCAACGCGACGCGATGAATCATTGGGCTTTCTCGCCCATCCGATGACGAAGGGGCCGCCGGTCGGTGTTGGTGCCGCGTTCTGCGGTGATCTCAGTTTACCCGCTCGTAAGCTTAAAAGTACCAGGCGATCAGCACGCCGCGCAGCAAGCGCTTACGGACGGACAAAGGTGGTAAAGTCAAAGTCGCATAGCATGCGGCGCGGGATGGTGCAGCGTCGATCGAGGAACGCCCGGCGGACGCCGACGGTGGGAGTGTTCCGTCTCACTTGCACCCAGGGCCACATTCTGGCCCCATGGGAACGGGAAGCGCACGAGGACGCGCAACCCGCACGTTGTTTTCGGTACGGAAAGATACCTGCGACGACGGCGGCCGGTGTTTGTGGTGTGTCAGCTCTTCTTTCGTGTAGGCTTTCGGTAGCGGGGCCTGGAACAGTAGGGCAGTGAAGAAGAACCACAGCACCTGACGGGCAACCCGATCCTTCTCTCCTTCTCTCTCGTTGTTGGGTTCGTCCGCGAAGCACTACTACAGCGATCGTGGCTTGTAGGAGGGAAGAGAGCGACAGATCGCAATTGGTTGCCAGCTACCTTCACCGGTGGGCCGCAAAGCTTACGGTGACCAGTATCGGCAGGTAGTCCGGGAAGATCGCGGCCGAAGATCGTCGCAGTGGCGGAACTCACACACGCGCGTTATCGTTCAATCGAAAGGCTGACGAGACGGGTTAGGGAATGTAAACAAATAACCAGGAGTATGTGCAACTTTTCGAACACGAAACACGTATTTGGGCCGCACGAATTTCACAATTCTGAAGATCTGCTTAGGCGCAGGACTATTAATCAAACTGACAGCAGCCCCCGGTTGTGGTGGAAGAATGCCACGGCGAAGCTTTCTGTCGGAGCGCGTTTATGTGAAGAAGATGTGCCCTTACCACCACAACTGGGGTTCACCGAAACGAGGTCATGTCTTGCTGCTGCTGCAAAGAGAGACAACAAGGCAGAAAGAAGACCTCGTCGGCGGCGGTCGGCAGCAGAAACACTTCTCTGCGTAACGGGGCGAGTTAGGAAGTTTATTAGCATCGAGAGCCTAGTTTACACGCCAAATGGCTACCGATCACGATCATTGAGGACGTGCCGGCAGCATCACAATCGTATCTGCGTTGAGCTAACGGTGTATGCGGGTGTGCATTGGAAAGGTTACGCAAGCTGCCCGACGATCCGAACGAAAGACTTCAACGAGCGTGAATGATACGAACCTACGTATTCGCGTATTGGTTGCTGGAACAGTAAAAAAATGTGGTGGAGGGACTTTTAACCCAGAAACTATTCGGAAATGAAACAGTACACATACACGAGAGCGCCACCTGGTGATCTGCCATCGCGCACCGAAAGGAAAAGGAACGGCCTGCGAGATGCGCCGATATGGAAAAGTGATTTGCTGGCCGAACCGAAACGGAACACGGGTTTTAATGCTCATGTAACACAGGGCCGCGGTATCTCACGGTGGTTCCATGTGCACCGCCAACATTTCTCAGTTGTTGTATTGTTAATATGTTGCAATCGCCGTCGTGCCGACAGCGCCGGAGTGAAGTATTTAGTTATTTCATCTCGTTCACTTCACTCTTCCTCGACTGGCTGGCGGAAGTGTGCAGGAAATTTGTCTGCAATGAAACGATTCCTTCTTGCAGCGTGCGGGCGACTGTAAAGTGGTGCCATTGATTTGATTTTGATTACATAAATTACGAGATCGGCACGCGGTAGGAGCAGAGCCGGGCGAACATGTGTCTGCCCCCTCGCTTGGGGTGTTAGCTGGGGCATCCTGTTGGTGTTGTGTGAAGTTCGTTAACTGATTTGTCGAGAGCCTTGTGCTTCGGGCGCAAACAAACACAGGCCGCGAATGGTTGAGATTGTTTAATCGGAAGTGGTCGGAAGTGGTGAATATCAACAAAACGGAAGGTAATGGGCTTTTGCGATCGCTTGGTAAATGTTTTAATTAGCTTTCATTTGGAAGTTGAAAACGGTATCGGGAGATAACTTCCGTACTCTTGGCATAGAGCTGGCAATGGAAATTGACCGAAGCATCGATAAATGGGCGATCAGACGATTATTGATGGAGTCTAATTCCGAGGACCACGAGCGACTATGCCTGTAAGCATCCCGTTTTGAGCCTTCGCTGAAGTAACGATATCTACATTAAGTATTAATTACCAGACGCTATACACTTAGACAGCGCTCTGGATGATCGTCGAGAAATTTAAAGCAAACACCGATCTCCTAGCCTTTCTTCGATGCTACTGATCGTATCACCCGATCCACGGTCATTCGAATTGTACGTCGACGCAAAACTAGCGCTTTCTGACGCTCGGGCATGGGGGAAAGGGCCGTGATGAGCTAGAGTGAGCTTTTCGCAACGATCGCCCTTACTGACGCCATATTTTCTTTCGACAGAAATCAACACCCACAGCCAGCCAGCGTTTGCGGTCTTCGTCGTCGTCCAGTTGCGGCGAGTCCAGCGGCGTCCATTTCAATCCCGCAAGCCGGGAGCCGGCCAGCTACCACTTCACGGTGTATGATCCGGCGGTGGTTAGGAAACCGTTGCGAATCGTCGTCATCGTTGGCTCGAAGCGCTCAAGTGAAAATTTAACCAACGCTGGCGACAATTTAGTGCCGCCAAGTTTGCCGGAGTGAGAGTGAACCATTCCAATGTGGCTACTGGTGTCTCGTTAGTGTGTATGTTGGAGCGTATGTGTACCGTTTTGCCCTGGCCAAAGGTTGTGGAAGGCGTATAAGGTTTTTGTAAGACCCTTTTCGCTGCTCTGCGCTTCGTGAAACTCGTGCGTGCGTGTCATCGGCGTAGTTTGCATCCAAAACAACAACCGTGATCGTAAAAAAGCGCTCGCAATGGGAACGAAGATCGAGTATGTCGACTCAAGCCATATGTACGCCACGAACTACATTCGCAACTCGAAAGCGATCGCCGTCCTTTGGGCGATCTTCAGCATCTGCTACGCCATCATTAGTGTTGTGGCGTTCGTGACGCCAGGTAAGTTTCCGGAAACAGCCGGTAAAGTATTCTCAAGCTACTCAAGCTCCAAGCTATTTAAGTCGATAGATTTAATGATAAGAATGACTAAATTCGGATTCTCATATTCTTGTAGATGCAAAAAATGTGTTTGGGATAAACTCTCAATAAAATGGAGCTTCAGAGAACATCAAGATAGTTGCGCAAGAAATCGCACCTCACGGGGCCGCATGGTAGTTGATTGAATTCTTCCTTTTTCCCCTGTGTGTAGCGTGTGTTTCGTAACTCGGGCACGCTCCGCTGACCGCGGTATCGCGAAATGTGTCACATTTCGGTGCAAAACGTCGAAATTAATATGCTGAAAACGCAACCTCCCGGGGGTTTTGAGCGTGCATGAATGCCTTTTCGGGTACGCTTTTGTTTTAAAACCGGAGCATGGTAAATGTGTCAAAGCAAATGGCGTGGCAATTTCCATTCCGTGGTAATGTGCCGAGCAATTAGCGAGGTGTTATGACAATGAAACGAATTCAACGACGTTATCGTGTGACTAACGGAGGTTATGCGAATAAATCAATATACCTCGAGTCGACAACATAGTAGAGTGTTTCGATTAGTGTCTACATTGAAATTGAGTTGTCCAACGATCAAATGAGTTCAGTGAAATCGTGAGAGAATCGTATGCGTCTGGCTTCGTTTCGGTGCACTGTATTAATTGCATCGATCGGATAATTGGACACCCGGATGAAGTGGCGATCCGTCAGATCGGGTTTACTTTTAAGAGAGAAAGTAAGGTTGTGAAGGTGCAGGACTCTTCGCGTAGGATGCTCCATTACCAACGTTCCGATGCTACAGGGCTTTTTGCGCAAATTAGCTCTTAGTGCTTCACATAAGGGAGGGCAGTTGGATGAGTTTTATAGACTTCAAAAAGCATTTCATTCCTTCTACACCCTGTTGAGATTCTGTGGCGATTGGAGGATCTTCAACAACTTCCCTTCAACGGTTCGCACGTAGCGAGAGAGACAATGGGTAGTTTCCCGCTGGTGAACGAATGATATGGTGTAATTTTCCACCGAAATAACAGGTGGCCATTGCTCAGAAAATGAGATTCAATGGCGTCAGGTGGTGCGTCAACCTGTCGAAAAGTTCCCAGCCACGCCCGTTAACGAGGTCGTCTCGTCTTCGTCTTGCACCGAAACAACTCCCAACACCCAGCCAGAGGTCAGCTGTGAACGGTGGATGGTATGAAGCGTGGCACAAGTGTCCACACGGTCCGGAGGCTGTACCGTCCGCCAATCGATCTGTCCATCGTTCGTGACCTCTACGCCCGAGGCTGGTGTCCAAACATCGCCTCACTTTTGGTGAGGTGGAGCCGCGTCTATTGCACCGAACCACCCAATTGTGCCACAACACATTGCGCAGCTATAATGGTTCGAGACGGTCAAAACGGTGCCGGCAATTGGACAGCTTTTCGCAAGCTCCACTTAAACCCCCGGTTTACTTATATGGCTGTCGTGAGCCAACGAGTTCCGTTTGCCATTCGGATTGGGGTCTTTGTTTTGGTTGCGGCAGCGTTTGATTTGCCCACTTTTATACTAGTTCGCTTTTAGGCAACGAGATACTGTCCCCGAGAAGCTGTTACTCTTGAGCATAGAACGAGCAAAGATTATGATCACAAACGATCTGTAAGAGATATTTTATTTTGGTGCTGCCAACGGGTGGAGCGGGTTTTTAATGTGTGCTCAAACAAAACAGACCGATATGCGAGGTTTGTTACACGTTTATTTTTTGTACTTTAATTACAATTAAATTTAATGTCAAGATATGAACTCAAGGAATCTTTTGGATTGTGCGGTAATCCACACTAATCGTTCTAACTCTTACAACAATCTTTATTTTCTATTGCAATACTCTATTTGTTAGGCATCGAGGAGCCATCGACCCCTCGATCACCTCGATGACAGGCAGCGATCGTTCATCAATTTGTGCATTTTCCTAGCAAAATAAAAGCTAATAAATCAAAGCTTCCCGGTCGTCGCACTCCGGCTCGGAACATCGGACCTCGGATCCCTTCCGAAGCGCAGAGGGTGCTGAAATCCATCATAGTAATCATAATGATTATCGCGGTTCGCGGCCCCTTTCTCGTTTTGTACATAAGAAGCATGAACGAAAGAAACCCGGCCCGGGTGATGCAATAAAATCGCCCGTGACCGGAAAGTAAAAGTTTTTCACCATCATCTTCAGCCACCCGGGGGGAAGTTATGGCTGTGGCGGTGGTGGTTCGCGAAATTTTTAATCGCGCCCAATTTTCCCCATTTCATTCATGGCGGCTCCCGGCGAGCCGCAGACCACAGACCGGGCAACAGAGCGGTATGCTGCTGCTGCTGCTGCTAATTCGTCGTCTGATTAAGACGAATTGAACCGATTGCATTGTTCACTTGCGCGGCGCTAATTTGTGGTTTGAGTGTTAAGCTCGCGCCCGGAAGAGGAAAATGAAGGAAAATAATACAAACCTCGAGCCTTTCGCTTTGGTGCGACACCCCGGCGCTTTGGCACTGCGCTGGCAGGCTAATTAGTGGCCAGGTTTATGGCGGGCGCCGGTTTTTCTATCTCGCTGGTCATCGGCGGGTGGGCTGGCGAAGAAAGATGATTTGCATGTTTAAAGATTCATTTCGTAGCCCGGCCTCAGCGCCCCGCAATCATTTCATCGAGATGGCGGCTCATATTTGGTCAGAAGGCAGGAGAAAATGGTTTTTGGTCGACGGTTATCTAACGCGAAGGCAGAAGAGATGAAGCGTTGGTTGATTTTTTTTTTGCGATAATCAATCATTACCTCCCGTTGCTCCACTTAATGGTGCAAACGCTCGAAGAAATCGGAGAAACACTAACGCTGGCGAAGCGGGAATCGAATAAGACTGTCTCTACCGAATTCTTTAACGCAAGTGTAACTGTTTAAAATCAAGCCCGTTTCGTAGATCTTCAATTGACGTGCAAATGTGGCTTCAAGTCTGCGTTTTCCGTTTGGCTAAGAATGATCGCGTTAAACCTCATTGCATAGGGCCGAAGGACATTTGTTCGAATCCATTCTTACACAACCGCGTGCCTGACTTGCGATTAGCGGCCAACTCTTAGACTAAACCCCTCGGCTTTATGCAATCGCCCGGTCGCTTGGACAATTTGTTGGTTTAAGCATAATGCGCTTGGTGCGGTGATTTGTGGTCCCTTTTGACCCTTGGCGAATGCCACGCCTGGCGAGGCTTTTCTCGGGTGGGGGGGGGCCTCCACTTTCTGCGCGGAGTTTGTGTGCTCCATTGCGGCCACTGGAAAGTGCTCCGTCCTGCTGCACGAACAACGAAAGGTTAGTGTCCGATTTGATGTTGCACGCCGTTTAAAATGGCGCGCAGCGAACCCAGTTGGCCACGGCTAGAGATTTCGGCTTCGTTCTGCTGCCGGCTCGGGTTTTTGTGGTTTTACGAGACGACGAGACGTTATTCAACATTGGTCTTGGAACGAAATACAGGAAATGTTCGGTCTGGTGTGGACCAGGGACCAGGCGCAGTGTAATTGGTTCCATTGACACAGGCACGCACAGTAACTAACCGGGTAATGGTGCGTGGCAAATGGACGCGTTTGTGACGCAAACTTGTAAACCTCTAACAGTGAGGCATTTAATGGTGAACGAGAGCGTTAATTTTTACTTACTTTACAGAATGGGTTGGTGACTCCGATTCCGATGCCGGCGGTCGGCTGGGCCTGTGGCAGATCTGCCAGAAAGACGATCTCAACGATAGCTGTAGCGGGAAACTGGAAGAACTGCTCGAGATGCAATCCATTGCCTTTCAGGTGAGTGGCCCGGTGAGGTAGATTAGCAAGTTAGTAGAGCCCTGCCTCACGTGAGCCTTCGGGGGACCGTTACCTTCGAGAGCGGTTCCACGGAATAACTTACACGCCCGAGGGCGATGCAAATCAGCTTCAGACGAAAACAAGGTTCTTTGTTTTGGATCCGGTGAACGGTTCTTAACCTGGTGCCCCCGCCCGTGATTTGACCGCATTTAGAGAGTGCTCTAGAAACTAATCTTCCCGTTTGCACCGTTGTTTTTTAGGTAGCGACCGTGTTTTGTGGACTGGCCGTAGGCACCGCTGCGCTGGCGATCTGCTGTCTGCTCCTGATGGTGTTCATGAAGTCGACGACCGTTTTTCACATTTGCGGCTGGATGCAGATGCTCTCGGGTAAGTAACTTTCTTCCTCGCGATCTTCGAGAGGCGGATCCGCGCCCGTTCCTTCCGCTACTCGATGGCACACTCAACGCTCTACAATGGTGTGTGAAACCGACAACCCGCCAGCCGTTTGTGGGGAATTTGGCAGATAATTTGTGGGAAACGCTCACAAAACGCTCGGCTACGGCATCGTGGGTCTTTCAGGCGCGTGCGCTTGCGCACACTTCTTTCTCAGGGTGAGGGCCTCCCAAAAGTTCATTAGCGGTTCCTGGCTACAATTAGTCATTCGGTGGAGAGATCGGAGCTTTACTTCGATTCTTCGCCAAAAAGGCGGAAGCAATATCGGGTTCGCGGTTCACAGTCGCATGCGGAAGCCGGGCAAGGTCGGTGTGGTGAGATAAACCGGATAGAGCCGCTCAGCCGCGGGACCGAAGATACGTTGAATTGCCAATTTTCCACCATGTCCTGACGGGCGATCTCAGTGTTCGAACGGAATCTTAACTAAGAGGCTGGCGAGGGCATTGAAAAGGCTTCCACTTATTCGGTCGGAAATAGCTACTCAACCGCCCGCATCTGGGCCGCCCATCTTCCCGAAGGCGTGATCGGAATCCGGTTTATGTGTAGTTCGAGTACTGTGACTGCTTCGCCCAGCTTCGCTTCTTGTGGCGGGAGGTGCCCGATCCACTTTGAAGGCCGACGATTAGGCCACTCCGAGTCGATGCAAAGCGTTGAGCCTCAGCCTCAACATCATCATCGTCATTGGCGCTGTGAGTGGACCGGTTTCTTAAATTGGTCTCTGGCGAACGTCGACGAACGACGGTGGCCCCGACCCGGGGGACCGATCGTGCAAAAGAAAGCTCTTCCATTCCGGAAAAGAAAGAGAAATTGCTGTGAGTCGTCTCAGCTCCCGGGTCCCCCTCATGCACTCACACACATAAACAGTGGGTCAGTTCGATCGATCGATGCTGCTCGTGGTCTTTCACTCGAGAGAGATCCGCGGAAGTGGGTCATTGTCACTATGGCGCTTCCAACATGTGCGATGGGCCTATCATCGGTGGACACATTGGTTTTGCTGTGGCCTTCTCGAGTTTCGAGCAGTGAAAGGACGACTTTTCTCTCCCCCGACCGACCGACCGTCGAAGCGGTGGAAAATGAAAGCATCCAAATCACGACGACGACGGTTTCCCGGACGGCCCGATGCGATCTGGTCGCGGCCCACCGCGCGTAGATCCAGATGTCGATTTCCGCCCGCTCGGAACTGACCTTTATCGTGGTTAACGACCGGTTTATCGTGCAGCGGTATGGGTCGGGAAACTAGTTTCGCTAGGCTGGCCAAGTTTGTTGACTTTTCCTAAGCTTGCACACCCGTGCCGGCGTGCTCTTAATTCGTCCTGGACAATGTTGCCGGCGCCGGAGCTTACACTTTTGTTTCTTGCACAGTGAAAGTGGATTTGAAAGTAAAATGGGATCTAAACAACGGATGTTTCATGGAGATATATGCCTTTTTAGGACCCTCCATCGGTCAGTCTATCCGGTTTGCGGATCGGCTCGGTGATCGAGTTTAAGCATTGAAGTAATAAAACATTCACTTCGCATGCGTATACATTTTTATTGGCAGTGTTTGAGTTGAGGATGAGCGGTATGGCTTAAAATACGTTCGCGAAAACGAAAGGATGGGACCAATGTGTAAGAGCTTATGACCCAATACGGTGGTCCGCCAACAAATCATCCATTTCATCTACCGTTGAAAATTGCGCAGCCAGCGATTTGCCATTGGCCACAGCTCGGCCACAAATATGATTGAGGACACTGAGGCAACCGACTGAGGTGCATAAGACGCCGTCTGGTCCTCACTTTCGTTCGCTCCTTTCCATTCGTATGACCCACTCTGCGGTGCGCTTTGGCTGGCGAAATGCCAAACACAATTTTCGGATGGCTTTACGGTCTACCATTACCGGGCGGCATTGCGTGTCCTGTTTCGAACGTAAAAAAGAAAAACCATGACGTAACCGGCGCGGTAGAAAAATACGCAAACGCTGCTGCGCAGCTTTAAATCGGTTTTGATTTGATGGATTCGAAGCCGATGAGGAAACGGGTTCCGCCTGGAAGAGCACATTGAACAACATTCCGCGTCGTTTGGGACAATCGGCGCTCGAAATGATTTGTTTTTTTTTGTGATTTTCGTGGCGCTGACAAGTTTTCACTGAGACCGCGACGGCGATTGTTTCAAATGAGCGGACACTTTCATTGCTTGGCCATCAAAGAGCTGCATTAATGGCTTCTTCCTGGTGTGTCGAAACTTTCCACTGTGATATCCGGCGAGATCCGAAAGGAGGCGAAGGCAGATTGAATTATGCTGTGGCCACGACCTGAGCGTCGTTAAACACGTCTCCATTTCCGGTGGACCGGTGCTGCGTCGTGAGCACTTATGATGAGCCGCAAATGAAGCGGCCAGTTATGATCCGGGGCGGTGTGTCTTTTTAACGCGAGCGTCGCCCTGTTTGCAATTTGTTATTCACGTCTCTCTGTGCTCTAGCGGAAGTTCGTTTTCGTGACCGTTACAAAAACTAAAAATGGTGTCGGAAACGTTTTTAGAGCTTTTCACCGCCATTTGGCGCATTTCCAGGGACGGTTTAGTCATTCGGCTGATGGATTCGCTCTAATCCGTGGCTCTGATGCGGAGGGCTCAAAAAGGGCCATAGAGGGTAATGTATGCAAATTTGTTTTTTCTTCCCTGGCCACCTGGCCAGCGGACAACGTTTGAGCGCGGCATCGGGCGTGAGTGCGTAATGTGTTTCACTGTGTTATCTGATGGCTCCGTAAGTTTTCGCATTGTGTTCCTGTGGGCTGTGCGAAACCCATTGGCATTTCCTCGCTCACTTGTTTTCGGTTGTCAGTGCATGATGCTGATACAATTGTATGTGAGCAAGACTTAGCAGTGGGTGAGCATTTTCATTCGGTTAGGGAGAGGTATGCGCAGGGGCCCCCACCGGGGAAGATTGTTGGCGCTACCTCACTCGACTGCGGTTAAGTTTCTGTGCAGTGGCACGATCTTCAATGGCCGCGGTTCGCAAATGTCAAACGACGCCATTCTTTTCATGGCGATGCTGATCGTGCATGGGATTGCAGCCTGGGATGGGTAAAAGTGTTGTGCAATACTGCACACCCCGTCTTCACCCGGTTCTGCCGCCTTTTTCTGGGAGCAAGCGAAGTAGATGCTACTACAATAAAGGGACTTAATGAGATCATTTAAAAGAGTTGAGCAAGTTGAACGTTGGAGATTAACATTCGGTCATTTACTTCACAGCCCTGTGCATGGTGATTGCCTGCGTTTCGTTTCCGTTCGGATGGAACTCGGACGAGTTTCGTAAAATTTGCGGCCCCGAATCGAATCGGTTCGAAGTTGGGCTGTGCAGCATGCGTTGGGCTTACCCGCTGGCAATAATTGGTAAGTTACATTTGATTGGGCGCATCTCCTTATCACTGGGCACCTGATTTTAATTCACTAACCCATCCTTTCGCTTTTGCCTCAGCTTGCATCGATGGCTTCATCTTGGCCACACTTTCGTTCATCCTGGCGACACGACACGTACGCTTGCAGCCGGAACCGCAGTATCAAAGCAGTATGTATAAAGGTTGGCGCAAGGATTCGCAAGGGTTTTCTACATGCCGCTCCAATCACTGTTTCTGTTTTAGGGGAAATCAACAATGCGTACGTTACGGATGCTGTTAGTATTGCGGGCTCGAGGAAATCGTTGAACCTTCAACCGGTTCTGCTAGTGGCGCCTCCACACCACATGTAAGTAGATCAAGCTCGCCAGCCTCCTTTGGATCTCTCTTTGAACTCCCCTTTGAATCTCCGTAGGACTCAGTAAGCAAGTAATTATTATTTGCAATCCGAAGTATCCAACCCATGAACTATTATTTAAACGTTTGATAGAATACTTATCACTAACTTACTTAGCCCGGCTACAACCGCCGAGCGGTCTTTACCTGCTTCAAGGAACCTTTCCACAACTCGCGGTCGAGAGCCTTCGTCCACCACATTTGAAATACTTATTAGTTTACATAAATCTTTTTCGGTGCCGATAACCCAATGATCCCCGTTGAGAGAGCAGTCGGTAATGTTGTTTTGGTGCTCGTAGTAGATGAAGATGATTTACCGTTGTTCGAAATCAGTATTTAAACTCACACAAACTTGATACACTCTGTAACTGAATTTTTTAGTGTGAAAAGAAGGATTTACCGAGAAAATAATGAAAACCACTATTAAGTAAAATCCTTTCTTTTTTATGACCGCTTTTTCCCCTTTTTCCCTCCGTAGGGATACGCTATCGAGCAGAGCCGCCAGCCGGTACGGACATGCTTTGCGTCCCGACTACCACCAATTTCAACTGTAAGCCAGCTAACGCATATAATTTATTGAGCCGGTTCGCGAAACTTCCGGAAAACCTATGGAAACCGGAGGAAATGGAAAACCTATGCAAACAACAAAACCGAAGAGATGGACGCAAAGTGCAACGTGTAGGTTTAGTTTCAACTTGTCCGCTTTCCCCTGACTCTGTTTTGTTACGTATAAATATTTTAATCGCTAGGGTAGAGTTGTTTTTTCGGTTTTTAGCGAAAATTAGACCTATGTAACGAGATAATCTACCAAAAAAAGGATGCAAACCCTTTTCTTACCCAATCGCAATGGTTTTCATTCAACGGCGAGCGAGAAAGAAACACAGCCGTTGACTCATTAGGTTGATGGCCGGCGACTATAATTTAGCATCGATTTAGCGGTGCTAAATAAATGTTTCATTAACTTCATGGCCGTTATCGGGTGACTTTGATTAGGGTTCATTATTTAGTCCAACCACGGGCTCGGGCGCGACATCTTGGCCAGCCACACAGAGCACATGCAAATGTTAATCATGTGTGAACCGTTGAATATTCATATTTCGTACAGCACGTACATTTGAATAAATTTATTTATCTCTTCTCTTTTTTCGCATCATCGCCGTTTCGATCGGAGTACATCGTTTGATCTGTACTCGTGTCGAACCGTCGATATCGATTGGTACTAACGGCGACCGCCAACATTGTCCACCTCGTGCGCTTTCTGCTGCGCCGCATGACGAGCGACTATTCGACTGCCATAGCTAATCGCAGAGAGGCTATTAAAAGTGATAGGTTGTATTACCTCTGACGCTGTTCATTCATAAATTTCGCGCTAACCACAGGGAAATAGATCGTACTGCATAACAACTTTAATGGCCGGGGAGCGCAGTCTTCTGACGACTGCAGTGGGTCCGTCATGGGAGAGCAACGTGCGCGATCTCACGTAAGCATCGCTAGGAATTAATCTTTTTATGCAGCTTCCCTCTTGACCTGCCCGCCCAGGCCGCCCTCGGCGGGAAGCAGTAGGTGATGAAAAGCTTAGTAAACGCGGGATAAGTGGAAATACAGCACCGACAATCGTAATGGCGAGCGTGTAGTCGCCATGCGACGGCTTAATTACCTTTCCGAACCCGACTCCAGGGCAACTCGTGTGTTCTTGAACTTGTGCACTGTCGCACGTTGCCTCGCAATTAGTGTCCTCGGCGAGAGCGAGAAAAGCAACCGAAAGAGGTTACACTCCAGATACGCAATCACCCTTTGGGGGAGGCGGGACCGCAACCGACCACGTTGAAGCTTTTCACTTCGCGCGCGAATGGGAAGCCACGTGCCCACCTGGGAGCACAATGAGGCGTCCACATGGACGAGCGGATGTTGCGTGTTGCGGTCTGCGACCGCTTCGTTAGGATCTAATTATTTAATTGACGATCGGTGATGATGGGATTTTCATAAAACTACCACCGTGAGGCTAACAAGAAAGGCGGTTTAATTAACGTTCAGCAACGCTGGACAGTAATCGCGGAGGTTCCGTGTGGAAGGATCGTCTTACTCCGCTGTTGCCGGGGAACTCTAGAGCTTCTAAATAGCTAAAACCGTCGTTACGCGATGCAGAGGACGCGGGTTATTGTCGAAGTGTTGGCGTTTTATCTGTTCACCGGTGGTTGCTACATCGAACGAGCAAAACTTTGCACATCAAAGAATCTCGGCTTGGTAAATAACCGTATTTCGTGAGCTAATTATAAACCAAGACTTACACGGGAATATCGGTTCTTGAAGGTGCTACTGAAACTACTGAGGTGTATAGATACTTGAGTTGAGTTGAACAGCGCCGCAAAATTAACGTCCTATCCCTTGCCACAGCAACAACGCAACGGTTAAAAAGCAGCAAGAAATGAATTTATTTTCAAAATGATACAAAAGGTATTTCCTACCTACAATCTGTTCGCACACAGTCGTTGAATAGATTTTCATAGCTACCTTACAACTAAATTACGGTCCTAGCTACAATACAGTACATGAGCGCTAACGTTCGTTTTGGAGCGAAAATGGGTTTCATATACATTACACTTCCAAAGGGGTTCCACTTTTGTTTTCCTTTTCTTTCGCTTTGGCTAAATCATATTTACAGACTCGTCCGTCAGAGGACCAGTGGGACTAAAATCGAATTCGAAATGACTTACGATGCATGTGCGATGGGTGTGTGGCTTGTAGTCGATTGAGCAAATAATGATACTTACACCCTACTTTAACCTTTAGCTACTATCAACTACAACGCTTAGGGCTTAATTATTACTCAACTACGAATTTCTGTGGTGCGTACATCGCCACGATAGTTCACGATTTTTGACTGCTGCAAGAAAAAATTCAGTATCTGCTGTGGGCGACACTTCATGAGAGATAGAGAGAGAGAGAGTAACAGCGAAAGTGGGCACCAGGAACCGGAAGGTTGCTTCGTAGACGGACACCATCCCAAACGCGAGCTTATGATGTACCTTAGCTAGCTTAGCGCATCGGTAGTAACGATCTATCCTAGATTAGCACAATGAACATGTGCGACGATGACGATGAAGTCGGGGGTTGCGTTTTGAAGTACATAGCATGGCTTTTATGCCCCGAAGGTGGAGCGGTTCGCAATAGGCTTAAGAACTAAAACGAGCATGAAATACGCAACCTTATCCGAGAGAGATAGTCTGCGGCACTGGAGGTAAGTGAACAGTCGCCCAGGAACCAGCGCCAGGCTGGTGACTGCAGTGTAAAAGGTCGGTGTGGTAGCAGCCTCCATCGCTAGTTGCAGCGGGAGACAGCGTCGGAGAGAGGTGATCGTTGAATGTGGTCGTTGTCCGGAGCAGTAAAACAAATCTCAATTTAAAATCTTTTGCCCGGACAACTTGCGTAGTGCCAAGAAGGCACAAATGTGGCCCTAAAGGATCGTTCACAAAGGGTCACTGATGCGCCTCTAGGCGGGTGTGTTCTCTTCGGTTAGTAGACTTTGGTCCTTGGGTTGAATGTACAGATGATGGTAGCTCTGCAGCAAGTTGTGGTTGTGCAGGAGATGGTTGTTGTTGTTATGTTGAGTGTGACCGGACGGGGGATGCGAGCCAGTTTCTAGCGGGCCATCAACTGGATCGGTAGGAGGAATCTGGGGCAGCAAGCTGTGTCGTTCTCGTGGCAGCGTACGATGCTGTACGGTGCCGATCAGATGGCTACCTCTGCGTAACGATCGACGACCCATTTCGAGAAGCTCTGCCGCTGGGTCGTCCGCGAATATGAAGTTTTTGTACGCCCGCACGAAGACGTAGATCAAGGCAAACGTACCGGTAATGATCATGCCGAACGACAGGATTGGTAACGCAGTCGGTGCAAACACCGTGGCAAGGTAGATCCAGCGTCGGATTGGTGGCGTAAGCTCGCTGACACCCTGGTACAGAGGACCGAAAAGGAAATGGGAAATTGGGATGAATTTTCTGATATGGAAAATGGGATTCACTTGTAAGTTACCTCCTCGAGCCACATAATGGGAAATACGAAATCACGGAAGTCTTTGGTTGCTATTATATGGGGCGCTTTCTCGACTAGAAGATTGAGCTGCACCCGTACCTGGCCCTCCAGCGGGACGCCTAATGTCTGCGAAAATATTGATCACATGAACATCACACTCGTGGACATTTGGAGGCATTCGGACTTACAGGTTGAATTTTGAAGAACGTTTCGTGCTGCTCCTGCCGTGGTTCCAGGCCCTCCACGGCCTGCAGTAGCTCGGTATCGGACTGGAAGAAGTGTGGGTTGGAGATGTACACTGGAGCTCCTGTAAAAAAGTAAGGCATAAGGCGGATTTGTAATACGAATAGCAATGAAATGACCCCCAAACCCAAAGCTTACCATACTGGCACGGACTAATGTTCTGCAGCCCTCTACGCTTTTGGTAGTACACATGGTCGTAACAACTGTTGTTCTCGTTCGGTGGACCGTACGCGTCATCGGCGATGGTGTAAAGATCGGCACCGATTCCTTCAAAAAGAGGACGATGAAAAATAGGAATCAGATCAAGCAAACTACGGACCGGCCACGCGGCACTAACCATCTTTCTCGATCGGCTTCCGATACACCAGAGGTATCTTGCGACAGAGATCTTTATCGTAGATATACACCACGTCGCCGTGCGTGATGTCGCGAGGTGGAAAAAAGCTGCCCTCGGACGCCTCCAGGTTCCGGCAGGGCTCACCGTCCCAGTGGGGCAAATGGTCCAGACCGTTCAGCTTGTCAAAGTACCCGAACTTGTCCATGCCCGTGTGCCCGGTGTGCATCGTCGCGTACTCGGTAAGAGTACCGTTCCGCTGGATTTTACATTTCACATTTTGTTTGTTTTGGTTGGCGCAAGGAATTAAGGATATGGCCGTTCGGGGTAAGGTGTGTGTAAAAATAAGAAAGAAAAAAAAACAAAAACGGGGCGGTTGTTTGGATTTTCAAAGGAGTGGGAGATATTAAAAGTAAATAATAAAAAATAGGTCAATAATTGGCATAAAATTGAAATGAAGAGTCGCAACGAGTAAAATGATAAATGAATTTCCTAGAGTGTGTCGCGTGGCGTCTCCACCTAATCAACCCGAGATTCTCTATCGCAAAAAGGAGAAGAAAAACAAAAGGATACATTCGTGTTGATCGCTAATGGCAGGGTGACGTTGAATGAAGACGCTACAAAAACCAGCATCTCTGGGTTAGATACGATCGTTTATACTTTCTATGCCCACCCAGAAATTGCTTGCTGACAGCTTAATTATGAAGCAAGGTTCCAGGGAATCATCTCCCGCGGGTGATTAGCTGCGCCATCGATGAATGGAAAATTCCGTCGACTGCTCGTCTGTTTACCGATTTTCTTTTCTCCGTCGACTAGTCGACCGGCTGAAGCGGCCATAAAACCAATTGTGTGTTAAGATTTATGGGTAAGGCGGTGGAAAAAAAACACAAAGGCGAGTGGGGCCAACGAGATGATGCTATCCGGGAGCTTTGGTTTTTTCCGCGCGGTTTCGCTTATTTATTTTCATTGATTACCCAGCCAATGGCCGTCCACAATTGTGGTTTAGGTGGAGGAAAAAGTGTCTAAGCCAAATTGTAGCCGGGATCATCACGCTATTTCGCTTAAACCGGGCTGGACAACCCGCTCGGGGAGTAAGCTTCGGTGCCACTTAGCATGTTCGGGTGGAAGGAAACTTTTCGCACCCTGTCACGCAACCGAAAGCGACTCCTCATCGCCGGTGCAGTGATAGCGATCGTGGAGAAGGTTCTCGATATTGCGCTTCACACGTAATAACTCACCATTAGGGAACATTGTAAGACAAACATAGGAAACGGTTGGCTTTTCGCACGCAATTGATGTAATATTATCGCATCGGCCGAGTCGGGCGCGTAACTGTTCTTATCGATTGCGGTTCCGTTATGTGTCAGAATGTAGTTTTTTACCAGAACACGCCCCGTTCGAGCTACCTCTATTCTATTTAGATGAGCTCCTCTCCTTGTTGATGTAATCCCTTTGATCGCTCTGATAAGTCTTATGCAATGAACAGATAAGCATCCGTGGCATCAGTTCCTCAACTCGAAAATGGCTGCAATCTAGAAGCCGTTAAACGCTTGCTACGATCAGCTTAATGATTGACGTAAATCAAATGAAACGGCTCTTAAAATAAAACAATCGAAGTGCACGACGACAATGTTGCGTGCGACAATCGTGCTGTAGGCTGGTTGTCAAAACCAGGCGTAATGTAGCAGTCAAAACACCGAACACCGAACACTTTAAGCCCCCCCGTGGAGATCAAACGCAGCGTGAACCGGTTAACGATGATGCAGTAGCTACATCGTGTAGGATACTTTATTCACCAACCAATAAGCATAAGCCGAATACAGAGCCCGCCTCGAGGACACTCGATGTGGGACAGCCACCGGCAGCTTGCAATAATCGTTTGTTTACCCACAGGAGCGGGAGCCTTCGGGCTACCAGGCCGGGCTGTCTTCAAAGGTTCCCGGTCCTGCCAGGCCGTCGTCGTGTAGCACATTTATAAACGCGGTAAGAAGTCACGCCAGAAGCCAGAAGCGTAGCGCGGAGGAAGGATAACTGAAAGAAACACGTGTTTCGTATGGCCCAAATGTAAGGTAAATTATCTCGCCGCAGGCTCCCCCCGCCCGTTTAAGGGATGCTTTCGGTGAACGAATTAATAAGCTGTCCGCGGCACGTTCGGGGCGCCCCCAGAAGTTCAGGTGATCCTGAGCATTGATTAACTTCTCGCTCTCGTGGCTCATTTTCAGCAATCAAACGGGACCGCCTTCGGTTTCGATATACGGTTATTAAAAAGTAAAACGAGACGGTTGGCTGTGCGCAGTCAATTACACGTTTGAAGTGGGCTTTTTGTGCTGCACTGAACGCCCCTATGTTGGCTGCCGCAGACGTAGGCAAATTAATCACGGCTCATTAGGGTGGTATTATCACATAATTAAAAAAGTCTCCCATCTTCAGCATGGCTTTTGGGATTGCCGGGATTGGAATATATGGTAAGAAGAGCGGTAGTCAAAACGCATCCGGCAGAAGTCCCACAGCATTCGAATTGTTACGATGTGTTTATACATCGATCGGCGTTGCATCTAATGATTGTGATAGCCCTGAAGTACCATCGTAATACTGTCGCATAACTCATCGTAGTCTATCAAGGAAGTTACTGCTGATTACTAGCATCGAGATGGCCATTCTGAAACTCAATGTTCCGGAGTGGCCGTCGGCCATAGAGTGGTTCAATGCGTTTTTTGCGCATACCAAAGTTCAATGTTGAAGTAATGGTCTACTGGAGACATCGTACGGCCCGTTTCCATCCCATACACAAGGGGACACGCCAGACATTTGGTAGCCAGCCAGTCAACCCTTGCGGAAGACGGACGGTGCCCCGGGCACGCGAACGAGCCGGTCGATTGATTGAGATGGCCGTAATGATGTGCTTACTGGCAAACCCTGGTCTCGGCACCAGGGGAGCTGAAGTCCTCTCTCTCTCTCTCTCTCTCTCTCGCATACCGTCCCGATTCCGATGAGGGTGCATGTTGTAATCGATGTAATTGCTACTTGTTCTTCCTGTGTAAAACGTTGGTCAGGGCCACGAACTCGACGTGGCAAGGCGTGGCTCGTGGTGCGTTGCGGTTCGTTCACGGGGCCACAGCGATTTCAAAGCTCCTCCGAACCCGGTACACTGCTCGTTTCTAACGCCCCCTAGTTCTGAGGCGAGATTCCCACGAGCATGCAGATGAGAGCATGGTTACATATACGCAATGTCCAGCGATAGCTCACACGCGCTACAAAGTTACACAAAACTTCACACGTACGATAAATAGGTATGCGGCTGGCCCCGGGGGCGAGGGGGCAAAGGTTCTGGCCGCTCTCGGTGCTCTCGGTGATCTCACCGAACTTCAATTGCTTTTCTCCACCGGCACCGCACCGCGATAGGGAACGCGAGAAAAAGTGGTTCGGTTTCAGGTTTTTGTTGTTACACTAAAAGCGGTTGTCGAACAAAGCAAATTAGCATCGTGAAATAATAACACCTTAGCCTGACGGAATGTTAAGCACCAATCCGCCGCTGCCCCAAGCCAGCCTCAGCTCCTTTAATCCATTAACCCATCGCCGGCGTCGCTAGCCGGGCGGCCGTCGAAATTCTTTTCCAGCTGCGCCAACCCAGACAACGGGGCAATTACACAGCCACAATGCGGACGGAAAACGCGGAAATCGTCGACGCTCGGAATGAGAAAATCGTCGTGGCTGCCCGTCGGATTGAAGGCGGAGGAAATGCTCGGCCGTGTGCGAGATGCGTGCTGCGTGAATAGCTGAATTAGCGTGGAACAGTCACGGTCACGGGTATCCTCCCCAGGCGGCTAGACACCGGAAGTGGAGAAGCCATCGTTAGCAAGGGTACGCTGGGGACGCCGAAGTGAAACGCCTCAAGGTTCTAGCTAGGAACGAGCCAACGAGCCTTTTCACGACAAAGGCGGGCGATGGTGGAAATGATGGTCAATTAGTCGGTCGATCAATGAAGTGGTGAAGATACTGATAATGATGAGTGGTGCAGTTGATGATTGATCGCGATGCGCATGATAGATGGTCTATAGCTGAAACGAACAAAACTTGAATCAGAAGGAAGTGGCCGCTCTGACGCTTCGGTATGTGTCGGAGGATGGAAGCTGCTACTAGGCTAGGAACAGGACAACCAGAAATCTGCAAGTTGGATAACTAACGCCGCTTAAATAGGTTCAGGATCAAGATTTAAAATTTCAATCGAGAACTTGCAGTATTTTCTGATTGTCCTGGGTCCTAGCCAGCCAAGAACAAATACGATCTGTGACAGGACAAACACTTTGGCACCGACGATCGTTACCGCTGGCTACTGGTGATGCTGCGGATGATGATGGCAATGGTCAAGCGTGAAGCGTATCAGGTGGTGATGCTGGGCGTCAGTCTGGCGTTGCCCAAAACTCGGGACCACTTACCCCATTCAGAAGTCCCATCTTCTCCAGCGGCCGTCGGTTGCGGGGATAGAACTTGTGCGCCAGACTGACGAGCCGATCGTCGTAGCCGAACACCAGCTCGTCGGCGGTCAGCGATACGAACATTTCTTGCTTGCCCATCAGCGTCAGAGCGACCGAGATCGTCTTTGCTGCTAGGAAGTGTAAGTACTTGCTCTGCGTCGAGATGGTCTGTCGAGTATTTCCGGAATTCCGGAGTTAGGATTTCTACTGGGCTCGTGTGGCAAAGTAACTCACCAGCAACGGTATATTTGGTGTCGTGATGCGTACATTCTTGTCTACGCTCAGCTCAGGAACAAAGTGCAGAATCTTTTTGTGCTGGTACGTCACGGTGTGATTGTCGTGGAACTTGATGTTGACTTTCTCCATGTCCTCCCTGGTGGTGAGACAGATACAAAAGGGTAGTGGCGTCAGGAAAGGAAGTTGCTGCTGGAAGGCAGTCAAGTTGCAAGAAGAAAACAAATGCCAAACATTAGCGTCGTAGCCGCCCCGCGGGCAAGACCCGGCTCTCGACAAAGACCGGACGGCCATGATCTTCTGCGTTGCGTTCGCTTGGAAGCGTCGCCGACGAACTTGATTACGCTAATGCGCGTCTCGCAAAGTACCGCGGCTCCAGCGAAACAAGTGCTGCCGCTTCGTTCGCGTCGTCGGATCGTCGCAATTACTTGTCTAATAAACTAATCCGTTGGACTCCCCGAGCTTCGGTGCTTCGGTGCTTTAGTGTGGGGAACGGTGGGGTCCGTAACAACCCGTCGTACTTGAACGGGGCCACCGGTGGATACATTGAACCATTGAACTCCTGATGCGCGATGTGGAGATCTCGGCCCTGAGTGGTGGCCACGCGCGTACCTAGATCCTAGAACGAGCCGTTTTCGGTACAACCATACCACATGAGCTCGGGTTGGGTTTGTCTGTCGGTCAGTTTACATAAACTGTTGCACAATCGTCAGTGGCACTCAGACGGGAAAATGTGTTCTAGATTTTTCCCGGAGCGGAGTTCCTCGGATTTTCGTTCCTCCGATAGTCTCGATTGTGTCAATTTTAATGCAAACACTAATCGCGGTAGGAATCCCTCCCTATAGCTGGGAAGTCGGGAAAACCCGTACCGGGTCCGTTTGTTGTTACGCACGCAGGCGGAAATGGAACGTGATTGCAAATGAGCGTCGTGCGGCTGGCTGTTGGTCGATTGAAATTCTCAGTCTCGTCGATTCCTCGAACCATTCAATCGGGCGGGAACTCACGGGATGTATAAATAGAACCGGTGCTGGGCATCCGGCAACCGGATCGCGCGCCGGATGATGATTGCTCTGTATGGCTTACCTGTACACGAACGGTCCTACTTCAACTAGTTTTGGCTTTTCACCGGCGAGAAACTTCTCCGGGTTAGTAACGTTAAATATGTACACCTTAGTTAGCCTAGTGACGCCCGGACGCTGCCAGTAGTGGTAACTGATCGAGCCATTCCACAGCCTCAGATTCTGAAACGGAAGAAAAAATGGGGGGAAAAATGGACTCTTCCTCTTGGTCACCACCATCCTTGTGAGCTCCGAACTTACCTTCATGATGAAAATGTTTACCAAAGGAACGGAAGACAGTACGACCCCGGCGATAAGTGTCACGATGCCAAAGATAATCACGGGGAAGTCTGGAAGAAAGGGACGAGGAATTGTTAGCGTTGTAGTTACTCACAAGTCAGTCATTATTTTTACTCAAACAACCCGGTTTGCTATTAGACCTGATTGCTGACTAATTACGGCAGCCGCCCCGAAACCCCCGAAATGATGTGGCAACATTCCAACATTACACAGTTGCCCCGACGGTTGTCCCAAACAATATATACGCTGCCGGCCACCGTCTGTCGTTCGGTGTTTTTTGCCCCCACGAATCGCATTAATCAACAGTTTGCAGTAGCCGGCAGACCTTCGGCCACAAAGGGGCCAACACTTCTGTCTGTGAGGTGATTGATGAGGGTGGTGCCCTCCCCGATGTCGGTGGCGGTGGCGGGGCATGTTGTTTCTTCTTATGCTCTAACGCCCAGCTTCTAGGCTCGTATCTGGCAAGTCATCCAAACAGCCCCAAGAAGGTCTCAACCTCATTGGACAATTTAATTACCGAACGGCAAACCGCAAACAACCCATCCCCGGCCGGCCACCCGCTCCGGATGGGGAGTCGTAACCCGTCCTCTTCGGACCGGAGACGAGCCCATAAACCACTCCGGGCTCAGTAGGACACCGGATGACCGGGTGGAGTGCGTTTCTTATACCGGAAGCCGGACGCTAGTGTAACCGGCTGTGGGCTCTGGAAAGGGATAAGTGCAGTTGCATCGGTGGCCACCCACCGGATTGTTCCCACGCCCGCACGGAGCGTATGTGAAGGGTTTGCTTCCGAGCGTTCGAAGGTTAGGTTGTGGGATGTAATGGACGGTTTTTGATGGCCGAGTTGTGTGGCACTCGGGAGACATTTACTGGGTTGTATACTAAGTTTAGACGTTCGATAACAGGGGGCACTGCTAAGAGCCTATTTTTTTTGTTTTGTAATCCCTTCATTTGAACGTATGTGAAGTTTCATTCAAATCGGTCACCAAGCCATTTAGTATCGACATGTCACAGTATTTTTTTCGGCTGTTATGACGTCATCATTTGATGAAAAACGCTTTTCACGCATGATTTTTTTGGGTCTGAAAACAGATGGAAGTCACTAGGGGCCAAATCTGATGAATACGGTGGATATTCCGAAAATTTCAACTTTAATTCTTGGATGACATTCTCTTGTGACATTGGCCTGATGAAAGAGGATGTTTTTTTCTGCACACCGTATCTTTTTTCAAGAATTTTCTCTTTCAGTTGTTCTAAAAGGTTACAGCAATTATCGAAATTTATTGTTTTACTAGTTTCAAAGTAATCAGCAAACAAAATTCCGTTCGCACCTCTCAAAACTGATGCTAACGCCTTTTTGGGCGATTTCTGGACTCGAACACGTTTCGGAGCCGAAGAACAAGGTTCACACCTAAGGAGTGGCCTCTTGTTTTGATTCAGGATCATGGTGATAGACCCAAGTCTCCTTCGGTGATGATTCGATGCACAAAATCCACTTTATTCTATCAAAAACGCTTTAAATATTGTCATGAAGGCACCCATTTTGCAAACAGTTTTTAGCAACCTAAAACTTCAGTCAAAATATTGGTTATAGTGTACAATGAGATGGCTAGGCCTTATACTAAATCTCGTTAAGTGATTCGACTATTTTCGACATTTCGACTATTCCAGTCGTTGTGTTTGTTTTTTGACGTTTTTGACATGGATCATCTTGAAGGCTAGTACGACCACGTTTAAACTCAGAAACCCTTCTTTCAATACACTAATTGAAGGCGAAAAGTCCTTATACACTTTCAACAATCGTTCATAAATTTGCTTTGTTTTTAAACCTTCCGAAAATAACAATTCAATCGATGGACGATACTTGATTTGTTCCGTTGTAAAAGATGTTGTAAAGTCGATACTAAATGGCTTGTAAAAAACTCATTGTCCGATTGAAATGAAACTTCACATACGTTCATTTGAAGAATGTACCAATATAAAAAAACGGAGAAGCGCCCTTTGTTGTCGAGGCTCCGAATTTAATGAGCCGCCTAGTATTCCAGCTTCCTTTTGACAACACGGACTTGCATAATGCCGTAGGTCCTGGCATGCAATAAGAGGCACTGTGTGGACTGTGATACACTCACGGAAGCGATCGGTGGCCAATTACGGTACCAGAAAGGTGAAAAGTCCTTCACCAGTCCAAGGGCGGATTGGACAACCGGGTCCAACCACCCACAGCCCGGTGACCAGTTTGCATTGAGCAGGATGCCACGGAGCAACACGGTTTCCCTTTCGCCCAGGCTTGACCTCCCCGGGGTTGTGCTTAATCGATTCTCAGTGGCCCCCGGCTGGTGGTGTTCCTGCTTCGAACCTGACCCAAAACCCGTAATCATGTGTACCTGTGGGGCCCTACCGGGTTGGCCTTGCGTAGGGCCACGTGTTTGCTAACGGGTTTTTTCTAGCTAATAAGCTAGCACCGCCCTCCGATGTGTCCTGCGGGGTGGTCCCGTTGCACGGTGCGGCTTCATAGGGCCGGCTCCGGGTACAGCGCGAGGTGTTGCGAAATCTTCACCCGGCCACGAAACTCGTTACACTAACCTCCGGCGCCTCTCAGCGCGGTGTTCTCCGACTCCGTAGCTAGATGTGCAATGTTTTAATTGAATAATAATTACATCACTTGACCGGCACCAGGCTTTGGTCCCTTTTTCTGTCAGCCGGTCCCCGTCAGCTACTTGAGTTAGTAGCTCGCATCTCCACCCTAAGGTCCGACTAATCTTACGGTCGATACAGAGCGTGCTACGCAAGACTCCGAAACGGGCGATGGACCTCTCTGCGAGCCTGCGAATGCGGGTGCCAGATTTTTCGGTTATATAATCGAAACCTACTTTTTACGGCCCCCTATCTGCTCGGCTCGGCGGCTGGCGGAAAAAGCAAATCAAACAAGAACAAATGCACACAGCGCGCTATAAGGAGTCGCCTAGCCGACAGGTCTCGGAGTCGGTCTTGAGAGTGTCTGCACTCCACGCGGCTCGCCGACGGCTGGCCGACTTGTTTCACGTTTTCGATTTCTATCGTACAAAAATCGCGAAATGTCCCAGGATCGCAGCGAGCCGCGCCAGCCCTCAGAAAGTGGGTCAACGAAAGCTGCCTTCGGGGTCCTGTTTCCGGGTGAAGGACAGAGGGTGACTGATTGGAAAGGGTCTCTCTCGCTCGCTCTCGCTGCACCCTTGAGTCCTCGCGTGACGCCAGAGTCCAATAAGAAAGAAACTGGAAAAACGACCAATCAGCTGGCGGGCGGATGGTGGTGTGCCAACCGACCGGTGACTACCTAAAGTTGCACAAACTTTTTCGTCTCAGTACCCGGTGATCGTGGTGTGTATGTTTATGCAAAGCGCTACATTCCCCCGCGATCAGCCGGCCGGATCCCGCCTCTTCTAACCGTGCAAACCGAGGGGTCTTCGGAGTTGAAATTGATGGCTGCCAGACTCGCATGGCTGGCTCTTGGCAGCCAGATCGCGTTACCGACCCGGGCGATGATCGGCCGGGCGAATGCAATCGATTGATGTGACCTACTCACCCTACCGGACGGCCACCTTCCTTCAGCCGGAGCCCGGGTGGAAAAGGTCGTTTCACTAGCCGCTGGACTCAGCACGCTGGGCTGCGGGCCATGGACTGCCTCTAGCAGACCCCGGTTGAGAACCTGGGCTGGGTGGGGCTGCCGCTATCTTTCTCCTTGAACGGTGTCAAGTTAAACCCTTCTGCGTGCATCTCGGAGTGTCGGCCAGCTTGGCGTGCCATACAGGTGTGAGTGCGCAGCAACTGGATGATCGTCCGGTGCAGTTACGTAAGACAGTCCGTTGATCGACACCCGACCGAACGTCTGAGACCCATGGACCCGGCTCCAATGCGTTGACACCGGTTGCTCACCGGTTTTGGCTTTTAGGTTACGGAGTCAGGCCGCTGCTGGATGCGGCGGAGGCGGCGAGATTGCTTAAGAATTTCCCGCGCGTGCTTAAATGGTTTGTTTATGGTTCTGCTGCGCCCCGGTTACGCGATGCAGTTTTCACATGCACCTTTCGAGAGAGCTCGAGGGCCGGTTGGTGATAGTGTTTGATCGAGAGCGATCGTGAGCGATTGCCACACTCCAGATCGCGGCGTTGGATGCAGATTGGTGGCGTGTGTAATAACTTTTGCCAGCGACTCACCGTCCACGACTAGAACGGATCCTGCGTAACCGGAGTGGTCTTGTTTCCAAGACCCTTCCTCTAACGAGGTTGCACGTGAGGCCCTCCGAGTTAGCTTCCAAATTTAGCAAATCGCCAACCGACGTAAAACTTCCGCCGCTTTTCGCTAACTCACTTAGCAAACAGTTGGCCAAGGGATAGCGTGTCACTTTGTAGCGCAGCGCTGCTGGTGCTGACGGCAGCGAGAATTTGATCCGGATGTGTCAACAGTACTACGCCTGTGTCTGGGTTTGCCTGGTGATGAGCTCCACGGCAACGATTTCGCCGGAAACGAGCCGTCCTAAGTTCAAGTGTCCAACCGGTTTGACCGTTTGTCGAGTCGATCAAACATCAAATATTTGTCCATAACGCTCATCATCAAACCCGGTGTGGTGTCCCGGTGAGCCGCACAAACCTCGCTCGATCGTCATTAGCAGTAATTTGTTCATTGAGCCCCGAGGCGCTGGGTTCAATTAAAAATGGCTTCGAAATCTGACTTCTGAAGACTGGACCTGGACCATGAAGCATGTCGGGATGAAGTACGCTACGCAGGAGTTCCAGACCTGCTGAAGGTCAGGCACTGCAGCAGCTGGTTTAAGGCCCACCTGTCTGCGAAAGGCGTGGAAAATTATTAACATACTCCTCCACGAGTTGGGTGTGGAACAGCGTATTCTGTGCGAAAAGGGGCAGGTTTTGGCAAACCCCGGGCCAGGGAGTAAGTGAGTCCAGCGGCGTCCAGCACTTAATGGCCGGAGCCACCGGAGTGGGAAGAAGATACGGTAATTTAATTTGGCCGATCAAACGGCGGGGCCAGAGCTCAGGTTCATGATTTGATGCTGATTTGATTAGCGTTCCCGCGAGTCATCATCATCGTGGCGGTGCTGGCGATCGATCTTCGAACCAGTAAGCCACTTGGGCGGACACGGTTCTTGACGGTTCAAAGTATCGCAAACAGCGGCGGCCGGCTTAGAAGTGAAGTGCTATGATCTCAATCGCCTTCTTCGGGATGTTGGCAACACGGGGCTTTACATCAACATGTTTTTTCCTCCTTTTTATCGACCAATCGGCCATTGTGTTTCCATCCGGGAGCGCACTCGTTTTTGCACCCCCGGTAATTGATTAGGGCAAGCACAACTTATTTGAAACGATCGGCAGGCGAAGTGAACAGAATCGTGCCGCCGGGTTAACGACTTAGGATGCGAGCAGGAGCCCTTTCGGGTGGGCATGATACATTAGTGCTCGGCGGGGGGTTTTCTTGATTGCCGCTGATTGCCTGTGGCTGCCGGCGCCGACGCCGTGGTGAATTGTATCGCCAGACGCGATGTATCACTGTGTGATGTCTTGATCGTCTCTCGGTCCTAGCGCCTGGGGAATCACGATCCACTTACAGGTACAGGAGTAATAGAGAGGCCGTTTTTGCCTCAGTGCCTTAGCGAAGCGTAGCACAGATGGTGTCGGGCAGTTGATAGAAGCAACAATATTAATAGTGGGCGATTAATAGACCGGGGACCGTGGAGCTAATCATGCAACATTTTATCGGATGTTTCCAATAGGAAGTGTAAACACTCAAGGACTTCGAGTAACGGTTTTTGAAGAAATTACGTTCTAACACCCATTCCAGGAAAAGGTTCAATTAAGATCAATTCTCCAGACAGTAACGAGTGAAGTATTAAATCGAACAATATTTATCAGACAATAATTGCCCAATTAAAAAACAGAAGAAAATAAGAATGAGGCATGAGAAACACGTCTTTTTGCATTATCACATTGAATATTCATTCATGTAATGAACGTTTTCTTTGAAAAAATAAAGCGTAATTCAGGATAAAAACATACCAGGACCTAATCATTCCAAAAGTAAAATCAACTAATGAAAGAAAATATGTGGATATATTTTCAAGTAAAATGTAGTAGTTCCGCTGAATCTATTCTTTAAAATAGCCATTTAAAACCTTATTTTCATATAATCCCACCGAATAACAATGTGCGCGAGTTACGCTACAGCTACAGCGCGGAACGTAAACAGCGTCGTTAGGACGGAACTGTCAAAATCATCCGTCCGCGCTTCTCTTTCGCGGCGACTCTATCGCCGCACCGTTCGCGGCTGATGAGAGGCAGATCGCGAATCTCCCAAGCATCCTGCAAAAGTAGGCAGGACAAGCTCGAAGGGACGACCTGAGCCTCTAGCAAAAATTCAACCTACCGGAGGTGGCCCGCGAAGGCCCCTCCGTTGTGCGTAGGCTGAGCCAAGCGTCACCAAGGCCCGTAATTTTCCTTACTCATTAGTTTAAGGCACGCCGATTGCCGGGCAACGGCGGCCACAACCCCTTCGCCGTATCCGTCGCGCTAGCGACACATATGCCTGCTGAGAAACGCAGAGATGACGAATGGGGTGAAATAGAAAGCATAGGACTGTTGTAGGGTTCTATGCTCTGTGTTCAATGCTTCGTTTTCAAATCATCCGTTGCACCGCAATTGGATTAAGTTTATGCAAACAAACGGGGAAAAACAAAACAAATAATTATGAAGTTGATTTTTTCTGACACTTACTTCGCTGGATCTGTCATAATAAATTGTTTTGATTATTTACTTTGCAGATTGGATGATACAAAGTGAGAGTAAACATGAGTGATTTAGTGGCAGAATGACTACGAACTGATATTATTATATTTTTCTTTCAGTACAAACTGGCCCGCTAAGAATAGATGGTGCTACTTACTGGTGCTTATCTTCGCTCCCTGCGAAATGAGCATCGATAGCGGCGTGCGGCCACCGTCGTTCGGTGCAAACAGCGGATTCGTAGCATTTTGTCGGACATTGAAGACGTTTTTGGGAAATCTCATCGTATCGCGTGGTGCGCTGTTCCGGTCGCACTACGGTCCTCGCGGGTTCCGATCCGGCCGCCGATTCTCGCCGAAGACGAGCAGCAACCCGTCAGCCGGTCCGGTAGATCTGCAAAGAAATCGCCACATCTGATTATCATTTGAAGTTACTGAGTGACCCACGGAAACGTAAAAAGGAAACCCTCCCGGTTCGTCAACCGTCGGGGTGGGAGTGCCGTCGAAGCGCGCCCCGGAATTCAATGCCAACCGCAACCATTACATAACACCGTTGCCGGATTCGACAAGTTCGCACCTCTTGTGTTTTGTTTTGGTATTCCGACGTGTGACAAACGGCACACACCACACCACAGCCGACGACACTTCCTATTGCGCGCCGTCTCGGATGCTGCGGCACACAATGGCAGGAGAAAGCCGGAGAAGCTGCATCGGGTGGCCGGATTGGTGGTGCGGACTGGTTAAACAAACGGTACGCGCCTCGGCGCATATGCTCCGGCAGGGCGTTCCAACAGCTGGCTGAGGCCGGGCCGCGGCACACGCAAGATGACCTTGACTGATGGCGGGCACAAAGCACGGCACCGGTTCGGCCCGGCGTCCAGCATAGGACGATGGTCAAACGGGCGCGAAAACACGGACCCTACGGCACGGCGGCATGATTATGCGACCTGTCACGGAGCCTTGCCTGTGTCTTTGAGCTCCGACACGCCATTCGGAGCGTATGAAGACGTAAAGGTTCGGTTTTATGGTGATCACTACGGCTGGCACGGGGCCGAGCCCGTGGCCACTAACCTGTGGTTCGCGTGTCCTGGCTCCGCGTATGTCCGCGTGTCCTTGCGGAGTGCCATTTTCGGCGAGAAATTGATTCAACTGACTGGCCGGGCCGGTCTGATGGACGCGCGGAATACGTAACCGGGCTGGAAATGGCTTAATTTCGCGGTTTGCCTTTTTTCCCCGCAGCCAGCCGATCGTCGGGCCAGATAAAGGATTTCGTGATCCGCGTTCTGCGCTCGGTGCAGGTCAGGTCGGTACAGCGCGAAAGGTCACCCGACAAGAAATGCATCGCCGGACCAGGACCGGTTCCCCAGGCCCCGTCGGGGAGTAAATTTAACTCGTCTTGACCAGCGTGGCGGCGTAGGTCGGACACTAAGGACGATAATTGCGGTGGTAGGATCATAATTTTTAGCGATAACTTTTACAGTTTTATTCGCCGTGCGGTGTCCCGCCGCCGCCGCCGTCGCCACCGGACCCCAGGTGCTGCATTTTCTCACCATAACCATTTACAACAATTGCCTCACAACGTGGGCCGGAGGTGTTTCCTTGATCGACCGGTGGCCACTATTTTAGTGTGCCTGCTCGGGGCCGGACACCACGGCCGGCTGGGTGGTCGATCGCTATCGAGGGTTAACATATGGGCGTCGGTCACTGGCGTCCGTTAGTGGGTTAAGGTGAAAGGTTTTGCTTTCTTTTTAGTTCCGCCAGCGATGGAGCGCCAAGCACACGCGCAGAAGGACACTGCTCTGGGCCGGAGGTGCTCGGTAAACCCTCACAGACCTCACTCTGGCCGGACTCTGGCGCTCTTCAGCCAGCAGCGGCGCTGATGCAAAAACCTGCTGCCGCCGGCTGGCTAATTAATTAAACCATTCGCCTTTTTTCATGCGCCGCAGCCTTATGTGCATCATCTTGTACCTCACGTCGCCACCTGGTAACACGATCCGACCCCGCCGGTCGGTAAACGATCTCACCGGCCAGCCCATCGACGTGCCTTTATATGTGAGTCTGTGTGAAGGAAATTGATCCGATACGCAAATTAGCAATTTTAGATGGGATTTTCCCCGGGCCGTATGGTTTGATTAAATTACGGTAGTTAGAGTTGGGCACCACCGAAGAGCTCGTGGCAGTTGGTTTGGTGTTGGTGTGAAGAAGGAAGTGACCCCTTGTTTGTTGCGCAATAACGCCATGTTTGCAGATGACCTTGACCGTTCGCTCCTCGCCGCAAATAACTGTGTATTACGAAATGTTGGTTCATTTACCTAACTTCTACCCTGTGCTGTAATATTCGTGGAATGTATGTAAGTAAGCTGTAATTAATAATAACAGAAAGGGTTCGGAAGAACTTCAAGCTATAGATTTGGAAATCCTTTCAAATGACCAATGGCAATAGTTCAACAAACTTTGTAACAGCTCGTTTTATAGCTACCACAATTGAATTAATAGAAACGACGCGTTCACATGGAGCTTACAATTAATTCTTTCCAACCGGCCCAACTGTCAACAAAAATACTATTTTAGTCTTAAGCGGAGAGACAAATCTTTGTTCAGCTTCCTCGTGATTGCATCACATTTTTGCATAATGTTTTCATCATCATGTCGTGATCATTTTGGACTGAAAACAAACTTCGGGCCGTTTTGAAAATTGGAATAAATGTAGACAAGGATTATTTCAAAGGTGCTGACATAGATTTAGAAGAATAAAGGTTTTTTAAATATTAGAGCTAAAGCTGAAAAACAATTTCGAGCTAGAAGCGAATTCCCGGTATTGTTTGGTCACAGTAGTACAATAAGCTTCGAAGGAACATAGATCGGCGAAGATCTGCACTGACAATTCAATATGTCAGAGGTAAATGATGCAATCGTGTGAATGATTCCTTACGCTCGTAATACTTTAAATCTTGGTTTTCAACCAAATTCGGCTTAATTTCTGTCGAAGCATGGGAAACTCCCTACTAATCCCTACCCAAACTGCTAATGACATAATTGTTCGATGTATTCAATCGATTAATCGTATTGACGTACAGCGGATGCCCTCACGTAGAAATGTAAGAAAAATGTATTACCATTATGTTGAGATGCACCTTCGTGTGCATGTAAATTCCAAAAGGGCTTAAGTTTCGGAACTCACTATAATGTTTGACTGATGGAGCAACGACAGCGACGAGAGCATACTCAATCCCAAGTAAATGCATCGAACACCTTCAGCCACTAACGGTTAATGAAGCCACGCCAGACTTTGTTGGCCCCACTCAAACATTGTGGCGGGCGTTTACTTTAAGCTACATAAGTAGATGACAAAACCCAAAGTTTCGTTTCCCTCGAGTCCACCGGCCACCGGGCAGGTTCCGTTTGCTGCCGCGGCCGATGTGCTCTCAATGGCAAAGCCTCGCGCTGTTCGCGATTTAACCTCATTACCTAATCACCGTGGACCGGCACAGGTTAGCCAGGCGGACGTTCTTCGATCGATTCGAGCGCCGAGTCGCCGGATTGATCCTCACCTGGCAGCGGATTTGCAAATGTAAACCATTTCCGTAACGCACCACACGCAGCCCCCTCGCAGCACGTTGCGTGCCGTGCCGGTTGGCGGGGTGATTGGCGAGTTGCGTAAAGGAAATCCGTAAACTTCCACCGGAGGAGGCCGCTTTTCTTGTTCTGACCATCGGAACCACACGCCGGCCCGTCGGCGGTGGTTTTTCCGAATCGGCCGGCAATGCGCACTTTTCACCGTTCACCGGCTGCGCAAGCCTTGGAGCCTTTTAACCTTTGTTGTAGCGCGTTTCTGTTGCGTTTGGTTGACTGCGCGCCCCCGTGCGTATTGCGTACAGCGTTGATTTGTTGCTGGAATGGAGCCGTTTTCTAATCCCTTCTGCCCGGAGGTTGTCCAGAACACAAGCCGGCCTGGTGATGGTGGTGGTGTTCTATTTGCTGTGGGTTGAAGAAGGACTATCGTACGGACATGATTCGTCCGCAGCAGCAATTAACCACATTCTTCGTGTGGGCTGCAAGTGCTGAGGCGTTGAATTCACGGCTCCTCAGCTCAAACGGTTTAAAGGGATTCGGCGCAAGGTCGCCAGCGTGGGGCAACGGCGTAACGCACACGGACGCGCCGTGGGCTTCCGTCAGCCGAAACCGAGTGCACCGAGTGAAGGATGCACTAGAAACTCGGCATGTCGGCCCCATTCGGAGGGGGGCCGAATTTGGGTCACCGTTTGGCTTAGAACGATCTGTATTGCGTTAGCGCGTTGCAGCGTGCTACGTTGACGAGTGCCTTCTGCTCGCCAATTGGCCGTTTGTAGGCCAAAGCGTTACATAAAAGTATGCGCCAGCCCGCCCGGTGTATGCGGCGCCCCTTTCGGTGTGGCTTGGCGTGGCGAATGCGTTGATCCGCCGGAGCCACCAGGTACGCAATTATTGTAAACTTGATACTTGAAAGCGAGGCCCGCGAAGCGCCCACCACGGTGGCAACACCACTGTGGACCGAAGGTGGACCACTGGCTCATCGGGAGTCGCTCATCGGCGATCGGCGGTGGTCGAAGAGGCTCGCGCACCTTTCTTGCACGGAGCTGGCCGGCCACGGGCAGGACTGTTTGCCGATCGTGTCTGCCCCACATGCACGGGCATTGCGCAATCATAATTAGGCTCATTACTATTAGACAGTTCAGCCGGGTGGCAGTGTTTTACGCCCAGCGCAACCTTTCGCGCACGCTCCCTCTTTCTAGGCTCTCGGCCCCGGGGTGGCAATCAGAATCATTTACCCAACCATGGCACTGGAAGGGAAACCACGAACCACGGCCCAAGGCACGGCCGCCGGCTGGATTCGTGTCGCCGCGTCGGTCGCTTTTCCTTTCGTTGACGAAACGGTTTTGCTCTACATACCGGGCGCAGAAAGAAATGCAGATTTCTTTCCTCCCCGCCGTGAAGCAATTATTGTTAACACGTTTTCGACTTTTCCACGCACTGTGCGATGCACTTTCACGGCCGGCTGGCTTCAACCGGGGGGCCCAGGCTGTTGCCAGGTCGGTTAACATAAATTGCGGCGCCATCGGTGGGCATCTCCATTATGTATGATAAACGGTGGCGCTGTTATGTGACTGTGGACCACATATTCAGAGCAATGCCAACGTTTATTATTTGGTCCCCGTGTGTTGTGAGGTTCATGAACAACAATTTTTAATCGTGCGATTTGGACCAGTGCTAGCTTAGGTGTTGGCGTTCGGTATCGAGATCCAGCTTGTCGGTGGTTCAATTCCCGAGAAAGACTGTACTTTTTCCAGTGGCCTACGGACTTTATGTGTCGCGCTTTGGTAATTTAGGTGATCTGGTTCACATACGCAAGCGGTTTTTGGCCTTTGCTTTTATTTGAAACACATGGGCTGAAAAGTCCCGGGTCTAATGGCACTGGTATGATCGCTTTCATCGCGTTTTCAGTTAGTACTAACCTTCAAAAGAACGATGTTAAAATTTCACGATATTCTACTCAATGAGTATGTCAATGGCTTAGAGTGACACTATTTTTGTTGGTTTTGAAACAATCGATGAAAAAATCGTGTACTGCTTTTTGATGAGAAAAAAAACGGTTCAAGCGAAGCAATGGATAAAACGTTGCTTTGCAGACATCAAACGTGGTCGTAGAGACATCAATGATACAGAACGTATTGGACGTCCAAATGAGATGCTAACAGCAGAAATCAATAAAAAAAATCCACAAAATCGTTTTAAATGATTGAAAAATGAAGTTGCGTGAGTTAGCAGACATTGTAAGGATATCAAAAGAACGTGTTGATGATTCTGAGCAGTGTTTGAGTACTTTTTGAAGATAATTAACTGGATTTTTCATTATGTGACAATGGATAAAACATGCATCCATCGCTTCACTCCGGAACCAAATTGATCGTCATCTGAATGTAGTGCAACTGGCGAACCTCGTCCAAAGCGCCTCGTTATGACTTCGGTATTATAGGATGTCCTTAGAAAAATATTAGAATATTATTTGAGAAGGAAAGTACCATCACCAGTGACAATTAATTAACGCTGTTGGAGCGTTTGAAGGCCAAATTGTTGATTTGATGAACTTGAACTTCGAATTGCTCCTACATCCAGCGTATTCGTCAGATTTTACTTCCAACAACTAATGGCTGTTCGCAGACCAAAAATCGTTCTACAAGAGTGGTATTGAAATGGAATTGGATTCTGTGGCTCTAGAAGGAGATACGGTTGATGAATAAATCCAACCTTGACAAAGAAAACCGTGGTTTCTCCTTTAGACCCGGAACTTTTCATCCCATGTATTAATTTGTTTGCGTGCCCCCCCTGTGTCTCGTGACCGCGCTTCAAAAGAATGGCCACTTTTACTTTCGTTCTTTTACTAGGAGTGCACCAGCCGTGCACCGAGCTTACCTAACTCCTAACTGCTACGTGTGTGCCAATTAGGAGGCACTACAAACGTTGCAGATTGCGGTGGTGCACTTAACGGCTGATCGTGATCGGAGCAAACGTCGGCGGCCGACTACACCGCGGGAGATGCTACCGAGCGAAGAAACGCGGACGGAACGCAACCGAAAGGGCAAACCGTCGGAGTCGGAGTCTGAGCAGATCATATCTCTCACGCCATCGCCAATGGACGCGATGAATCGCGATGCTGCGAGGCTGTGGCGAGACCGGGCCGGGTGCGTACGTGCGAGGGTAGCATACTGGCTGGTGCTGGCCAAGCGTGAACGCGCGCCCCAAGCATAAAGCAGCCGAACAAACAATCGAAATTTGCATAATTGATGGTGGCCCATCATCGGTTTCGCTTTTGCCCGTTCTCACACATTCGATTCCGCCTTTTCGGGGCGCATCGTGTGCGAGCGATCCGTCTAGAGCGCCGATGTCTTCCGACTATCGGGGCGAGAATCATTTGTACAGCCCGTGTAAACATTCCGCCACTCAACGGCCGATAACGCAACGCTGGCTGGCGAATAAAATAACCGCGACATTAGATCACTGCACAGGTCCATCCGGGGTCTATGGAGTTGCTACGGAGTTCTTGGGGGTACGGTACACACCCCACGTTGCTATGCGTCGCCGAGGTGGCTCCGCGGACGGCGAAATTCCTGTGCCCGCGCCGAACTCTGCGATTGATGGTGCGATTTGCCGAAGCCTCACCGCAAGTTAACGGTTTAATGAGCACCGAGGCTAGAGGCGGAGACTTCAATGTCCGGGACGTGGTGCCTAAGGTTGCTACCGGATAGCACGCCAGTCAAGTTCACTTTCGAAGTCAGCCTGTGGTTTGGCGCTAGAAGGAAGATGATGATGTCGGTGCATTAAGTTCAAGGCTGACGAGGTTTGCATTTGCGCGAAGTCGCTGGGCTGCGTTGCAGTCAGTTTTTGTGAATGGCACAGTGGCATCGGTCAAAATGGATCTACCAATTCTGAAAGTGCGACTTTACTTTTTTCAAAGAAATCACAGGTTTATTGCAAAAGGAAATGAAAAATTCTTTTTTCATTGGTTGTATCTTGAACCAGGTTTGCTTTGTGCCCAGGTGCATTGTCATGGAACAAAGTTACCACCCTTTGGTTCTGACTCATTTTGGTCCCCATTTTGATCGTTTTTTTCTATCAATACAAGGTTCAAATTGATCATTTACTGCCGGTAGGAATCTGTATTAACGATTTCACCAGGTTTTAGGAGCTTGTGGTACACCACACCTTTCTGGTCCCATCAGACACACATGTTTTACAGTCGAAGTTTATGGTTTTCCCGGATTGACCTATGTTTTCTCTTTTCTGGGTTTTAAAAATAAATCCAGTTTTTATTCCCAATCACGAAATGGAGAAATGATTTCCTTCGATCCTGGTGAGCAGATCTTCACAGTTTTCGGTTTTCCTACTGTCTTTCGTTCAGCTCATTTGCCAATCTTTTAGATCTTACGTGTCATTTTCGTCCGAAAGTTCTAGTTGTTTAGCGTTCTTCAACATTTTTGGAGTTCTCCGATGCTCTTTGTTTGTGAAGTTAAAATCACTATGTTTAGATTTTTTAGCACGATTCGTACATTTCAGGCACAAAAGTGGGTATGTTCTAACGCTCTCAAACGTAAGGTGCTTTCGACAGAAATACGTTTCGTTTGATGTTGAAATGCTTTGCCAGACGTCAAAGTAATGTTGCCGAAAAAGCATAATGAGACCGATGACCTCAACCATCAAGCCTTCCGCCATGATTCTTCCCGAAAACGAATGCTATTCTCGGAAGTAGTAACAGGGTGCCATCCCCGGAGAGACAATGTTGTCCGCTGCGGCTGCTACTGCAATTAGCACGCCCAACAACAGCACCGGAACCGTGTTCACCTCCCTCCCGGGTATCGATGATGATCGATGCACTCCGAGGCGCAGGTTCACAAGAAAGCATTTAATGGCAGCCACGTAATTGCCACGTCGGCATTGAATAACGCCATTCGGCACCGGTTTGCTGCATCATCAGTCGCGAGCGTCGTCAGAATCCACCGCCGAGAATGGTCAATTAAAGTCAACCGTCTTTTTTTTCTTCTTCTTCTTGCCATCGAAACACACATCACCGATCGGGCGGTGAGCCGTATCCTTGTAACGCATTCGCGGCACCACCAGTTTTCCCATCGGTGGGGTTTTCCGGAAGGCTCCTGATCGTAGACTCGGACGAGTTGCCAACCTTGGCAGAGACACATCGCCGTTCGGTTTCGATTTCGATTTCCAACGGCACCAACACACGCCAATCCGATAGCCGATCAGAGGTTCTGCGCGTCGCGTGGCGTGGAAAACGCGTTGATCTATGCACGCACATTAATCACACGTGTTCGGTGCTGCTGCAGGGCGCGTAAAAGCATCAGGTGGAATGCAATAAAATCGAGCAGACCGCGAACGGGGTCCACTCCATTTGCGCCGCGCGCTGCAGTGTCTTCGGTGATTCTCACCTTGGCTTTTATTGAGTGCAGCTGCGAGTGTTGCACGAGCATGGTGCAGGTGGCGGTGGCCGCCGGTGGAGGGTGGCACAAATCGCGGCAAGTGCAATACTTGCATCGCCGACATCGGCAAGGTTCCCACTCGCCCACTTCGCACAGGCCCAGCAGCGAGGTTGCGGGGCGCCTAGTGCATTGCAAAAGGATTCCGTTTCGTTCCGTTTCACTCTGTTCCGAGCCGCGGGTGGGTTGTGCGGGGCAGGGACGGACGGGTATTTGTTTTCGTTTTCAGTACACCAGCGTGGACCCAGCGCAGGGCCAGTTGCCAGAGCCGAGCGCTGCCCTTCGAGAGTGGTGTCACTTGGAATGCGACGACGGCGACGGCGCGGAGAGCCCTCTTCCAGGACACCCGTTGGCCAGCCTTGGTGGACGTGCGGCCGTTACATTCTAGCCCGAACTCGAGATCTTCGTGCGATCTTGAGCGACTTTCGATCGGTCGGTTCCGTTATGGTCGGTAGCGGTTCGAGCCATAACGAGGCCCACCGATGGGTGACTTTTTTCCGCAACCTACACACGCGAACGCAACACAAGAACGGTCAAGAACGGAACAGTCGTCTGGGTCGACAGCTGACCCGCCACTGACCAGCAGGATGGTGTCCCGCAGGAATCGATCGCGTCCACCGATCGTTGATTGAAGTCAATCATCGACACAACCGGGGCCGCCGGTCTGTCGAATTGATTATGCTGGCCTCCTCCTCGGGCCGCAGGGTGGCGAGCATAGAAAATCGAGCAAAACGACTCGCCGATGTCGAGTGTCGAAGCACGCGACCGACGGGTCGTAAATGTCAGAACTGGCCAGAGAGAGAGAGAAGAAAAGAGAATCGCCACCCGCCAGACACATCACTTTAATGCTTTTAGATGAAATTATAGCTCATTTGCTTTGTTCGGGCGGTCGGGTCGGGCGTGAAACGAACGCGCAGCATACCGAATGGGGCAGGTCCGAACGGCTTTGGGCTTTTATGTTAAACCGAACCGAACGGCTGGAGACCGTGGTCTTTGCGTTCATGTCGAGCATTAGCTGAGCATCTCAGGGGCCAATCAGTGGGATTATTGTTGCGATTGAGCTGTTTTAATACTTCGATTTTACGGGCGATCATTGGGATTTTTTAAAGTTCACCTACTTGAAGTTCATCCGACATGCTACTGTGGCCAAACAGTAAGGACAATTTCATTTTGAACTTGTTTGTGACTCCGATAGAGACAAAGGTTGTTATTTCTAAGTTGGCAATATTATCACCAACACTTGTGTCTTTAAAATTATACGTCGAAATGATGATTCGTATTTGCGATACGAGTCCTTTTGTAAGCAGTTAAAAGTGAATTCTTCGTTTTTCACAACGCCATTAAATGTTGTGTGTGGAATGAAATTTCTGCTCCCAAAAAGGATGATAATTTTACAGAAGGCCTTCTATCGAAAACGACCACGAAAACGAACGACCACCGACATCAGCTGATGAGCTACACGTCAATAAAATCAAAGAATTGGTGCTCCAAAATCGTCCATTGACAGACCGAGATCTTCCTGAGCTTGTTGGAATATCGAAAGGATGAGTAGAACCCACTTTGAGTAACCATTTGAACCACAGAAAAGTGAAGTGTCGATTGGTTCCAAAAAAATAATAGTTTTGCATCATATTTTCGTGATCATTTCTTCACAAACTCGACCCATTCACCAGCCACCAGTTCCGTACTAATCTAACTTAGCAGAATGGCACTTCTGGGTATTCATTAAAGTCAAGAGGCCGCTTCTTGGAAACCGTTTCGAACCGATACTAGAGATAATATAGTAGTATAGTAGAGATAGAGAATCCGAAACGAAGAACGCACTGAAAGCTGTAACGGAAGACGGCATGTTTTGAAAACTGGATACTCTGACTCTGGAAACCTTCTCTATGCCATACACTTATGACTACATTTGCTCCAATTTACGAAACGGTCCGGAAAGTTCTTTTTATGAATAGCTTTCAACAGATTCGTTGTTTCGACTCATAAACCTACTACTGTATAGGCTCAATAACAGTGTCCAGTGATCTCTTGAGTATAGTGAATAGCCAGAAGTCACATCTCGAATTGATCATGAAAATGTGGTAAAAAAACATCCTCGTGATTCCAGAACCAAGAACTGGCTTTCCCCAAATCTGTGCTATTTTGACACACCGAATTATGTAAACGAGGCACAACAACCAAAAGTGATCGAGCAATTAAAATATGAAATAGAAATATGAGGGTGATCGAGTGTTTGGATTTTAAACTATCGATTACTTGATTTTACAAACTTCAAACTTCATTCTGAAATATGTAAACATTTGGTAAACATTTTGAAATTTAAGAAGTGGACCCCTTGCAGAAAACTGGGCAAATATTATAAACCTATTTCCAAAGTGTTGAGTTTTCAATTAAAACTGTAAGAAATTTTAAAAGCTCATTTCATTTAAGCTTATTTCCACTCATCGGTGGTTATTTTAATATGTAGAATTGTCGTATTTGTGGCTCGCCAAAACCTACACGTTGTTCAAGAGAAGCCAATGCACCCACAACAAGTGACTATTTAAGGCGGATTTTTAGTCTGGCATCACGTGGCTCACCTCTTTTCGAAATTGGAAAAGGAGCCTCCGCTATCGAGAAATGTTGGCTGATTGGTTTCGGAATCTAACCACTCTATAGTATTATTTGTGCTGGGGCATTCCCATTGCGTCGAATCCATACGTCACTTTGACGACGAAAGGGAAAACCGCTGATTAGACGAAACAGCGGCCACATTAGCACGTCGGAGCGCCGCAGAAAGTGGCACACAGGATACCATGTGCGACATTCACACCGGGGGGGCTCTCGGAAGGCTAATTTTCGAAAGTGCCAATTTTGCCAATCAAGATGCCGGGGGGCTGGCCATCGAAACAATTAGCCACGTCCGTGACATCCATCGCGATTTCGGCGATGAAGCGAGGGAGTCTCCCATACCCGGGGTGGCTGGACTTACTTGGCCGCACTTGGCTCACCTCAGCGGGCGAGGCGGGCAAGAAGAAGCCGCGCAACGCCGAAGATCGAAGATTGATCGTCGGCGAGGCGGATGGCAAACAAGTCATCCTCGTTCGCACCAACACACACCTGGGGCCATTCTTCACGCGTGTAGAAAGCAAATAAACACCCCGGCAGGATGTCGCACGCGTGTGTGTCTTCGGGGCGACGGCGCGATGTGGTCACGGTGATTTGACAGAGACCTTGACAGTACCTGACAGAGTGCGGGCCTGAGAAATTAGGCGCACACCGAACAAGTTGTCCCGCCCGGTTCTTTGGTGGTGCTGCGCAGTTTGGTCTGCGTCGAAGATCGCACGGCCAAGGCAGAAGTTCCGGTTAAAGAGCTCCCGGGGCCGCCACAGAGTTCTGGGATTTGACATCATCGGGCGGTGGCAGCAACGCAACGGACCACCCCTCCGAATCACACGTGCCGCTCATTTGCATCCGCGGCATAACTCATCCGTCCGCTCGGCGTTCTTAAGCCGTTTCGCGAACCCTTGCGTCATCGGCTCAGGGGTCCCGACGCTCGGCTCGGCTCTGCTCGTTGATGGATTCTTTAGGCTGGCTGGCTGGGGAGCGCTGGCCATCAGCAGTACCGAAGGACGTAAAATTGAGTCTTTCACTTTCGGAGCGGCACACGATCACCATTAGAGATCACTTGCCGCAACCGCATCTGCCCTTGGCGCTCGTCTCGGGGTGAGATCGATCGATTGGCCGCGAACCGGGGCCCCGGCCCGATGTTTACTTGGCCGTGGTTTGGCTGCTGGGCCCCGGCCGGAGCACACGACTTGCCCACTCGTGAGGATCTTGCGCCGCCGAAGTGCAGGCTCTAATTGAATCAATTACAACGCCGGCAGACTCCACGCGGCTGTCCTTGGAGGCTGTTTTCGGGGCCCGCCGAAGATCGCCTGGGGGCGAGAGAGTTTTCCTCTGACTTTTCTAACACCAATGGCCCCTACCAAGGACTGGGGCCGGTTTTTGTTTTGGGGTAGATTTGGGTGGCTTGGAGATCTTTCGAAATAACGTCTGGTGGCTGGATTTTTCACTTGCGCCCTGTGCGGGTCTTCGGACGAGCGGAGTGGTCGAAGGTGAAGGAGAGGATCTTGGCCACCTTGGCCATGCACCTTCGGCAAGAGGGGGGGAGGGCTGGTAGCTGATGTACTACAGGGGCTGACGACGAGCAATGTGTGCCAGACCTTGGACACTGGCCGGTGGCTGGTCGGTGAAGTTGTCTTTACCTTCAGATTCCGTTGAAGTACGATTACACTTGTCGAAGTCATATTGTCTTAACGCACACAGCAATAGAACACGTGTTGGTGGTGGTGGTCACTTGTTTACTAGAGGCTTCCGACCCGCATGGTTCACTGGGTGCCACTGGGGAAGCAACCAATATTCGAACGCTTGTCTGCAGGTCTTTGGGATATCCAAAAGGGAACACCTTCCGAAGTGGGAAACTGGCGAAGAAATGGCGATCGTGCAAACCCGCTCCGGTGTGTGACCGGGGTCCCGGGCACGATGAACCGTTGGGCTTGGGCGTCGATTTCACGAAACGCTGCTAATTGCTACGGTCAACCGCGCCATGGATCGGTTTACTCCATTTTTACGCAATTTCGGTAGCCTGCCCATCTTCCTGCCGAAGGTCGACTGCCGGTGGCGAGGGTACTTCACCTTGGGATCACGGGACCCCAGCGCAAGACGCTTGCCGGTGAGACAGATCTGCACCTTCGAGTGACATAAAACGGTTGTATGCAAAACTGGCACAGGATTCGCTGGAGCTAATGCAATCACGCCGCAGATGCGATCCGATCAGATGACAAATAAATCAGGTTGTTGCAGACAAAGCTCGGAATCATTTGCGCAAACACTTCTGCTTGCTAGAGGTCAACCGGAGCGTCGCAGCATGTTTGCGCAGCATTAGCGCATGTATGCCCCGGGCGCGTGGTGCGCAAGCTGCTTGCTTCGCCCGCCAGCAACAGCCGCCGGCAGCCAGCGTGGGGATTCGGTCAACGGTAATAGCTCAAGGTTAGCGCTGGGGTTTCCTAACCCCACAGCAGCAGCGGCCTGGCCAAGATGGCTGCTGCAGCGGCTGCTGGGTAATGGGAGCTGAATTTTTGCAGCAATATTTCAAACTTAATTGCATTAATGCTGAAAGCATTGCCACCGGGAGATGCGAATTGGCGATAAGATTGCAGCAAGGGGCCGATTGTCCGGGGGGCCGATTGGGTCTGAAATCATATCAAAAGTGGAGCAGTATATCGAGCCCCCCCAGAGCGGTGATCGTGGAGTTGTTGAATGTTTGCGACATTCGACATCGAGTGGTCTTACCGATCGGCAGGCGATTGGAATGGGCATGGCGGATACTAAGTGATTTGAGGATTAGGATAAGGAATTGGGTAAGAAGGGAGATTTTAATATTCTCCTTTTTTGGGCTTTGTCGTGATAACTAATTCTTCGTTTTATCCGGCAACCGCCGAGCGGTCTTAGCCTGCAACGGAGCTCTCTATGCTAATATTTGTTGCTTACTGTAACGTTGTGTTTTTACGGGCGAGGTTGTTGGCCTCACGCCAGAGGGGATTTGGTCTAGGGAATTGAGCTCAGATGAGGCAGCTGGAAAACGAAGAGCCTTACCGACTCCGACCCCATCAACGAAGAGGGGTCAATCAATCCACCAAGACCGTAAATTGCTAGAGTCATTCTTCAAGAACGATCAATAATTCTATGAGAGAGGTATTATAGAGCTTCTTTTAAAAAAGCAACAAAATTACCCACAAAACGCTGTATATTTGATGCAAATCCGTCCATTGGAAACATCTTAAATACAGTTTTGAAATTCACACAAAAATAATGTACAAAATGGTTTGTGCTGCAATTGTCTTATATTCGTTTCTTTTTACATACTAAATTAATTCTATCTTATGTTAACTTTAATGCTAATTTTAATTCTATTATTTAATTGAATGTCAGTTGTTTTTCGGGTACCCTGAGCGTTAAGGCCCTAGTCTTTCCGAATATTTCTACTCGAAAGCAAAAGTGAAGTACGAGAGACCCGACTCTGAGGGAGTCAGCGACTATGAGTTGTCGGAAAGGACTCTAATTTCCTGTAGCACTCGCGGTCGCAAGCTCAACGACGAGCCGAGCAAACCGATGAGGACCCGATCCTATGAAGAATTTTGTCAGTACAACAAGCGCACAATTCCAAACCGCAAAAACAATAGTGTTAAAATAGAATTAGTAAATTAATGGATGACGATGGTCTCGTGAAACGAAAAAAAGAGACTATAAAATAATAATGTAATAAAACCCTGAGTCCTGAGGGCCGATTGGATCTCGAGAATTGAGCGTAGTTGGGAATCAATCGATAGAAAACAACTTTTATGCTGGATCAGATCACTTGATCACTTCAACATATTACTTCCACCCCGCGGTGGCACCACAAACCCGGTGACCGTGCCAAACACCCGAAAGCTAATCAATAAACGGGCCACCAAAGCACCGTGGTGGCGCTTTATGCAAAACAAGCGTCACCGGCTCCGGTTTGATGGTTCATTAACTCGAAATCGGCATCGTAACCGATTTATCGCCAAAAAATGTGTCTGCAGTGTCTCTTGAATGGCTCTGTTATCGGTTACGCTCTTTTGTTACCATTCTTCGGAGTGGCTGGAGTTTCGGGTTTATGTTGCCCGTTTTACTTCGCTCTTCACGGTGCCACGCGCTCCGGCGTGCTAAATGGGCGGAAAATTGAGTCGAATTTATGGCTCCCGGGGTTTGTGGTGTGCGCTTTGGGGTGTCACCGATCTCGCGCGCCACCGATCTCGAAAGACGGAAGCGCCGCCGCCACGGGGTTTCCCGGTTCCGCTAGGGCGAGTTTCGTGAGAGGAGCCAAGGGACCCCGCTTTTTATGGGTTGGACTGCCGACGAAGAGGCCAAACGGCGAAGGAAGACGAAACGAAAGCGATCACGCTTTCGATATAAGCACGATAAACGATGTTCGCAGTGTTTATCTTGTGACGTTTTTATGTAACAATTCAATCGCCACCGGAATCGCGTCGATGAGTCGAGGTTTTACGATTGTCTGTTAAACGGTGCCGACTCGTTCGTTGGAATTGTTATGTTGATCTTTCCGTGGCTCTCGGTGGCTTTGGGTCGAAAACTGAGGAATCCTTCTTTCAAGGACAGCAAAGTTGGTGAAGTGTTGCTTCAATCAATGACCTACCGGATGACCATTCTGGGCCACCGGCTGGCCGGTGGAAAAACAGTGTCAATTGGGTGGCTTAACCTTTGGCTTGGCCACGCTATTCGCTCGCGGTAACTCCGGTTGCTGGTGACAAAGCCGCGACGCACTCGACGCTGCCGAAGATGGTACGCCGCGCGTCTTGGTGGAATTGTTTGCATTTAGCAACGCTACATGCACTTGCCGGCCTCTCCTCTCCACGGCACGGGCCTGCGCCGTGTGCCGTTTGTTGCATAACGTGCCCACCGAAGACTCTCCGGTTCGATGTCGATTGCTAATCATCTGCCACGGGCTCAGCGTTGGCTCAGCATTATATGCGACCGGCTCGTGAGCATTCAGGCCGTTCAAATTTAGTAACACAGTTCTGTCTCTCTTTTCTGTCAGGCTCCAGGAAGACACGGCCCTAGGGCTCCCGGGGATGGCGTATCATTTCCCTTTGGCACGGGGCTGAAATTACACCTGCGAAGCTACTCACACGGATTCAGCTCACGAGCCGGAGTGGCACCGGAGTTACTGGTGAAAGGGAAGGCCACGCAGCGTTAGATAATAAACTGGAAAATCCATCCTCCCGCAGCCAGTGGGCTCTGCAGTGTCCGATGCTCAGAACGCGCCAGCTTTGAATTTTCTGGCCACCGACTCTTAATTTCTTCATTTGCAGCCCGCGCCAAGATCTCAGCGGAGGACAGTGCGAGCCAGCAAAGGGCAGCCGAGCAGCATATGGTTGGGGCACTCGGACCGGTACCGGACCGAAGACCGAAGAATTGGTCCACAAACCTGCTGACTTAGAAACCTGTTTTCCGGTGGCCCAGTCGCGACGCGTCAAGTACGTGGTGTGTTCAACAAGTTCTGACAATTTTGTATTTACTCTGGCTACCCGATATCCGATTTTCGATTTTTTATGGCGTTAGGTTTCTACACGTGCCAGTGACTCATGGTGAAAAATTCGGTCATTTTGAGTAATTAATCAATTTGTGACAGCTGTTTTAGTTGGACAAGATTTGGCTCACCGGCGATTTTTGTCTCTTCCAAAAAAGTGAATGGTAAACAATCTGTGTCATATTTTGTGTAAAACACGAATTCGTGGACGAATTCGAAATGTTGACTATGGCTTGTGGTGAAGCTTTTTTAGCCCAAAACAGCGTTTATCGGTGGTTCAAATTTTTTTCGGAGGACCAAGAAGATATGAACGACGAAGAGCCAAGTTTGATCGGATGTGAACATTTTTGCCTATAGTTGTCTTCGATTGCATGGTCTTGGTTCATCATGAGTGGTTGCCGAAAGATAGAACGGCCAATAAAGAATATTTTCTGCAAGTTATGCGCAATCCGCCCGAAGCAATCCGTCACAAACGCCCGGACTTGTGGGAAACCCAAAATCGACTATCGAGTCCCTGCTCACACATCATGGTTTCTGCGGGAATTTTTAGCCAAAACAATACTCTAATGATGTCAAAGCCACTATATTTTCTAGATCTGGCCCCCTGTTAATTTTTTTATTCTATAAACTGGAGGGGCCATGAAAGAATGACGGTACTATACGATTTAGGAGTAATGACGGCATCGCCGATGAATCGAATCTTGTCCAAGCAAAATAGTTGTCAAACATTGACCGATTACTCAAAATGACCGAACTTTTCACCATAAATCACTGACATGTGTAGCAACCTAACGCCACAAATCGAAAATAGGATATACGTAGCCCGAGTAAATACAAAATTGCCGGAACTTTTTGAACACACCTCGTACACTGCCTGCCTGCCATGCGTATTGCGGGCTGCGTGCAAAACGCAGAAGGGCTACATTGCTGCGCCTGCGTCCACGTTCCAATTAAAATTAGTATACATCACCTGCCACCTCATTTTCGGTGTTGGCACAGTTTTTCTAATAAATTATGATCAACGCTGGATTCTTTCGACCGACCACCGCAAGTGCTACTTTGTCCACTTCCTTGGTGCGCTGGGCGACTGGCGACAGCTTCGGTTCGAGTGCGGCGCAGTGTAGCGTATCGCGCTCACGACATCGTGGTCGGAGGTTCCAACATTCCTTCCTTCGAAGCCGGGCGCCCGGGAGGTTCGAAAATTTATAGTCGCCCTCGCGCGCCCGCTAGGACCTACGTCGGCGCCGGCGCTGCTACCGTTTTTCGTCATCTGGCCGCGATGGTGACACTGGCGCTTCTAGCGAGCCGGTTGCAGTGGGCCCCCCGGGCCCAGACCCGGGCACTGCAACCGTTTGGCAAATGCACCGATGGCTACCCGATGGTTCGCTTATGCAACGACAGCTCCAACTCCAAGCGACGAACCCGCGGGCCTCGGCCCACCCCGGGGGCGAAAGGGGGACTCGTCGGTGCACGGCGCAGCGATTGCACTTTATTATGCTTCTAATCGATCTTGTTTACGGCGACGACAGGCACATCGCCTGGTGGCGAGCGTTCTAATCCTCCCCGGGACCGTCCGAGGCCATCGATGGCGATCGCGCGCTTTCGATCGGCCTCGGGTCCTCAGCGATGCAAATGTCTTGGATGCTCCCGGGTAAAGAGAGGGAGAGAGAGAGAGAGAGCTTCTGTTCGCTTCAAGTCATCAGTTACAGCCGTTGGTTCGGGCCACTTGTCGCAATAGTTTTGCGTGGTTTATGGCGTGTCTTGTCGACTTTCCAGCTTGCGAATACGAGGAGCGGGCATACTTTGGACAACACAATCCTACACAATGGACCTTGAAACACAGTCTTTCACTTGTTGGACAGAATTTCCCAGAAAACCCCCGGCAAGAAAGCCCGTGAAGACGAAAACCTTGATTCTTCGGTCGGTTCTGCTTACTGCCCTAATGTTGACCCACAAAAGACCTGTCAGAGGTTCGTCCGCTTCGACATGTCGCAATTTGTCTCGCAAGTGAGTAATGCGCAAAAACTGAAAGAGAAATGAGACAGGCCAAAAAGGATGGATGGAAGGTACGAAACGCGACCGCACACCATTCAGTGCGCATGATGTGGATCATTTGCATAAAGAAAAAATCGTTGCCACAACCTCGTACTCATAACTACCTCGCCATCGCATGACATTTGAACTGACGGACGCACCGGAGTCCCCGCCCGCCCGAAAGTATAACATGTGGCGTTACCGGCCGGCCACGAAGGAGGACGGCAAGGAGGAGGTACAGACACAAGTGTTCATCTCTTCATGGCCCCACTTTCTTGCCGCCCCGGCCGTGAGCGACCTTGAGACGAAAAAGTGGACCCGTCGCGGGCACACAACACAATAAAAGTGAACTTTTACGAGTGGGCTTTTGGGAGGCCAGATTAGGGACACGCGCCCTCTTCCTACGTTCAACGCAGAGCGAGCGCAAATTAGGCCCCACCGAGTGTGCCCGACCCGTGCCTAGGTTGACCCTTACTTTTTATGTTGCTGGTAACGAAATGAAATGTCATCGCCACGACACTTGCGCTGTCGTTTCCTCTTTCCACGCGGCTTCTTAAGTGCGCCAAGCCCGAGATTTATCACTTCGAGTCGGGTGTTAGGGTGGCACGTGGCATTCTGGAATCTTCTTGGCCGCATTCTCGCCAGCATACGTGCTGGTTGTTTATCTTTTCGTTTTCGTTGCTTCGTTGATTTCTTCATTTTCACATCCCTTTCTTAAGTAATGGACCGAACAGAGTTGCCATTTCATAATAAATTGTGGATAATGTATTATCCGGATAAATTATTTATCTCACGATTGGTTATTTCTAACATCACCGTTTAAAATTTATGACACTGTTTCATTCATGTGTCTTTTAATATACCGTTTAATATACAAGCTCGTTCGGATCGCCAGTTGTAATTAGTTGCGCTATTTGTTCTAAGTTAGTCCTGTAAGTATTCAATCAGGGCTACGTTGCCCGTTAGAAATTGTGGTTTGTAATGAATAAGTAAATTGTAATTAATTGCTGACACATTTAAAATTGTATTTTACTTTACTTTTCTTTTTTTTCTTGTACCTTGTCTTGTAACTTAAGCCAAGAGTGTTCAAAAAATCACGCCGGATAGTAAGTAAATGAACTACCAAAATGAACTACACACAATTCAATGTTTAGGTTAGCGAATAGCCGGAAGGAACGATACGATGGCGGAACAATATGGGTCGAATTTGTGTCGAAAAGATCACGAAACGATCACGAGAATGAGATTCCAAAATTTCTTCGTGATGCAATTGAACCAATAACTGTCTCTCCAGAAATCCGGTTCGAAGGAATTCATAATGCACGCCACATCATGAACATCGACGACAACTGTTTCCTATTTTCTTTTGGCCACAGCCAGTTAATCAGTCAGTCCGTCATGATTTCCGGAAGCCCGTAGTGGTGCTTACGGCCAATAGAAAAGATCTCCACTGAAGACGGTTCTCAGCTATCGCCTTGGTCTAGGGCAGATTTTGCCAACAGTAGTATTAAAAAAACATTTCCAGTAACTTGCAAGAACCAATTTATTGGCATCTTTTATTGATTAATTTTATCAACACGACATTTGAAAGTTCCTAGTTTTTGTGAAGAATTTTTTTCGAGCTGTGCACGAATTCAATTTATTTGAAATTGTTCGAAATTTCTCGCCAAGATCAATGAGGAATAAAAAAAGGGGCCACTTTGAAGGCCAGATATACAAACTGTGGATGCCAATTCGTGCTACGAATACGATTATGGTCCGGATATTCGATAAGTTTTATGCTTATGTTAATGTTGGCCAAGAAGTCGAATGAAGCTATGCAGAAATAAAGTCAGTCACGCATCTGGTAAGAAAAGCTCCCAAAAATGGGGTTGACTGTGATAAAGCGAACCGATTATCACCCACGTTCTTATGTCCACTTCAAGGGCAGACGGCAGTAATGATTCCCCAGATCGATATCGTCCGAACGGCGGACGAAGAGAAATGGGTACAGTGTTTGGCAAATAGTACGGTTAGCGAGATGTTAGCTCGTTTGCCCACGGTCCAATGGAAGTCCGTCGTTTCTGGGGTCGGTTCTGTTTGTCGATTGCCGATTTCGAAGTCGCTTTACGCTAATGACTGTCATCAGGCGGCGTACCATCCGCGATCGGTTGTCATGACGGAGTGACGCTGATGCCGGATGACCTAAGCCGGATTCGTGCTCCACCCCTTTTCCGTTTGGGGTTTTTCTCCGAAACTGAATGGCGAATAGAATGCAAATGTATTCTCCGCTTTCCGCTCTCGCGGAATCAGTTTCAGTTTCTTGATCCGGCAAAGATTGATTGCGACACAAGCCGTACGATAAATGGCATCATTATGTCAATAATTATTCAATTTTTACACTTTTCGATGGCCCACGAACAAGACAATGTAATTCAGTGTCACCGGCAATGGGGTTGTCCGCTTCGGTCCGGTCAGTTGGAGCAGCGTGAAACGTGCGACAGAGAGCGTCCCGAGACACGCCTGTGGTCGGGAGTTGGTCGGGGCGAATATTATGTACATCGTCAATTACGGCCAGAGCGTGCCACCGAGTCCCTGAAGACGGTGCTCTGTCTGACCATTGCCATTAATATTGTTCGTCGCGGTCTCGACATCCCAGCGGGAGCCACATACGCGGGAGCATAATGTTGTCGTTAAGGATGAGATAATGCGGCACCCGCCAGGCCCAGCGCAAACCGCAGCGGAGGTTGGTCACTTCGAAATCAATTATCGCCCCCGGGCCGCTCGGTGCCACCAACTGCCAACTTGCATCTTCCGTCCGCTGCGGTGATCTTCTGACCCAATTATCGTAGGACGCATTCTTTTGGACGCGACCGGTGCGGTGGACGTTATGAAACACACCGCACACTGCGGCCACAGGACGAGGGCTTTCGCTTTCGCGGAACAGGTTTACACCGTAAGCTAGGTCGGTGAGTCAGGCCGCACGCGAGACGCGGAAAATGAGTGGACCGGACGCGGGGCTGGCTCCTAGTGGTTGACCCTGACGGAACGGTAGATGGTTCGCACCGTTCGTCATCGGAGCAGTTTGTCCTCCAAATCGAACTGTTCGTGGACATGTTCGGAATCCGCCGCAGTCCGCCCGTCGTCGGCGTGATGTGGATTCCGGTTTAGCGTAATTTTGGCAGAAACCTCCCGTTCGGTTCAATGGCTGGCTGGGGCCCACCGGATTTCGGAGACGGCGGAAAAGAAAGCGATACCATCAAGGAGAGGGAACGTTTCCCGTCCAGGAAGAGATCATCGGCCTTTGCCGCTGCCGAGCCGCTAGGAAGTTGTACGAATTCGGCAAGGTCAGCTCTGAATCAGGATTTTCGTCGTGTTGGGCCACCGAATTGGGAACGCTCGTGGGTGGCAGACCACGGCATTGGTTGACCGTCGGCTAGACATAGGTCAATGGTACGACGGGAAATATCAGTGATCAGTCAAACCGGCCAATGTTAGTGACTTTTGCTTTCGTTAGCGAGCAGTTCCCTGGCGCCCGGGATAGTCAGCACCGGGAAGTCAACGTTTGTTGCAAGGCCAACGTCTCCGTATTTTGAACACATTCGTAGAAGTTTAGCCAAAGTGCTAGAAAAGAGCATTTTAGTTGAGGTTTCTTGTACTTCGCTAGATTCCGTGCCGGATCCGGAGCCAGAGAAGCACCACGTTTTCGTCCACAGCATCTTAGCATATGCGAGCCCTCCCGGCACTGTATGCGATTAGCATAAATTGTGAGTCTCAGGCTCAGCTCGGCTACGGCCCAACATCGTGCGCGATCTCCCAGATACTCCCAGCTTCCTGTCGGCGCCGTCGACTCAACGCAACCAACGGAATGTTAGTCTACCGAACACGCGGATGACAGAATTCCCTGGCACCACGTGATGGGACCGGTTCCCTCATCGACGCAGCAACGTGATCGATCGTCACCCGTTTCGGGGGGATTTTCATTTGTTTACATACGGACTCGGCCCTTGGACACGCTTCCGGAACTGCGCGCCAGCTGATTGGCGAGGTTGCGTCGGTGAGTCAGGAAAATTCCACCCGTGCTTCTCTCCGGTGGGCACTTTTCTGCCCACTTTTCTTCCATTTCCACCGTGCCACCGCGATCGCGTGTCGGGCGAGTCTCGTGACCGAGCCGCGGATGGCAATGGACGTCCAGCCGGGCCGGGGTTACGCTTCGGGGATCCGTCCGGTGGGGTCTCTGGGTAAGTAGGTAGCTAAGTGCTGTTCGATTAACCTTCGGTGAGGGTTTTCAACTCTCACCAATCCGCGCCACTGATCCGCGGCTGGTGGATGGCAGTTGATCAATGGCCATCGAAACTGATTTAGGCAAACAAAACTTAGTTGCTGGTGTAGCAGACTGATCGCAGCATTAGAAAATTATTTTGTCTAACGTTTGAGTGTGATCGTTCAGTCGTTGAGCTTTTTTTCTTCTACTTTTTCACCGTCAGCAGGGCCAACCTTCTACACACTGTTACGGGTTATTTAAATGAGAACAAGCGTCGAAACGGAATGACGTCCACGCATTGCAGAGCAATAAACCTACCCCAGGACAGAGCATGCTAATTCATCTGATCGCTACGGTGACCCCGAAATTGTTACGTTTGTACGTCTCCTTGTAAAAGACATTATTTATAGGGTCAGGCTGTGTCACAAGGTACTCGGATCGCGTTCCTCTCTGTTCCGGATTGGCTTCATTTGTCCTTAAAAGTACACCCAACTGACTGCCAGTGCTCCGACGGCATATGTTTAGAAAGTGAGTTTCTACGAGTGACAACGGCGCCCTTTCCACGAAAAAATAAATCAGCTGACCACCAGTCGGTTTGCATCAGTTGGTTTGGGACAAAGAAACAAAAGCAAAATACACTTACTGTTTACCCGAAGCGAAATGGGATTGACTTCAAATTACGAGGCAGGATTTGTGCTTTTTGTCGCTCCACCACAATGATGTAAAACGGTTGCTGGCAGATCACAGAATACGTTCACCACACATGCGGGGGACACGTTTTGCTTCACCACCTTCGCCTGAACTGACTAGCACCCTAGCTGCTTGGTCAACGATAAAATCGATCTCTAACCACACAAACAGCTTTCGCCACTAAACACCTTGCCGCACCACACACACCCACAGGACAGGATCATAAAAAGGGAACGAACGAAAATTCACTCTCGCTGGGGCGAGCCTTTTTTTCCTCAGCATAAAAGCTGCACTAGAAACGTAACTGAACTCGACTGTACTGTAGCACCACGATCCACGCGACACACGACCAATCGAGTCAACAATTTGCCCAGCATCGCACTCATAGGATCGTCCGGCAGCGACGGATTGTAGGTTTTTTTTTGGCGGTATTGGCAAGGCAAGACGGTCACAGCCAAACGTACCAAATTCAGCCCAATATTCGCGCGCACAGGTTTGTCGCGTTACCGCCGGTTGATGTCACTTGTTTGGCACGAGCGCCACAGCCCTTCGAACTTGGCCCCGATCAATTATAAATTTTCTTTAGGTTAAACTTCAAGACAATTTTAAATTTTCTAGCGTTTCATGCGAGTTTAGACTTCGGACAGGCACAGGCACACCAGGCTGGACCGCCTCAGCACGTGCACACCGCAAAACGGCAAACGAACGAATGAACGCTCGCGTCACGATCCTGCCGTGCGTTGGCTCCCTGTTGGCGCGATGATTCGATGGAGCCGCCCGACACCAACTGACGCTAACTTCACACTGACTTAGCTCCGCGATCCCCGAACGCTGATCCGTACGCGCGTACCTCCAACGAATTACTGACACAGCCCAGCCGCGGGGCCACAGGCTCGGGGTGGGTGCTCCGGGTGCTTTTGCGTGTGTACTAAAGATCGGCGTGCGTACACACTGGCGGCGGCGGTGGAGGTCGGAGTGCACCGTGGCCAGAACGTGTGTGATGAGGTACGCCGTAGAAAGTGAATGAAACGCAACATCGCACGTTCGCACCACGGGGGGGCCAGAGTGAAAAGGCCTACAGAGAGCGAGGGAGACAGAGAGCGCAATCGAGGCGAGGCGGCGGCGTGTGTACTTAGAGCTTTGCCGCCGGGGAGTTCGGTGGATCGCATCGTCCCGATCGTGATCGTGTGCTTCGGCCGAACTGAGTGGCGATCGCGCCGGCGCTCAGTGGAAATTTCGTGGTGGGTACTCACGCCGCTGAGCGTCGTCGTCGTCGCGGAAGGGTGGTGAATTCGCGTGCTCCAGGACCGATCGGAGACTACAGCCGCGATCACTAGCGCCGTCCTTGGTGAGCGATGCTCCCGGTGGGTGGAAAAGCACCTGCTAACGTCATGAATGGCGCTAGGCAACGGTTACAAGACGCTACGCAGGAACACGCGCCGTAAATCAAGCTGATTGGTAGGTTAGCTGGGCTTGGGTGCAAATTTGCATAAATTGGAGAGCTTTCGCGTCGCATCGACGTCAGAACGTTGGCCGCCGGAGACGATCCGGAGGGAAAGCCCAAGCCCACGATCATTTGGCGATGAATTTATCGAGGAACTGAACGGTTGCTAGACATTCAATTACAATGTTTACAAAGGGTGAATCAACAGGTACAGCTTATATGTTTCGCGTGAACGATATGATGGTAATTCTTAGAGATCGTTTATTAAATGGTGGTTTGTCCGCAGATCGCGTTCTATGCGAACAGTGTCAGTTCGAACCCTGACAGCGCATCAACTTGATTGCAAACTCTTAAGTTGCTGATTAAGTTACAATAAACATTGACAACGTAATAACAAACTAACGTATCCAGCTGATTGACCACAATTCCTAGGAAGCATTGCAAATGGGACGAAAAATCGAAAATTAAAACTAAAAAATTTAAAGAGATTAGACATCACAAATGTAAAGTATCATAGGAATCATCTCGCATGTAGTGCCTCTCCTGAGATTCGTAATGGACCGTTCTCAGTTGATCCCACCCGAATGAATTGAATACACTTCAAAAAATCATTCCGGTTTGAAAGAAGCATGCACAAATATTACATACATATTTGATTAATAATCAGAAATGATGACGACTGATTCTTTAAAACGGCCAAAGCCTTATGGCGACGGTTGGGAAGCCCCCTCCAAATGCCTTGCGTAGGTTCTGGCTATCGGGCCATCGGCTACATGAAAGTGAAACGAACGAAACCCGACGAGTGGGACATGAATGGCACTGTGGCGCAGCCCCCGGCGCGGCACCCAACAGGATGGTCCGTTTTGTGATCGAACCGGGAGGGTCAGCCCGGGGACGGGGACACGGCCACATGTGGGTCAAATGATCTTGCAGAACCGAGTGTTATCTAACGCACCATCGCTGGAAAGTAGCCTCGCTTGGTGGCGATTGATGGCGAAAAATGTGCGAAACGAACGTCGGCACAGTCGGCAAACGCGAGGAGCGAGATTTTTCGGGTGATGCAAGCTGCAACTGCACCGGTGCACCGTGCGGACCGTGTGGATAGCCGACGGATAGTCAAACGCTGAAATACAGGTTTTCTGGAACGAGCTCGCCGGGCAAGTGGCTTCCAGTGGTCGGGTCACTTTCTTGCGTTTCTGCTGCTGCATCTCAGACTGCACGTGCATCGGAAGGTGCCGAGGTGCATGACAATGCAATTAGCGGGATGATTGACAAACGCTCCGAATCATTACCGATTCAATTGGATCAAACGTATGTGAAACTTTAATTATGTACCCGAGGACGGCCAGGCCACACGCGATCTTACGCTACAAAATATTGTACTGCACCTTCTATTTAATCAAAATGTATCTAATATTTTAACATGAGGCATATTTTTCGATAAAAACATCAATTCCGAATCCTATTTCGGGTTTTAGGTTGGTTTCTCCACGTTAACTATTATGACGGATGCTGTTTTGGGGGGAAAAAGTGGTCACACATAAACCCCGGTAAAAGATCAACGATAGGTCGCAGTCGTCACCTTGAATCGCTGAAAGGTGTCAACAATGTGCCGTTATGCTATTTGGACGTGCGTGAATACCTGTTCGTTTCGTTTCCAGCGTACCGAGCACGAGTCTTATGCTGAACCATTTCGCAGAGTACTTTGGCCACTCGGGCTGAAGGTCATTTGGCGGGCAAACGCTTTTTGCCAATAAAACATCCAAATTTATTTAATAGTTTGTCACAAATTGGATTCTATTCGAGCGGATTGCACTACAGTGGTCGGTCACCGATGGGACGAGTGTCCAGAAGAACCGAGTGGCGAATAACCGGTGATAAGTGACTGAGCAAACGGGAAAGATCGGCGGCGCTAATCAGCGTGTGCAGGAACTTTCGATCGGAAGGACGACCAAGTTGTGGTCTGTGGGGTGTTGCTGGCGGGCGAGCAAACATGGCGCAAATACCATTTCCGGAAACCGACCAGCCAACGGTTGTTTTCGGAATCGGTAATGAGGCCTTGGAACGTGTGAAGTGAGGAGTGCGATTATTTTGGTCTACGCCATCCGATGGTTCGATTTCGGTAAGTTTGCACCGTTCGCTAGTGTCGCAGGATTATTTCAATTAGTAGTAGTACCTTGTAAGAAATGGCAATGAATTTTGGAAGAAATTTTCAAATAGTTTTAATTTTAAAAGAATAAAGAGGTTACAATTTTGCTTTATTATGTTGTTTTTTAGTAGTGTAAGTTCGAATCTTTTTTGGATTAAATCAGACTTACGTGAAGTAACCGAACACATTATCGGGTCTTTGTCGATGAAGATGTTCGTTCCACGGTTGGTCTTCGTCTCGGATTTGGACAGATCTCGAAATCACCAATGCTCAATTGGAAGAATCAATTGTGGGAAATTTCGTCAATCAATCGTGTCAGTGTTCAATACGATGACACTTCACGCCCGTGGGGTCTGTGGGTCAATCGCCGGGCGCACGATAAGCAGCACTAATCGGTCGCGCCCAGCGCCGGACATCTTTGCTTAACCTCAAACATAAATCTGACGCCCTGCGTCCGCCCCACACTCGGGTGATATAACGCACCGCGGGGACGCAGGCACTCGAGGAGCGTCCGAACGGCCATTCGGGCGGCAATAATCGGAATGGCCGAAAGGGTGGCACGCGTGCCCTGGCCGGGCCACTTGCATTAGGAGGGAAATGCCATTACTTGCCCGCTCATTACTTGCTCGCCAGCAGCATTAACGACCGGCGAGCACCGGCAGCGAAGCGCACGACGGCGACGATGATGATGATGATGATGATGACGGTGGTGGTGTGTTGGTAGTGGTGCGCTGGTGGCTGGTGCCGGTGTCGAAAGGCAGTGGGCCAGCCGGCCGTGGAGCGTGCCGGTGGGAGCTGTCAAAAGTGTTGAGCAAAATCGGTACATTTGCTTAATTTTTTTTTGGTTTTGCGCCATTGGCTTACTTTCAATTTCGTCTGCTGGCTGTTGGGGTTTGGGCAGCATAGACCTTAGACGAGTCTTAGAGACAGCTCAGTCGTCCTGCTTGAGACGGCGGTTTGCAACCGGCATGCGTCATGCCGGCAGCAATCATTAATGCTCGTGCGATTGTTGATCCTCGGGCGAGGTCTAGCGACGCAAAAGTGAAAATTGGATTCTACTCGACATAAAGAATGTGGTGTCTGGATGGAGTCTCGGATGTCCCTGTTCTCTGCACGAAGCATAGGGACAGCGTTTAAAAATAAAACCTCTCGAATTGCTATCTCAAAAGAATTATGCTCACAACATAGTTTTAACGGTCTTTGGAGCCGATTTCGAATACTCACATTTTTTAACATTTCTATTGAACGATGCGTTTGTCAGCAAAATAACACAAGTAGTTCAATAGCCAATTTATGAGCATTTATAGCTTTCGTAAGTATATTACGATGAACAATTATTTTACTCCACTCTTGGTTCAGATCGCAGTGATATTACAGAGTGATTCAGCAAGTGTTCTCTTTTTCATTTGGTTATAAAACTAAAACGGCTCAATATTTTTCAATTTCAAACGGCTTCAAATTTTATTAAAAAAGTTGATTCTTAACATATTTGTAATGTAAAAAAAATCTGATCAAATATCGGTCGACCTATTTTTGAGTACATTTTCGATTGTATCTGGTCCTATGTTGGCAATAGCAACTTGAATTTGGGTCTTGAGATGGTCAATAATTGCTGGTATGTTCGCATAATTTAAATTTTGGATTGTACTGGTTACTGTATGGCACGTAGCGCCGTCCTTTTGAAACCAAATGCCGTTCTAGTTTTCAACTTCAATTTCGCCGAAGAACCAATCAGCCAAAATCCGCACCAAACAGTCACTCTTTGTGGGGTCATTGGCTTCTCTTGTACGAGGTGTGGGTTTTTCGAACCACAATGCAGTCATTTTTAAAGCCACCGAAATGGAACTGAGTTTTAATGAAATGTGGTTTCGACGAATGATTTGACAACTTACCACTTTGGAAATACATTTTTCATATTTTCCAATTTGCTGCAACCCAAAATTGTATTTCATACATAAATGTCATGAGTTATTCTTTCAAATAAAAGTTGAAGCACTGAAAAATATTCAGTCGTTATTGTTTTATAACCACATGAAAAAGAGAACACTTGCTGAATCACCCTATATTTTTGTCATAGGTCAGATAACGTCGCTCCAAATGGCTCACGCCAGAGATCCATGTTTTGCAATCGGCCCATCAAATCAAACACTGCCCATAATGGTTACGATATTTGAATATTGCCTAAACTCAGTGCGCAGCCAAATGGGCAATCATGTTCCTGGTAAAGTAATTGTGAAAATTACGACGACGACGACGACGGGGCGTTTGTTCATCTCCAAAATCGCCGAAAGCTCAGCTCAGCGTAATCACGTCAAATGCAGTTTAACAAAATTGCATTTACCATCTGGGTGGAGAACAGCGCAGTTTCCACACACCGCTTTCGCATTTGTCCGCTGTCCGTTCGGCGGTCCCGCCGAGTTCAGTTCATTAATCATCTAATCAACCGCAGCTTTTTATGTGACCTACAAAAATATGCTCTGGCTCCCTTCGGGCGGGGACGGGCCTGGTCGTGGGCCGTGTTGGTACATCGTGCAGTAAACGCAAACTAAACGCACTCGATACGAATCTCCTTAATCTCCCATTATGGCCGGGACAAATTGCTTCAGCCCCGAAGAAGTACCGCCTTGGGATGCTCTCGACAAGACTGGCTCGCTGCACTCTCGCGTGTCTCCCGGCCTATCACGGCGACGCCTGGCAGCATAAGCTGAGTGGGGACACCGAAATAAAAACAGCAACATTTTATTGACTAGCAACAGACTAGGAACAGATTGGGTCTGAAAAACTGATGTACAAAATAAAGAAATTAGCAACAAAAAACAAAAGGAATCCATCCACGTTCGCCGTCGTATTTGGCGGGTTTTTTCGCCCAACTTTCGGTGCAATACATTTAACGATACGTCGTCAGGCGGTAACCCAACCCGAAACCCCGCTGATAAGTTGTGAAATGACACCCGTGGCTAAGGGGTGCGCTCGGCAAGGTACTTATCCTGCGCCGACAGGAGCTTTAATGGGCCTGGGGTTTGGGTTGGGAGAGCCAACCCGGTGAGTTCACTGCCAAAATTGTTAACCAACATTTCTAATGCGCATTGCGTGTGCTACATCGCCTCAAGTACATCGCCACGCCGTCGTGGGTTGGTCGGTTGCCGTCTTTCTTTCACCTTCTGGGCAGATGCCGTGGCCGAACGATACGAAAGAAGCAATCATCGCCCGGCGTGCCGGTACGGACTGTCGTTGCAACCTCCTCCAGCGGGGCACGTGCTTTTGTTTCATGCAGCATTAAGCATATGTGTGGCCGTTCTTTAGAGCTGTCTAGGTCATTCGGGTGGTTGTGCAAAAAAACGGGCGCTTGTGCAAAAAATAACCAACCTGCGATTGGGTACCGCGCTTAACAATGACACGCACATTTTCCTAGTAAGCTGTAGCTCAATTTACCGTATCCGGACATCGCAGGACAACTAGTGGAAAACTAGTTAGCACTTCACAAAATGTTACAATTGTTGTTTAAAAATTGTCTGTAACCAACGATCATGATTGTATAATAGTTATCGTTATTCTCCCTGTTTTATACGTTAACACGACGCGTCACGGCTAACACGGCTAACCGTACACTTCTTTAATGATTCATTGTTTCATTCATAATTTTTTTATTGGCTTTTTTCAGTTATTTACTTTATTTATGGTTTAAATAATGATTTATTATTTAAATTTTTAGTTTCTTTTCTTATATTTTTGTTTTTTGTTATTTTTTATTGTTTGATTTATTTATGTCTTTATTCACATAACTCAAACAGCCCTGGAACTTATTTAAATGATAAAGCCCAGGCTAATCGTTTATCGTTAAATCGATCACACAAGCTTGCTGACACTCAATCCTAGAACATAGGAATATCTTAAAACTAAAGACTTTAAACCAAAAGATCTAAACTAGAACACACAAATTATAAAGAGGCAAACGAAAGAGCTAACGTTGAGCAAATGTGTTGAGAAATTTAAACAAACGATAGATCTCATGTAAAGTCTCCAAAGTCAGTTTAATGTATATTTTTGTAATCTAATTATAAACTAAATTTTGAAAGAAATGTATATTTTACGCACTCATTTACAGCATACATAGAGAAATTAAATTGTTTGAAACAAGACTCGGTAGCAAGATGAATCTGAGAAATTTTAATAAAATACTCCAACAAAAAGAGATCAGCGTTTTGAATCATTATCATCTGATTCGCTTGATTGATTGATAGTTTCGTATCGGATTTCCTATTTTATGTTCCGTTTGTCAATAATTCAGCCCGTGATTCTTTTTAACCGTGGTCGGTTGAATGGTTTTAGTGCTCCCTCTTACACAGTGCTATTGTCACGTGCGATTTGAATTGATTTAAAGGCGTTGCGTTTATGTGTTTATGAATGTTAACTTGAATGCGTAGTTCCTCGCCACCGGAGATGCTGCCTACACGACCCCCAAACTGTTTGATCCATCCACTGGATTTTCGCCATCGAAACGCCATCTCCTCGTCGTCGGTTGTCGGGTGAGGCCATTGCTGATGCTCAACACTCCTTGTTAGTCGCCCAACGCCTCCCCCGGCGGCAAGTGTTGAGTGAAAATTTGTCAAGTGAGAAATAATTTGCTTTGCCGTCAGCAACGGCGTGGCCTCACACGCGTGACTATCGCGTCCCGGAGCTGGGGCGTGATGATGAAGGGGCACGCCGTTCCTGCCGGTTTTTGTTTTCCACCGAAACATCGGAGTGCCAAAAATGGCGCTGGCTGGAGATTTCCACACCATTGCGCCGTGGGACCGTGTGGGGCACCCTTTTTCGCCCGGAGAAGCGGCGGTGGCGGTTTTGGCCGCGCATGGAGGTGACGTCAAAAGGAACTCCAGGCGACCCTCACACACCCATCACACTACCCATCGGCACGGGCGGCGACATGTCGGACGCTACGCAAATCGGCACCAACTTCGAGTGGACTGGGGCGAAAAATACTGGCCCCCGTTGAAAAACTGGAAAAACACCGCCTCGTTCCCGGGAACTGGAAAGCGGGACACATGATGAAATGCTTTGATGTTTGCCTTATGACGGTGTCGCTCGACGAGGGTGACTTTTTGGCTTCGCTGACCGGCAGCAGGACCTCCTGCCGAGGACACGGGTTGTGTGTTTAAATTGCAGCCATGTGTGAACGGGACCGAACCGACGGACGAACGTCTCGTGTGGCCGGCGTCGGGATGGGGAGACGGATTTCTAACGCCCCAAGCAACGGTCCTATTTTTGGAAATCAAATTTTCACCAACCGATTACAGGACTGTTTATGAAATCGGAGTTAACAGTGCGAAATTATGCATTTTCGCATAAACTCGACAGCGTGTGGCGCAACACACAGAGAACCGAGGCTTTTCGGAGTGGAAAATGGAGCAGAAAAAGCGAACGGAACGTGCGAAGCCGTGCGATTTCTTCACGTACGGGCCGGCGAAAACGGGAAAAAATCGCACACAAGTGTAAGTGACAGGCTTCGTCGGCTGAATAATTGTGCGTTTTTATGAGCCCTTTCCGAGCGCTCCAAGGATTGCCGGTCGTTCGCCCAGCCGATGGTCACATTTTTCATACGCCACCCAGGACGGCGAGGATCGAACCGAACCGTGGTGCTCGATCTTTCCACTCCGTTGCCCCGTCCCGTTCGCCTCCGGGAAGGGGTGTCCGTGTTCGGATCCGCAATTAAACCATTCACCCGGAATACTTACGCTCCGTGTACGACTCGTTCCCGAGGGTTTTTTGTGCGGCTTTTGTGTAAAAGTGTAAACTTCCTTTCTTCGGAGGCTAACTCGCGCTCTTTATTAGTGACTCAATCCCCGGTGTCCCGGTCCCGGTAAATCCGTCATCGAAACATGCCCAACCCGGGCCCGTCGTTAGAAAAAGGGGTGATCTCCGCCCGAGGGAAAAGAATGTAACGACAATATTTTGACAAATTAAACTTCGATTTCATTCATCTCAAAGTGTCGTAAAACTTTAAATTTATGACTTTCAAAAGTACACCGGTACCGGTACGGAAAAGGAAACAAAACACGACAGGACCCGTTCCGCGATCGTTGAAAACTGTCAACCCTCGTGTCCACCCGTGTGTCGGTGCCTGTTGATTACGGGGTCGTGTGTAATTGGCTGGCGGCCCGACACTTTCCCAGCCCTGCGCAGGGTTTCCCTTTTTCGAGAGCCATTCCCGACGGTGGCTGTGTGTTGGTCGGTCGGATCGCTTTAAACTGCGACTCCTGTCGCGTCCCCTCCTTTATGCTGTCCTGGAGAGTGAATTAATAAAGCAAAATTAGTTTCCATCATTATACATAATGGGTTGTTGTGTTGCCGCTCGAAAACCGGTGTGATCCGTGTTTCACCAAATCGACGCCCGAAAGCCGAGCACATTAGGAGCGGGTTGACTTTTCATCGACGTGAGGTGTTCGAAAGCGGTTCCTTCAAAAAGGACCTTCCGGAGCACGGTGATTTACGATCGTTTGATGAAGGTCGACGCAAAGCGCGTGAAGTGTGTGATCCCGGGCGTTACTGGGCAGCCAAATGGTCGGGACTCCAAATAATGGCCGCTCGCAAAAGACGCTCGAAACGGCTCCTTGAGCTAGGTGCTGGTTTTTCCGCAACAGTTTTCCAGCCGTTCGACGAGGCCTGCTAAGCATTAAACAAAACATATCAAATATGGGACCGTTATGGGTTTAACCTTAGATCGTCTTTATTCGGGCAGCAAGCAGCCAACGGACCAACGTATGTCGCAAATGGTGTTCCCCGCCCAGGGGAGAGAAGAATCGCAACCAGAACATAATTAATAGTGATAATTGCAAAACGTGCGATCCCCTGGCTTTTTTTTATTCGCAATGTAAAAACATCCCCGAAAAGAAGTAAGCACGAAAAAAAAATTACACACAACCTACGAGGGTGAAAAGTGCATAAAAAGTCCCCACAAGGACACCGGCACCGTAAGCCATCACATTTGTCATATTTTGTGTGAACATAACTGCCACCGGATGGGAGTCGATAAATTGTGTGCCAAAGCTTGCCAAAACTCTAAGATATCGACCGTGGCGTCGTCGTCGTAGGGCGTGAACGAACGTCGCAACGAATTGATGGTCGAATCTATTGGCGCACGAGTTTATTGGGAAATCGCATTGTGCGCCAGGCGTCAGCTTTGGCAGCAACAACATTCGATTTAATGTTCCGAAGCGCCTCTTCGTCTGTTTCTTTCTTTTGTGTGTATTTTTTCTCGCTCTGTCCCTTTAATGAACTCACCCGTAAAACCGGAAGCCACGCATGCTGGGATGTTGCTATGGCAATTACACCGCTAATTACATCTCATTCGAGTTTTCACACACGCGTCGGGCCATGCGTCGAGCAGCGTGTTCGTCAACCGATTTGGCGTGTTTGATTGCCATTTCGTAGACGTAGCTGCCGTTGGGAAGCACCCGTCCGTTCGTCAGAGGGCAACAATCGCTAGTAATCGCGCTGGAGCGCTAATGACGATGGGGCCAGATCTTGCTATCACTGGGGCCCGGGAGATTCCGATCAGTTCCGGGTTACCTAAGAGAGTGACGCGGCAGACTAGTTCTCGGACTCGAACAAAACGGGGTCATTAAAAGGGTTATCTTCAAACAGACGTAGACGAGACGCAGATTGCGTTTGTTGCATCCGGCGCCGGCCAAACGACAGATCAGGGGTCGAGGATAATTTGTTTACTCCGGCGAAAGCGTCGAAGGTTTTTAAGCTCCGGAGATTATTAAATTGTTTCGAAGGCCAATGCTGTCATCCTGTCACCGCGCGCTGGGATGTAATATGTTTACACTCCGGCGCGACATGAATTATAGATCGTGTTTTGCGTGTCGCTCGTGGAAGGATGCGCAGTTGCGCCGGGGAGGCTTCGGCTCATTAAAACGATGCAAATATGCCGATGTTGGCCGTTCATCCATTTTTGTTAATAAATTCGATCGGCGCCCGAAAAAAGGGGTCCGGGTCGCTCTATGGTCGCTGTCGGGAAATATTTATCATCCGTAATTTGCCTTCAGGGACCGCGCGATTGGGCCCGAGCGGTGGAAAGGTGTTCAAGCGCGTCCCACCGTTAACTCTCTCCCTCTCCTGCAGCACCAGCATAGCCTGGCCACATTAAAGGGAACTGGAGGTCGGGTCGGGGAGTGTCGTGCCGCAGCGCATTTAAATTCTGTGGGCTGCAAATTAATTCGTTCGGTCGACGCTCAACGGACGGAATTCATGGAAAATTCATGGAAAATCAAATAAAATCAAAACATGACTCTATTCGATGGAGATTTATGCTAATTGGATCCGGCTGTGTTTGCGCTCGAGAAGTCAAGAATCGGTTTCGGCGAACTGAGTGTCGACTGAGAAGAGGCCCAACCGGAAAACGGGACCCTCGCACCTCACATTCCACAGCTCTTGTCTGCCGGTGACGTTTGATGGGCCCACAGATGGACAAACAACTACATATTTGACATGTTTGGGATTGCGCTGGCAGGGCCATAACTGGCCGTGAGCGCACACTCGGTTCAATATTCAATTTCGGTGCGCTGCCCGACGAAAGGGTTTCCTTGCGGGACTTTCCGTGTTCCGTTTGCCCTTTTTTCGGTTTCGACGTTCGTTTTGCTCGCCCTGCGTTTGGTCAAGGAGCAGCGAACAACATTTGGCTCCGTTCCGTTTGCGTCTCCTTTTTTTTTCGTTGCTGGTCTGTTGGTGAAAATCCGGCCACCGGTCCCCGGATCCTAATCTCCGAGAATGGGCTCCAGAAAGTTTGGGCTGACTTTTATTAAAACCCATCCGGGGCGTCCGAGCAGAGGAGCTGATGATCCACCCGATGAAGCCGTGGTGCCCGGGCCCGAAAATCGGAAGGATTGGTCGTCGTCCCCGCTGTCATCCGCTTCCACTTCGGTACGGGCCAAATTAATTAATTTACCAACGGAACCTGATGCCGCCACACCGTAGATAATTTCGGGTCGGGAGGATGAAAATTACAAAATCTGTCCGCACGGCCGAACGGCCAACGGGATTCCGATTAAATCTGGTCCGGAACTTTCGTTCCGGTGCCCCCCGTGGGCACGGAATTCAAATGATGATGGCTTCGCCAGCCCCGTCCGCTCGGATGATGAGCAGAGAGGGCTGGGCATAAAAATCACTTCCTGCCGCTCCCGGCATTCGTTCCGTTCCGCGGATGGTCATGAAAAATGATAAAACAGGCCAAATATGGTTTTATCGCCCCTCGGAACGGTGAGCAGCCCACCGCAGTAGGGGCGGGCTGGACGCTAAGACTAGGAGTTGCCTGCGACTTTTGCCGTGCAATTGACACGTGACCATAACTGATTTGTTTATATTGAGCTCGTATGAGCCGGGAACGGAACTCGACCGGGACGAAACATGGGCGAGGATTAGGCCACGGAACCACGGACCGGATGGTCGGGCAGTGTCTGGGTTCACCGATCCACCAAGAGGGTTCGCGTCGACGAGTTGTTGGTTCGCGTTTCCGGATCCGGGTGGTTTTAAAATCAAAACACTAACCGTTCGAAGTTGAGAGCAGTAAAAAATGTCCTTATCTTTCCGAGTTAATTGTGGGAACTGATTTATGGCTCTACAATTGGCCGATCCACCCCAGCGACCGGGCCGCTAAATAGGGCAACGCATAAAGCGACGAAAATGAGCCATCACTAATGCTGTGGCGGGCTCTGTAGTCTCTTCGGGGAAAAATGAATGGGACGTTTTTCGGGCGCAAAAACACAAACTAATGTAGATTCAGGGATCTTCTCATTCCGGGTCAGGTTGCCCGGAAAACGGAGTGGAACCCGGGAGGGGGGGCAATAAACTGCAGCACCGACACATTCGCTCCAGAAAGGTGACATCTTTTTTGTCATGCTCGAGCGATCGTATGATCCTATTTATCGACCCGCTCGGCTGAGGTTTTTCCCGTTTTCCACCGGCACGCTGCGGCCGGTGCGCTGGTTGAGAATAAATCCGGATTGTGTACCCCCGGGTTGTGGTGACGTGTGCCGTTTGGCGCAACATCCTATGCTGCCGACGCCATGCGCCATGTTGGGATTCAAGCCGAAGTGTCACTTACAAGCGTCACACTTTCGATTTCACCCGAAGCAACCCAACCTGGCGGATGAAGGATGATGATGACGGCGGCGCAGACGACGGGGTGGGCCTTTCGATGTCCTTTGGCTGTTGGTGACGTTTATGTTGAACGACCCCTCGTACGGAACGACGGTTGTTAAGAGGGTTATGCTTTAAGCGCTGAACGCCGAGGCCGAGCAGATGACACAGATTCGTTCACATTCGGAAGAAGCAATAATCAAAAGTGTCTTCGCCAACCGACCAATAGTGAGAATCGATTGATCCCGTTTATGCTGGAGTCGTTTTCGCCGCTGCCTTCGAAACAACAAACTGTTGCCACTTTTTCAGGCCCATGAAGATCTATTGCCGGCCACATTCGCGGATGCAGTTATGGTGTCCCTTTTTTCGGTTTCTCACAACATCGCATCCGCATCCTGAAGCCACAAACTACCCCACAATTGTGGTTGGATAGGCTCGGCACGACGGCGCGGCGCTTTTGGGGCTGCAATTATGCAGTCTGCCGGCTGCCAAACGATACGCCCGGTGGAAAATCGTAGATTTTTCCGACCATTTCTACGACGCTGGGTTTACGCATCGCAAAAAGAGCCGCAGCATAAATGGCCGCACATAAAAAGTGTGTGCACTTTGCATGCATGCGTCCGAGCCTGGTGGGGCTTTTCTTTTTGTCGGGCGCAATATTTTCCCTGGTTCGTGTTTTCCCCGATTTTCCCACCCCAAAGTGGCACGGCCAGACCGGGAGCGAATATTGAATTTTCATTTCCATGATCATTTGCCAGGTGATATTTGTCAGGTGGTCCAATGGTTTGTGATTGGATTTTTGGTCCTGTGGGCTGGCACTTGCGTTTGTGCGCCAGTCACCAGGCCGCATGTTCCTGTTTGCCGGTGCCTCATCCCCCCCCGCCATACAAACGCCGCTCGGATCGGTTTATTTTGGGCAACGCTTTTTTATCACCACAGAACTGCGTTCCGAAAATTTGTCTGTTCTCCGTTTTTTTTTCTGTGAGTGGCCTTACAGTGGGCCTGGGCTGTGCCTTTCGCAGTCAGTGGTCGCATTTTCCGCCGCAGACAGCGGACGCCATTCTCTGCGGCTTCAATTTAACAGATGAATTGGTTAATTCAAATGTGCTTTTTTTCGGGTAACCGCGAGTTTTATTTTGAATTTCAGCTGCAGGAAATGCTTACTTTTTATGATTATTCATTTTTGGGCAAATCGATGCATGTTTCCACTTGAGCGGGCCATTCTGGATCGGCCATCACAGCTACAGGGACACAAAGATCAAACAAAATGTTGGAAGCGTTGCATCGAGTTCCTCTTTAAATCTGAGCTTAAAGTCTACTGATGATTGACTCTACAAACTTGGGATAGTTTCCCAGAATTGACTACTTTTGTTGTCCGCGGCGAGAGTTGCATTTAGCTCCAGTCAGAACAGCTGACGTCTGAGCCCGGGACTCGAAGTTCCCATCAGCGTAAGATAATCAAATGACGAGGCAGTTCTCGGTGTGTTTACACAGACACTTAGCACCTCTTACGAAAGAGCCTCTCCTTGCTTGGCTGGTGGTCAGTTTTGCGGCAAGCGAAATTTCCGCCATCATAAAAGCTACTCCAAAGTTCGCCGAGTTGGACTTCCCGAGAATGGCGTTCATGGCTGGGAGGTGATCCTGAAAATATGATAATTTTCTAGCCAGATCGCACAGGAGCATCTTGGCCGATGGTCGGGAAGCCGTGCGTGCCTAGGAATGAGGTGTAAATTGCGCGGTGCCGAACCATCGATCGGTAATTGAAATGTAATGGAACCTCCAAGTGAGTGCTAAATCTCTCGGATGCCCCGGAGTGTCATCTTTCACATCGACCGCGGGGGGGTGGCCAGCATAAAGCACCGGACTTGGCACACATCGTGCCAATAACAATAAAACAGAAGGCAGTGTTCGCGGGAGAACCCTCTCCCTCGGGGTTGACTTGTGGGCTTGGTCGGTGTCGGGTTGTCTTCACGGACGGAAGCATATTGACTACATCCTCGAAGCCCTGGAATCGATACCCCGGGAAGGACAATCACGGCGAGACCCTCCCTTTTATGATGATGGCAATTCTCTAGTGCCGACTTTTCGCAATCCCGTGACTGCGACTCACCCTTCCGAACCGAGTCTTGCGGCTGACGGCCGGGAAGACCGAGGGTAGCGAGAAAGCATCTGTTACACAGTCATTTGGAGCCAGCTAATAGATCGCCGCAGCCAATTGTGCGTTGCGAAAACGGATACGGCCCGCAGGGACACACCGAAGCCAGCGATTGTTTGCTCGCCCAGAAATATGAGACGCCCGATGACGGATCCGCAGACGGGCTCGTCCAAGACCAACGGCCAACGGTACGACAGAGGAACGATTTTCATTCGGAAACAAGTTTGCTTGTAGAGCATGGGTAGCATCTTCCGGTCTGGAGTTTCCAATTGGCCATCCAAGCCGGCAATTTTCCTATTGCAACGATTGTCACTCATCGCCACTGTGAATTAATGAGGTCGAATCCTTAATGAGGCCCCAAATCGATTTCGGACCTCAAAGAGGCGCATCGGAGCGCCGGAAGACGTAATCCGGATCCGGCAATTGCCAATATCCTGGGCGGCACCAGCTCGGACATTGAGATTCATTTCCCGCCAGTCCAGGCGGCCTCAAAGACTATTTAGCGCGTCAGGCCCATCAGGCCGGAACGCGGTCATGTGGACATTTTCGCATCGCGCCCTCCTTAACGATCGCTGTGCTGTCCGAAACCGAAAAGGAACCGAACCGAGCGCCGGAACGTGGTTCGCGCTCACTAATTAAATGCAAATTTCCGGTCGATCAATTTCCATTCAATATCTCGCGCCCGGCGCACCGCCGTGTCTTCGTGTCCGGTCTGCTGGCGGGCATCCATCATTTTCCGGACGGGGATGCATTATTCGGGGTGGGTGGGTTTTGGCAGTTGAAAAATGAACCCCACCCCGAAGTCCCCGTCGGCCGTGTCCGGCCGTGATTTCTGACACCGGGCGCGTCGCCAACGCGCCTGTGTCTGGTGGTGCTTTGGTGTTTCCTTTTTGCTTCATTTATCGTCGAGAAAACAGAGAATCAAACGAAATTTTTGGGCAAAGAACCGACAATCGACAACGGCGAAATTAGCTGAAAATAATTTGGAATCGGCGTGGTCCATCGCTTCATCCATCATCCGGCGCTAAGGAGCCGAACATATTGTGTGTGGGTTAACAATGCGCGATGCATAAAATCGGTCCGGGTCCCGGGTCCGAACGTTGTCGTTGCGAGTGAGTTTTATGGGCGTCCCGAGGACGACTTCAGGAAGGTCGATGACGACTGTGTAATCTACACAGTGATGGGTAAACGAGATTGATGATGTTACGGTCGTCACATTAGTGTCCAGGACCCTCGCGTCACGCCGTAAGTCAATTGAGAGGAGTCGATCGTGTAACGGATTGCCTAAGGCTCTCGCTCTAATTGTTTTTATTCACCATTCACCTTCGTTTTGAGAAACCGTAAGAAAGTACTAAATTCTTGATCGTTTCCAGTGAACCGAGTTCATCAAATGCAACCAACATAACTCTGGAACCTTCACCGGCGTGGGCATCGATGTGTGATCGTGGCGGAAAATTAAAAAACCAATCTTCAAAATTTCATTTTTATGTGCGACCATAAAATAATTTTTGCAGCAGCCATGATGTCAGCGGCTGAAGTGAAATGCGTCACGAAATAATGGAGAAAAAGACGACAGCATACACGGCCCACGGATGGAGTTCCTTGCCGGGCGGCAGCAGCACATAATTTTGTGCTCTGCCAACTTCTGGGGTTTCCTTTCTTTTTCGGTTTAATTTTTCTTTGTACCTTTGCGCCGCCTTTGAGTGATGAAAGAAATTCCATTAAAACGAGGCAGCTCCGAGAGAAGTCTGCGAGAACAAAAGCCCGCGGAGCAACCGTAAAAAGCAGTGCGCCAAAACCCTCCCGAAAGGTATGTATAATAAAGCGGGTCCCATAAAAGAAGGACGAAAAGTGAAATCAAATTATGCTTCCCTGCCCGCGTCCGTGTCCGCGCGCGCGGAAACAGTCGGAAAAGAAAATCACTTTTTCAGTCCATGAAAGTGGGTGGCAATGCAGCACATTCGCCGGCCGCGAGTGCGCGGCACGGGTTTTTTTTACGCGTCGAAACACGCAAGCATCCACGCACCCAGCGCGAACGCGCAGATCCTTCTCGCATGGCCACGGTCCCCACTCCCACACAGCACACGCCATTTTCCGGCTTTTCTCCGTTCGCGTGCTATTTTCCCGACACTCCCCGACGACGACGACGACGACGACGGTGCGCGCACATGGCACACGGAAGAGAGAGGGTTCCGGTGGGCCGAGAGGCGGCACGAGCGAACGGGCGCAAGATTATGCGGCGACATCTGGTTTAGACATCTTTTAATAAAATTTTCATTTTTATTGCTATTTAAGAGGGATGATAAAATATATTATTATTACAAAAGTTGAAATAATAATAACGACGTCGAGGACGATGACGATAGCAATAATAATACGCGCTGACGAGTTGTTGGGCGGAAGTTGGTGCCTGGCCGATTTTGTGGAACGGAACGGCGGTACGGGCTGGACGGGTGATTTTTCCGGATCCGGACGGTTGGTGAAAGTTAATCGGTCCTAAGGGAGCCGACGACAAGGACAACGGCACAAAACGGATTAGTAATGGGCCGGGCCTTCGCAAACCCCCTGAACCTGGCGCGGTTCGAAAATGGTCCAATTGCTTGGGCGATGAATTAGTGACCATCGGATGAGCTGCCGGCCCGCACCGGATGGACACCGGGTGGACACATGGTGTCGACAGATTACAGGAAAAAAACTGTCAGCATCAGACGCGTCCGGTACGGCCCCAGCCCGAAAGGGGTGCTTAGGCCGGTCGCCGGAGTCGATTATATCGACAAACTACGACTGAGGCTTATGCTGAAACGCTACTGGAGCTCACCCCGGGCCGGGTGACTCTAATCGTCCCTCGTTCGAAGCGTCGGCGCAAAATAGAGAAAAGAAATTGGTCGCCAGTTGGTTGTTGGTGGGTCGCCGAAATTCATGTCGGTCTCCAGCCGGGCTCCACTCGAGCGCCAGTGCCGCACCGAGAATGCTCATTCTATTCATGGCCAGCAGCAAGAGGCACCGCACAATCAAAGCAAACGGGCGATGATAATCATAATCTTTTATATACAACATACTCAGCAGCAGCAGCAACAGCATCGCAGCACCGGTAGCATCGGGAAGCCATTCACTCTAGCCCCTAGACGGGACGGGTTGGGTTGGGTCTGTCCAATATTGGACAGACTGGAAACCATATCACCACGGAACCGCCGCAAAGTAATGTTGTTGAATTGAGGTAACTTCACGACTTGGGGAGCATTTGGTTTAGGTTTTGAGGTACTAGTAAACTATCAAACAAAATATTATTTAGCGTAAGTGCTTCATTCGTCAAGTAAGACGGTGCACGTTACTGAGTTCTTCGTTTTAGTACGTTCTATAGAGCCAGAAAATAATCTTTTCAATTAGTTTAATTTGGTTGCGAATTGGTTGTCTCAATTTCTGATGCTCCGAAAAACATACTGGGTTGTTTAATAAGTCTTGAGCTTCGATAAGAAAAACACAATTTCATGGTTTGAAATACACTTTATTATTCAGTATGGTTTCCCTTAACAGCCTTAACTTGTTCCAACGAGATTCAAATTTATGAATTCTATGCTAGAAGTGAAAATTGACGTCAAGATTTGACGAAAGGCATGGACGGATGGAAATCGGAATGAATAAAAAAAAACAGATGGAAGTCGCCAAAAAGACCAAATCTGGTAAACTCGGTGGATGCTCCACCAATTCGAACTTTAATTCATGGATTTTTACCATTGTCAAAATGGTCTGGTCCATTGTCCTGATGCAAAATGATTTTTTCTTCTGCGAATCTGTTTCTTTTACGATTGTTTTTGCTCAGCTGTCCCAAAAGGTTAACATAGTATAAAATAATACAACAACACAAATAAACACACTAGAAATAAACAAATTGTGCAGTGCCAACGAAAATAAAAAAAATTAAATAAATCTCTTTCAGTCACTCGTCTCGAGTCATATCATGTAATTTCCCTACGTTTACAGGTGTTGCTACTGTTTCTGGAAAAAAAAATCGACTTAGTTGGATTGGAACGGAATACCTAGTCCTAGAGCACTATTATAAGTATTACTATATCATACCTTATCATATTCTCTATATCATACTATCTTTTTTTTCATATCACACTATATGAATTTAAAATATAATAGAATATAATATAATTAGAATTAATTAAAGCTAAGTTAGTACATAAAGGAGACGAATTGGCTTAAGCTAAAAATCTGTATAATACATGAAAAACAAACTGTTTCTGGACATCCACAACGTGGATCGTCTTTACGGCCCGTGCAATAACGTATAAACTCAACAACTCATCATTTTAGAGTATTAATTGAAGGCAAAGAACCCTTATACACTTTCAACATTCGTTCATAATCATTAACAATATCAAAGTTCAAAACAATATCATTAGCTTTTAAAACATACAAAAAAATCAATCACTGCACAATACTTTTTTTTTCCATTGTTAAAAAAATACTGTGACACGTCGATACTAAACGGTGTTTAAAAAAAGAATAAAGTGACAGATTGAAATGAAACTTCACATACGTTCATATGAAGAGTGTACCAACATAACAAAAAATATGAGGTTAGTAGTAGTAGTAGTAGTAGTAGCAGCGCTCTATGTTATTGAAGCTCGAAACTTATTGAACAGCCTGGTATTTATGCCTTCGGACCCATTATTGAGCTGTCATGTGATGGGTCCACCATAAACCAGAGCACGAGCTTTCATCTTCAAGCCACTAGCAATGGGCATGTCTTTTTCATTCGCGCCACTTTGATGGGAAAAAGGAAAGATAAAGTAACAACAATGGGGCACCCGTCATCGTCATCATGTTAATAAAACGATATGATAATAAATACATAAACATTCGGCGAGGGTCCTGAACCTCCCCGGTTCTTACCACCCCATACAGGAGTTCTTTATTTTTCACTCGCTGTACGTGTGCTCCGATGGGACGATAGCTAGAAGGAGCTCAGCACAGGCCAGGACAGAGCTAGGCACCGTGGCGAAAACAATAACCGAATGGAAAATTAAATAAAACGTTCCAGCGAAAGGGGGAGAGAGAGAGCAAGAGAGAGAGAGAGAAAGAGAAAAAGCGTATAAAGGAGCACACACATCGATCGATCTTGCCATCGGAGGACAAAGTTAAATGAGATTATGCAAAACGCTTCGCCCGCCCGAGAATGGTGTTGAAGTGGTGGCCATCGAGAGTTGAAGTGGTTCGGCGTCGGGCGAAGCCGAAAACGTCGCCATTACTTTTTTCCACATTTCCACACCCAAACACACACTCGGGGAGGGAATACCGGGAAAGGATGAATTCTAAGTACATCGGCAAAAAAATAAAATCCTGAAAAAATCCCCAGTTCCAGCACTGCGGAGTCTGGCTGGCTGGTGCTGTTTTCGATTTCCTTCCTCTTTTTTCCGGCGAAGGATTCAGGTCCGCGTCCAGGATCGGTAGCATGTTGTGCGGTCGTGTGAAGGTTCCATCGCCATCACCGCCGTCGCCGTGCCGCGGGCCGGAAAATCGGTAGGAAAAAGCATGATTTAATGGAAAAATATCTCCAGATAAGAGCGCCCCAACCCACCCAGGAGGGGGGAAAGGATAAAATTGCGAGATCACAGTCGGCCTTTTTTTTTTTTTTACAGTCGGCCTCGCTGGCGCTCTATGTACAGGAGCGGTCGGCCGCAGGATGAGTAACAAAGATGGCGCGCACACGATGGGGAGCGATTTTTTGTGCGTTGACGGAGCTGCTTTGGAGCATTTTTATTGGTGTGCGGCCAAGGACCCGACCCGCAAAACAATACCCCCGCCGCCCCCCACCCCCTCTCGGAGAAGGCTCATGGAGCGACGCAAATAAAAATGAAGTCCTTGCAGCGCGCTAGCATCCGTTGCGTCAGTCGTAGCTCCGCCCACTTCCCACACGCAAGGACGAACGGAGCGAGAGAGAGAGAAGGTTCACGAGTGTGCGCGCGTGCGACAGAGAGGGCACCACTCGTCCGGGGAGGGCGCGCGTTATCCTTGCAAGAACCACGCGGTTTGCAACCGGTTTTGGGGTGGTGAGAAAAGGATGAGCCAGTCTTGTGAGAGGTGCCGTGCGCATGTATTGGTGTTCGCACTTTCTTTCACACCGGGGGCCGAGGCAGGGGCAAAAGGATTCTTTGTCCCGGTGCGGTCTCGTTCGCGCACACGGTGGCCGGTGGCCGAAAAGGAGGTGGGCACTAGAGAGCGACCGCGCCAGGACGCAAGGACGATCGTCGCGCTCTCCGGGGGCTGCGGTGATGAATATGAATTCGCCTTCGCCTCGGCAATCGCCCTTGCAGCGCCCGACCGAAGCAACCCCCGGATGCAACCGGTGAGCCGTAAGGACTCGCGCGCCGCATTCGTGAACGCAGACTCGTCCTGTGCAGTGCGGTGTGTCCTCGCAGCAGTCCGAGTGGCGCCGGGGCTTCGATAGCATTTATTCTTCTATCGCCATTATTGTTGTGATTTAAATTTCTTGAGCCCGTGTGAGTGTGTAAGTGTATGCGTGTGTGTGCACGTGGAGGGAAAATAATATAATAATTTAGAAGGATTTAATTCAATCAAAGCGTGCTGTGTCTGAGGCTTCAACAGTGTGAAGATCGTGCGTCGAGTGTTGATGGGCTGCGTTTGTTTGAGTGTGGTGGGGTTTTCGGGTGCAATCCGCAATCGGCAGTAAGTAGATCTGGGCCAGGCAGTGTTGGGTGCGTGCGTTGGGTCCAACAGATCTGTACCATGTCTACGGTCATGTCGACGGCGTTCATGGTCGATAGTATCCTGCAGGATAAGGACGTGGTGAGCGATCCGAGCGGGCGACCGGATGGGGCCAGCTCACCGGTCGGTGGCCACCAACCCGGCGGCGGTGGTCCGGCCGACCACTCGCTCGCCTCCGCCTCGGACAGTTCGGACGAGTTCGAGGAGCCCAAGGATTCGAGCAGTGTATGTGATTCGCCGAAAAGTTTCCACAGTTTGGCCCACACTCCGGGTGGGCTTACGCATCATCTGCTGGACCACAACCCGAACCACCATCACCTTCACCACCACCACCATCACCACCATTCGGGGTCGTACTCGGACGACGAGCTAGTGCCAGGGCCACCGGCCGGAGTGCTGCGGGTGCCCCCGTTCCTGCGGGATCATCCGGACGACGCGGGAGGGCCGCTGGAGCCGATGGATTTTTGCTGCGCCAAGTGTGGCCACTGCCAGCCGGAGCTAACACCCCACAAGTCACCCCGACGGGTGTCGGCGGGCGAGAGTAACAATAACCATCACCATCACCACGGGAGCGACGGAGGCGTTCCGGGCGAGTACGAGTTCCGGTGCGAGAAGTGCGGGTGCGCCGAGTACGTCACCCCGAAGCAGACAATCCTGAAGGAGAGCACCAAGCCGGTGCTCAAGTTCAGCGTGTCCGCCATCCTTGGCGACAGGAAGGAGTGCGTGAAAGTGAGGAATGGTAAGTTTGGGTGGCCGTCGGAACCGAGAAAACCAACCGGCGGCTTTTTATGCAATTATGCTACCCCTTTCGAAGCATTACGAGTTTGACATCCAATCATGATTGAACGGACAGCTGGTATGGGGCCAATTCAACGAATTATATTCTGTCAATCCTTAACGACCAATATGATTCTTAACGACCGGCTCTGATTCAATTTCGAGTTTCTGAGCTTCACTAATTCAGAGTTTTAATATTTTATTTTATTTTATAAGTGCTACCCATGTGCTACCCGAAAGATAGAACAAAGTTGTTGATAAATCATACAAAAAGTACAAAAAGTTGTGGCTCGATTAATCCGTTTCTAAGCTATTAATCCGTTATGTTCAAAACTTTAAATTGGTCCTTGATACGGCTCTGTCCGTTCGAATGATAATAAATAGTACAAAAAGTTTCCTCTAAATTCCCGACAGGCCATAAACGTTCGAAACCATAAATCATATCCATCATTGATTTCGTTGCTGACTACTTGACTCCTGGAAGAGCGTTCCATCCAAAACCAATACATCGTTGTGAATTGGGTAACCGCTTAGCTTATGTTGAGTTTTTCCTAATCAACGAGTCTGGGTCGGGGTTGTTGCTACAAACTGCTCAACACGACGAACTCTGCAAAACACTCCACCAGCGCGCAGTCGGTCGGTCGATGCAAATTGCAGCGAAAAGCGCATCGCAGCACAAGTGCAGTGAGTGCAGCAAAGGAACAACAATCAGACGCGGGGTCAGTGACGGTGGGTGGTGGTCCTTGCCGGCCCGTTGCTCGGACTCTGCACTGCAAAACCCCATTATCCCCAGGCTCCCTGACCGAGGCCTGAGTGTCGGTCGGCGTTTGGGGGTTGGACTCGGCCATCCCATTATCTGGCGCTGCTGCTGCTGCTGCGTGTAATTATTATGATCTGATTTCACCGTCATCCTGTGGACACTCGAGCACACAAAGGAGGGGTGGATCGCAGAGGAGCCCACCGAGGTACGCGTGTAAAGCGGACAAACAACCGTTCCGTATCCTTCCTGGTGATCGTTCTCTGCGACACACTATAGTTCCACCGGTTGCATCGGTTGCAGTGCAGTGCCGGCCGATTTCTTGTTGCACCGGACGTGGAGCGCTCGGAGCTGGGGCCACCCCTGCCCCAGCGGTAGTGAGTGGTGTAGGAATAATTTATATGCAATTAACACCTCATTTAAACAAATAAATGAACCACTCGGGCGGGGAGTCGATAATCAGTCGCGAGGCTGGATTCGACCGGGATTGATGGTCATCGAAAGCAATCACTTTGTGGCGGGCCGCGACCATCCGTTTGCCGGGTTGGGCCGTTTGTCCGGTGGGTTTGTTTAATTTTTATGGGAGTTTCGACGGGCAACCCCACCGGATAAGTTGTCCGGTAAATGACACCGGTTCCTGACTGCAAATGACGTATTTCGGATGATTGACGTAGCTTTCGGCATGTCGCAGGAATTATTGTGCGCGAAACACAGCCGATCGTCCGATTGGATTTTATCGTTTGTTTGCTGGACTTTTAGCTGTTTCCGCAGATTCATCTCACAAAGTGCATTCCGTTAGAGTGGAAATCTAAATAGAAAAGTGCCAGTCACGATGCTGTTTGCCAGAATTATTACTGCGCACTCGGTTTCGGTGCCGTTTACAAATGTCCTCAGCCCAAAAAGACAAATCTTGCTACAGTCACTCAATTCCCTATAAGACGTCACCACCAAACGGCTGTCCGCGCCAGTGTATTAACAATCAATCGGGCCAGCTTGACCCCCCCGGCAATCCTCGAAGACGAAAAAACCGAACCGGAAAAGCCTTAAGCCACAAAGTGGAAAATCGAGGGCAAATAAATCGCGCCGCCGAGAAATTGATTATGTGCTTGGAATAATTTATGCCACACTTACCGACCGACCGACCGGCCGGGTCTCTTTTCGGTGTGTTTTCTCGGGCGACAAAACTTTGCCCGGACCCCGGAAGCACCGGGTTTCGCATTAATTTGCCCCAAACATCGACACCGACGCCGACGGCCAAAGCGGAAGGGCCGGAAAATCACATTTATATCGCTTTGATTTTCATCGCCTTCCGCCCGCCCGGGCGTCGATTTTTGGGGCTTTTCCCACCCAGCCAGGAGTCCGGTACGCGGATCGTACGGTCGGCCCGGGCTCGGTAACGATTCTTATGCCTTCGTTTATGATTATCGACGTCTGCAAGTGACATCTGCTTGGAGGGTGGCTGACCTGGTCCTGGGCGATGGTCCTGGTGTTGGGACGGCGAACATCACAGCGTCGTCATCTCGATCCCTAGGTCTAGGCTCCTGCTGTGGATGCAGAACTCGATGCAGCTTCCCCGGAACGGACGTTGCCGGAAATGTGTTACACATGTCTTTGTTTTCGGACAGGATCCCTTTCGGGTGCGTCCGTGTGCGTGTGTCCTCGGGTTCGGTACACGAAATTATAAACACATCGGGCACACGAACCAATGACCACATAATGGCTTTGTCCGAAAAACCGGGCACCGTCTGGTGGCCGCCGAGGCCGAAAAATTGGCATCTTCGGTCGGAGAAAAACCTTTGGAGGTGGCCCCACCCTACCGGCCCAGATATCCCGCCGGAACGTGGCTTGAGACGGTGGCGGGGCGCGAGGGCGGAAAGTCACATCAGGCGTATGAACATGTTTATGCTGCTAACGAGCTGCTCTTCAATCCACCGGCGGAGCAACGCATTATGAGGTGCGCCATGAAAACGGAATGAGCCAGCGGTGGCGACGGTGGCGGAGGGATGAAGGGCGCGGGTGCCCCTCCTAGTACCGCTCGCGACACCAAGAGTCGCCTCCGACAACTCAACTTTCGCTCCGGGGACGTCTCCGTCGCCTAAGTGAGCCGCCAGCTGACGCAAATTATATTATTTTCCACCATCGGGGTTGGGTTTGGGTTGCCAAAATGAAGGAAAATCCTTCGGGACGGTCTTTAGCCGGGCCGGGAGGAGGGACGTTCGTGGGTTGGATTTCGGGTGTAGTATTTCGCACCGTCGCTCCGGCTGCGGCTGTCTACGTGGGCCTTCGCTTTCTAGACGCCGCTCGTTGACTTTGCGTTCCGTAAGGGGAGCGAGAGGCGCCGGGAGGGGATGCTATGCCACCGATCCGGCGGATTGGCGAACAGCTTTTGTGGAGTCGAAATCTGGTACAGTTTACGTGCTAAGTGTTTTTCTCGTTTAACTCAATTTAGGATGAGCATATGGTTCCCGGGCTGGGGCTCCGGACTCAGGACTCCCGGGACGCCGGGTGCAGACGTTGGCAATCGCCAACTGATGATTACGACGATCATCGTTCTCGCACTCGATAAGACGCCACCCCGTTCCGGCCGCCCGGAGAGAGCGGATCGATAACACCGGAAAACGGGCCGGGCCGGGCCGGAAAATTTCGTTCGCTTTAAGCGAAACAAGGCACTGGCCGCAAGTGTCGCACGCAAAGCGAAAGTTTTTCGTTAAAGCTACTTCGTGAAGCCCTCGAGAATTGGCTGTTTATGGAATGGAAAGAATGTGCCGAGCAAACCTCAGATCGGTAACGAAAATCGTTAGTTTTAAGCATTATTTAAATGCTGCGGGATGTCGTCGAACAAAAATTACAATATTTAGTAAACAATTTAAGATATACGACTATTGCTTCTTGAGGATTAGTGGTATTTCAAATTCAAAGATATTTCTTTCAACCCTGTGCTGTGATGTTTATTTATTTTGCGACATTCCGTTCTCTAAAGACTTTGGGTTTGTAGAAGCACATAAGTCGAGTTAATAATGAGTTAGTGAATGTGAAGTAATAATAGTATGATGAAAACCAATTCAATAAATTAAGAAAATAATCTCCCAGAAATACGGATAAGTCATAGTACGAAGTAATAGCAGCATGGTAGCTTGACAGTTAGATAAAAACTCACAATTTCGAGACGTTTTTTTCTCAGCTTTGAGTGCTTATTGTCTTACGAAAGCCCAGATTTACCATTCTTTGTAATACTAATCAGTTTTATCTATCAATATACGAATTTTTGTACATACAGTGGATGGCGGAACAAAGTTTATTGAGTAATACCAATAACACTTGGTACGTGAAAATATTAATAAGTCGAAATCTTCTTTGATGAGAAGAAGATTTTGAATCACACTTTTAATCGCTTTTTGCAGCTATGGGGTTTTCTCATCTATTTTCTTCGTTTTGCTGAGTACTAAGTTTAGTATTAAAGCAACTAGAGTATATTTTATTGTTTACGAGTAAAAATACCACAGTTTCTTGTATGTTTTTGAATATTCTATTAATAAGAGCTTTAATCTTAATACCATTACCGAGGATATTGCATAAATATTTGACAAAAGTAGGCAGCAGTCGGCACAAAAAGCGAGGGTCACGATTGTTGGGTTTATCGTATTGAAGGTGCTGGGTGTGTGAAATCGACCCCAAAACAAATTGATAAACAAAAACGTATCATCTCACCTAAAAATTCTCCTCTATTTGGTAAAAATATTTAACCAAAACTTCAATCATAAGAAAACGGATCGTGATTCAACATATTCTATGTGATGCAGGCAAAGCTGGCCTTGTTTTCAAAAAGTTTACGAACCGAAGTGAGCGAATTGGGAAAATAGTTTGAAATTTTGCTGTTGGAAAGGTTTGACACATCCCTTAGGTTCGGAAAAGATGCTGTCGATAAACGATTTATTGATCAGACTCAACTACAGTTAAGCAGTTGAACTTTTCTCCTATGAGTGTCCACCATCAACATGAGGACGGCAAATTACGAAGGCATTATGAACCAATAATAACGTTTTTTCATAAAACTAGTAACCTTTCTAGGTCGTATTGACTCAAAAACCTATTTATTTATCCATTATTTGAACGGGTAGAGCCGTATTAGGAATCAAAAACTTTCGAAATGTGAGATGGGAAAAGTAATCATTCATCAAGGAAAACGTCTTATTGGCCAAGATTTTACCCCTCAAAAGTATTCTGAACCAATCCACAAGACACTGGAATATAGGTTGTTTATTTATTTAAATTCATTTATTTATTTGTCCCAAAAAACAGCCAACGGGCAACTTAGCCTAATTAACAAATTAAAATTAATCTAGCACTTAGAACTAAAACTAATCACAACTAACGAAACGTAATGACGACGCTGGTAACGGATATTTAGCAGAAAAAATAGACGACGGTAACATGGACGAAACGCTTACCAAGAAGACATGAAAGCAAAAACATCACGACACTGATCAAAGGACAGGGTTCTAACTAGAATCCCTAAAAAGCATAAGTACACAACTTAATCGTTGTTTGAAACTGATTTTTGGTTTCTGAAAAAATGTGGTATTAATCAAAAATCAACTGTCTTCGGTGAATGGAAAAAAGAGATTTGGTTTAGAACTTCTGCTCGATGCGAGAGTCATTTAGTCGGCATTACTGATCCAAACTGAACGATTTAGTTAAGGTTCGTTTTCACTATCTCATTTAAGTTGTTTACACTTGACATGAAAAAGTAACTTTAATCGGTGGGCAATTTACATTAAACTGAGTGGCTTTAAAAAGCAACATTACATGCTGATCGATGCACTTGAATACATCATGCAAATGGGCCCGTAAATGGCTTGTATCAAAACATGTCCTTAAAACACCACACTCACACATGAAATGCCGTGGAAAGCCGGGGGATCGCTGCCACTCGACAGAGAGAGAGAGAGTTTAAATTATTCAATTTATCAAAAACCCAGCAAATATTAACACGCAGCTCCAAAGGGATAAACCGCACTGTCGGCCGATTCGCCATCGCCATGTTGCGGTGTTTTTGTGTGATTCATTGTTGTGAAACAAAAATAACGGATGGAAATCATTTACCACCGACCACGAATGTACCGCCGACGATGGGCGATGTCCGGCGATCGAGGCACAGGATTGTAATGAATATTTATAGCAACCTGGCTCCGCCACTAATGGCCGGGATTGGGAACAGTTTTCGGAACACAACGTTTTACGCGAAAACATCCAACATCACTTTGTGTATTTATTTCCCTCGTGTCGTCAGTGGTTTTGTTTGGTCCTCTCGCCCGAAATAAAAAAAAACACATCGAAACCCATCCAAACCGTGTTATCAAACGTTAGAGTGAGCGATCAAGTGCTGTTATGTAAAGTTGTGCCAGAGTGTTCTTTTCCGCCGCCGAGTGTTTCTACATCCATAGACAACATAAAAACCGGAAACATAGCTTTTGATGCAAATAATTATGCCACAGCATAGTTTGTTGGCGCCGAGTCCGAGGCCGTTTTGGCGAACACCGTTTTTCAACACTGTTTTGCGCTCCTGGCCCCGACTGCGCTGTCCCACATTTTTTGGCCCAGCGAAGGACACATTGTATGCTGGGATGTTCCCAGAAAACTAGAGCCCTGTGTATGCGTGTGTGTCGCTTGTATCAAATGCATTAAAATGTGCAAAAAAAGTGCAACGTGCAGTGTCGCTTGCACTGAGCCACGTTATGGATTGGGCCCGTGAAGAGAGCGCTCAGTGTTATGTTTTCCGAGCGCGACGCGATGCATATAAATTATGCTCGGTAATTTGTTATTGTAATACACGATGTGCCTCGGGCCGGCAGCAGTGCTCCTGACACCGCGACACCGGGCCTCTTGGTGGACGAGGACGAAAAGCAGGAAAAAATCCTTGAAAAAGTGTCAACCACGCCGCCGGGAGGCGCGTTAATTTAACGTCCCAACCACGATGCTCGGGCCGGATGCTGGGGGCCTCCGATGACGCCCCGTTTGTGGTTTACCAATGGACAGAGCACGGAATGACGGAGGCTAAATTAATTGCTTATTAATTGTGTGCTGAGTGCGTGTAACACGTTCCAGTTCCGTGGGCCACGAGCCTTATGCGGGATTTAAATTAACTTTGTTTTAAGTTGATGTTGAACGTTTTCAAGCACAAACCTGTTGGCCACGATCAGTGGAACGTGTTTGGCAGCAGAACATGCCCATTTTTGCATGTCCCGTGAGTCGCACTCAATTTCGAGACTACAATGGAGCCATTAGCAAATTAGCGGATCTGTAAGGACGGTTGATGCCTTTTGGTTAAATGACTTCTTCGAATGCGAAGCTTGAAGTTTGCTGAGCCTTGTGTTTACCTGAGAACGCTTCTTCCAAACATGTGCCCACTGTACTCCATGTCGCACTTAAATCATCGTTTAACTGTCGATAATCACCTCGACCTGCCTGCGACCGGTGACAAGCTGCCGGCGTAATGTTCACCCCCCCCCGGGAGTGCGTTGGTTCCGTTTTATGCCGTTTTAGGCCTTAAAGAAGTGCCAAGCCCCGAACCGAAGGACAATAATCGTTAAATCGGTAAAAAAGTGAGCAATAAAACGGGAGGTGGCAAGCTGGACCGACGGCTTCGGGGTGCTCCGGTGTTCCGCTAGAGATGCCGCTTTGATTGAAGACCCCGGGCCGACGGGGCGGAGCCCGTGCGCCGATCCCTTGGATCATTGATCCCAGGCCGGAACGGACGCAATCACAACATTTAGTGGAACTCCAGAGCCCCGTCCAGCTTCGAAGGCTTCACGACCACCGCTCGGTCCCGACACAGGCTCTGGCAACAATGGGAACAACACACACATGTCGTGAGGAGGGTGAAACTGGCCGCAAGCGGCACCAGCAGCACCGGCAGGGGTTCGGCTTGCAGCTTGCCATCCGAGCGGCCCCGATAGACAATAATTTAAACATGATTATAATCCAATGTTTTCACAGCCTTCACAGGACTCCGCGCTGTTAGCCACAGGGTTCCGGAGCCCCGGGCAACCCACCACCGAGGAATCGTTCCTAGTAAAAACATTGCGAGTGTTGCGTAAAAAAGGATCTCGGAGCCGGGAATTTGGTCGGTTCCGGATCAGCGTTCCTCGAAAAGGACGTCGCTTTTGTTTTTGTTGAGGATTAATGCGGAAGGGAATCTAAAATGGTGGCATTTAGCGAAGGCATTACGTCCCAGCCACAGCCTGGGATTAATTGACAGCCAGCCCTTTGGTCTTCGGTGGTCTCGGCGCCAAGAAACCGCAATTGGTCCACACGAATCGAAGGCACATCTTCCCACAATCCGATCCGAGTGCGTTGGCTTTGAATATGAAATGAGCTTCTCCACGTACGACGTTGATCGGAATTTAGTTTTGGGGCAAACGTCGACCCTCTGAAGTCTGACAGCCTGGAATCCGAACAGTGACGGGTGCCATTTATGCAAATAGCCAGCTCGCCCAACGTCCAACATAAGGCAAATACCTGGCGGGCACATTACTTCCGGTACTGGCGGTGCGGCGGGCAGGCAGGAAAGTTTCCGGAAGGTACTCTCATCATCGGCCCCCAGAGCTGTCAGGCTGTCTGTTGCCAGGATTCCTCTGGGGATGTGTGGGGAAATTAAGCGTAACGCTAGCTGCCGGAAGCCATCGTCACTTGGTTGGGATGGAAATGGCGGAGTACAAGCTGATGATTAGGATGTTAGGAGGATCTGAACAGGCTTCGGGCCTGTGGGCCATCGTTGATAAAGTCAACAAGGCGCGATGAGGATATCAGATACCGCGTATCGTAAGGGAACACTTCTTGGGGACCCGAGTTGTCAGCTTCTCCCCACATACGGACGGCGTCTTTTTGCGTCGCGTCGAGTTCCGCCATTCCGAGTCAAGGTGTTAACGCGGCCGTTTTTATGGGAAAAGTTTTACGATGCCTAGGTGGCGCCATAAACAGTGGAGACCGCAACGAAAGACGCCTCTGGCCCGTATATCTTATCCGCTGAATGGGGCACTCTAGACTTGGGCAGGTTTTTTGGTGAATTCCATTAGCGTGGATCTACTTCCTGGTTCTACCGACGAGAGGTGATAAGAGAGGTTGTTTACAGATCGCGGGTCCAATTTAAAATGACCTACAAATGACCCTTTTTTGCGTCGAACTCAACCGCTGACCGATGACCTCTAGGCTGACTAGTAACTGATGGCGTTCCCCCCTTTTTCCGTTGCAGAATTCATTCAACCACAGCACCTTTGGCCTTACATCCAGCAGAACCTGATTCAGCAGAACCATTTGGCGAACCCGGCGTTCCTGGCCGGCCATCCGCATCACCATCCACACCACCACCCGCAGCATCACCACCACCACCACCCCCAGCAGCAGCAGCACCCGAACAATCACCATCCGCATCACCAGCAGCAGGGACCGCATCCACTGTCTCCTCAGAATCATCCCCAACAGCAGCCCCATCTGGCGGTCAATGGCGGCATGGTAGGGAACGGACCGACCGGTGGTAGTCCAACCGGACCCGGAAGCTTACTGGCCACGGCTCAACACCACAGCAGCAGTAACAGTGCGAGCGAGTCAGGAAGTCTACCGAACAGCCCGGACCTACAGGACGACCCAGCCAACCGGCTGGCCGTGGCCGCGCTCCAGCCGAGAGATAATAAAATCATCGCCAAACCACTCCCCAGTCGGCCGACGCCCTTCCTGCACCACAGCCTCAATCACCCGCACCTGCACTCGCTGTTGGCCCACTGCCGCAACCCGTACATGCCAGGTTAGTAGAGAGAGCCATCCTCGCCGGTCCCACCTCGTCCGACTTCTCTAACTTCTTTTGCCGGCCACCGCACACAGGAGGACCTCAGGTGTTTCCGCTTCCACCCGGACAGGGCTTTCCGTGGGCGCACTCGACGCGAGGGAAACCGCGCCGGGGGATGATGCGTCGGGCCGTGTTCTCCGGTAGGTCCCAGTAATTGGGGTAGCTCCTCAGGACCTTGAACCTAATTCTTGCGCGCCCCATCTCTGACTCCCTAGACTCGCAACGGAAAGGGCTGGAGAAGCGGTTTCAGCTGCAGAAGTACATCAGCAAACCGGACCGCAAGAAGCTGGCCGAGCGACTGGGCCTCAAGGACTCTCAGGTAAGGAATCGCACGGGATCACCAATGATTTATTCATTTCGCGCGCGCATTATCGACCAATTAGACCGTGGTTCGGGGACCGCGATCGGAATGCTCACTTCCGTCCGGAAGCTCCGCCCCGTCGGGGACAGGATGTGGATTCCGTTCTCCGCAGATCCTTGTGGTGGCGGTGGGGTTCCTCGAAGAAGATGGCAGCCCCGGCATGACCGTTATGTACCGCTTTCCCGGTGTGGCAGAGTGAGCGAGACGATGGCCCATTTGCCCGGTTCAACCCCCCCCTCGAAGAGGATGGTGCGCAGACGCCAACGCACACACGCGGGTTGTCCGGGACACACTCACACCCACACCGGGACTGGTGGCCGACTTTTCTTGGAAGTTCTCCGCTTTTTTTCGTACGGATGTGCCAATCGGCGGTTATGTAGTGCCGTGGTGCCGAAATGGACTCCGTGTCGCGTCTCGGCCGACATTATGCTGCCCTGGCCCCCCGCCGGGGGGGGTTTATGCATTCGAAACGCGTGCGGCGACCGCTGATTAATGTTGTTGATGGTGGTGCTTTCCGTGTTGTTGTGGCGGGGCATGATACTTTATTAATTCGATACTGGACAACTGGCGGGCTAACGTGCCGAAGAGGTCCGACGGCCGATCGGTCGACTTCCGGGCCGTTGGTTCCTTGTTAGGTCCGTGCAGCTTTATGGGCATTGTCTGACCGACCGACAGCAATCGGCCGATGAAGGGGCAACGTGGATTGGGCAGAGTGTTTTAATTTGAAAATTACTTGCAAATTGTCTCTTTATTGATTTTGTGTCAATAATTGGCAATAATTATTGGTTTACGAAATGACATAAGAAGTATTAACATTTACTCTTAAAGAGTTAGTCCTGTCACTTGTCTCGGGTTTCGTAGGTTGTCCGGTATCGGTTGGGTTTCCTGTAGTGTTCCTGTTGTATTTATTATCGCAGTTTTTCGTGGTCTATTGCTGGTTCATTGATGGTTACTTTATTCGGTCTCAATTGTTGATGTTTCGCCATTTTGCACAGCCCCGTTCGGTGTCAATCGACAAAATGAGTTGTAATGGGTGACCCATTTTAAATTCTTTTTTCCATTTGCTTACTAAAAAACTGGCTTTATATTTTTCGAAGCTTGAACTATTATTTGAAAGGTTGATTCACCAAAGGTATGAGTAACATATAATTTTGGTTGCAGAATATTCGGAAATATGAAAAAAATTTATCCAAAGTGTTAGGTCTTCAACTCAAACGATACGATATTTGAAAAGCACATTTCATTGAGACTCATTTTCACCTCGGTGGCTGTATTGATGAGCATAATTCTTGTTTTTGGGTTTGATTCTTGTTCTCCACGGATGGTACGGATTTTGATCTGGGGGCATCATCGACTCATTTTTCTTTGAAAATGAAGAAGGAGCTGCAACCGTCGAGGAATGTCGTCGTAGAGAAATGTTGGCTGATTGGTTCTTCGACGAAATTCGAAAGCCGAAAAGTCGGACGACATCTGATTTCAACAGGATGGCGCTACGTGTACAACTGCGTCAGCCATAATCGATATTTTGCGTCCCATCTCCGGAAATCAAATAATCAGCAGAAATGGTGTTGTGAATTGGCACTGAAGAAGCTGCGATTTGATACCATGGGACTATTATCTTTAGGCTGCGATGAAAGATAAATTTTAGAGCGAACATACCAGCAACTATTGATGACCTCAAGACCGAAATTCAGTCAAAAGTAGGTCGATCGAATAGGCTAGTCGTGGTAAGCCAGTCGTGGTGGACATTTGACCAAAATTGGTTTTCATAAAAAATGAAGAATCAATCAAGAATTGAAGAATCAAGTCCAATCATCGAAAAGTATTAAGCTGGTTTTTCAGTAACCCTATGGAAAAAGAATCTTAAATAGGGCTCCCTGTATAAAGAGGGGAAAAGAAAAAATAGCTAGCTTATGTATACAGTTACAACAGTCGACACAGCGCACAACACTCTTCTCAGATCTGCTCTAGGACGACGGTCTTCTGCCTCTGTCGACCTTGTGTCATGCTCTGGTTAGAGACTGCAAAGCGATCCAAAAGTTCGTAGGCAAATTGAAGACATTTCTGCATTTTGTCAGCTAACAGGTTTCACTGGATCGATTAGCCGTAGTCCTAAATTCCATGTAATGTGTGCCTTTCAAAACCATTGTGTTAAATTAGACACAAACCTGTCAAATATTTCAATGTTTTGTAATATGTTATGCTTCGTTTGCTCTGAACTCTGAAGTGGTCCTGTCCTTCAACGGAGACTTGAGCGCCTTCGTCCGCCAACTGCTTAAAATGGACACCCATCTGCTATCGATGCCTTCACCCAAATTCAAACCACTAACACGTCACATGCGTCAATCTGGATGGTCTAGCTAGACTTTGCTGGTTCTTCAGCCATTAAAATTTCAGAATGATTTCGAAAGGCGTTCAGATGTTCAGTTCGAAATTTTGGAACAATCCGCTGACGCTTTATTTCAAAACCAAAGTCCAGCGCTATCCGCTAACAACTCCACTTTGTTACCAATGTTTCAAAAATTTCCTAGCAAAAGATTTCCTTGCTCCTTGTATCGAAGGTGTAACGAACTGATTAATCGGGCTGGGCGGTCGCATTTTTCTGCTGCTTCACCATCCTCTGCACTCATCTGACCGTAATCCAACCGTTTGAAAAATGAACGCCAACCGGTCGGCGATGATGTGGCACAACCCGAACACACAATTCAAGCAGCAGACGTCGAATTTTCCGACTATTCACTCACATCTCGCCTCTCGCTAGTCGTCGTCCTTCTTGCTCCGGCAAACTCCGATCCGATCTCCTCCCGAGGGGTTCTTAATCCAAGCGGCACTCGAGTGGAAAACGGGGGCCACAAAACCCGAAAGCCATTAACTTCACACACAAAACCCACCACCCACCACGGGAGCTGGAAAACGCGGCAGTGGGCCGGCCGAAGGGAAAAACAATCACCGAGTGTACGACATGACAAATAAAGAAACGATTATTTCCTTCGTTGCCGTTGCGGCGCTGCACCGGGGTTTTCCGGGATTTCCTTGGCCCGATTTTCCACATGCCCCAGGCCGGCGCTCAGTGTATGTGCGCATGTATGTGGTGCTTCCTTCCTGCCAGCCAAGCGAGCGAGCGAGCGAGCGAGCGAACGAATGAAAAGTGTCCTGGAAACTCCTCCGACGTCTGGTGCTGACATTTTTCCACTACTTTGAAGTTTTTTTCTTCCCATTCCTTGGAAGGAAAAACACGTCTTTCTGTGTGTGCCTGTATGTGTGCATGGGAGCGAATGTCATCGAGTTCCGTCTCGCTCTCGGTGAAGCAGCAGCTAGAAATTGATTTAATCCGATTGTTATCGGATAGAACCGTAATGAATATTTGCCATGCCACCATTCGCTCTCTCTCTCTCTCTCACTTTCTGTGTTTTTCTTCGGAGGAAATGTGAGGAAAAACTTTCTGGGGAAGTCTTCTGGGGAAGCCGGGCAGGCGGAAAGTAATCTCATTGATGATCATGATCCGTGAAATCATTCCACTCGCAACGAGGAGGACGTCCAGTGGCCGCTGCTGCTGCTGCTGCTGCTGCTGATGGGAACCATTGAACTTCTTCGCTTCGGGCGATACTGGAGAAGAAATATTTCAATAAATTCATGAATCTCTTCACATCCGCCTTCCGGTTGGCAGAGGCCAGGAAACGGAGCGCCCGCGAGCGATTTGCATAAGGGACGGAAATTAATCGTTCATTAATTTCCCAATTGAAAGCGCCATCGGTGGTGGCGTTTGGACGACAACGAGGAACTTCTTGAAGGAAGTCCGGTTTTTCCTCTTTTACTGCTTTCCATTTTTAACAGGAACAGTGTCAGTGGCTAAAACTTTTAGATAAATTTATCAAATGAGAGCCACCGTGATGGAAGACCGTTGGACGAAGCGATCAATCTGATTTCAATTAATGTTCATGATGCTTCGATTCCGTGGCTGTTTATGCCGCTAATCCTGGGATTGTTCGGACGCCTTGTCGCATCCAATATGTACACTTTCTATGTTGTTTATTTGCTTTACGTTATCGGATCGTTTTCCACTCAATTTGAGCCGATGGTGGCGATGGCGAACGACGGCGCAGCATACGCTAATAACATAACAAATTCGCTGCCCCCGAACGCGCACGTGCCTCGAATCACTCAGGACACGGCACGATGGTGTGCCTGCAACGGACGTCCTTTCTTCCGCCCTGCCCGGGGAAGGGAAGGGACCAAAAACCACAGGCTCTCGCACCCGCCAAGCATCACTGCAATTGATTGCCACCCGTGCCTTCGGCAGCATATGCTGCTGCGTGTGGCCGAGCCAGAGAACGGAAGAAGCGTTTACGAGGAACTTTTCAAATATTTACTTGTCACTGCCGGCGGCTTCCTTCGGCCCCTCGAGGACACTTTCTGGTCGCGGACCGCGCGAGGGTGTTTCGGTTGTTTATTTGCTCACCCACTCGGGGAAATCCTTCGGTGGTCTGTAGCATGTAAATCTGATGCTCGCCGAGGGAACAATGCGAGATTATCTGATTATGCCTCGAGTGGGTTTCTTAGCTCGCCGCTCTCTGATCCCGGTGGGAAACTACTCGCCCGTCGGAAGGGTCCTTACTTACTTAGAACCTGGGACCGCGCCTCAGAACGGGTGATGATTTGGTGATTTGATTGATGAGCGCTGCGGCAACGGTCCGAAAAACTGGTTAAAAAAGCGTACCGAATCGCCAGACACAATTCGCACCTTCCGGAGAGCTGCGAAGCGGCCGGAACTAATTTAATTGATATCCCATTCTGGCGGTTGACAAATGAGACCGCAGCACACCAGCGCCAGCCAGCCAGCCAGCCGCCGGGGTGCCCTCGTCGAAACGCCGTGAAGTCATCCTTCCGGTTGCCGATTCTGAGAACGTCACACAACACACCATAAAATGCTGTCACAATTCATCGATCAAACGACCGCGCCTCGGTCGGTCACGGTGCGAATCGCTGAATCTGGAACTCCGGGCTCCATTTCGTCACACTCTTCTGACGCTGCAAAAATTCCGAACTTCGAACCCGGCTAATGAATTGAGATGTCTCTCGGCGGGATTCGGGACCATATGGCGGGGCCACTCTAATGAACCATTTTGGCGGGATAAATCGGAGCGCCTTGAAAAAGTTGACACCGAGCAGTTTCGACGGTTTCGCGTAATTCTACGTTTGTTGGTCTCTCGGTTCGGAACTGGACTTTAGACAGCGCAGGCCCACCGATCGACCACCAACGGTGCGCAAATAAACAAATCCCTACTTTTGGGGCTAAAACTCTCGCCGAGCCGAACGTCTTTGAGTAAGCAAATATTTTCTTTTCCATCTGCGATCCGCGGTTCGATTTTGACGCAAAAATGGTGATTCCCCGTCATGGATCAAGAGTATAGCGGGGAAAGCTTTCAACCGTTCACGGGGTGGTTCCGGTCTTCGTTTTGCGTCAGACCACGAGGCCACTGTTCCTGCGGGATGAGAAATGAACAGTTGGAGCTATAATCTCTCCGGTGGTAGTAAATAAACGAAATGATAAAAATAAGTTTCGATTACGATGACGTAACCAGTTTGGTGCTAAGTGAATATGAATGAGACGAGATTGGGATTGGTCGATTCTGTTGTGCTGTTTGTTGGAACATTTAGCACTGATCACGAAGGTGTTCTTATCTAAATCCGGGATGAAAATTGGGAATATCTATACGTGTGTCTTCCGCGAAGAAGTACCTCAAAGATTGTAATTTTCAACATACAAAAACAACATGTCTTTCTTCAGTTAGTTGCTGTCCCCCAATTCTGAGTTCTAACACGTATTATGAGTTATTTTGTTACGTACATTGGTTGGCAACGAAAAGGCTGATTTTGGGACATATTTACATATTTATTATTGGTAGTTAGAACGTATTCGCATAGTTTACCGGACTGATTTAAAAATGCATTACAAAATAGCCTTGTTCTTTTAAGCATGTGGAGCTAGTTGTCTTTACATTATATTAGCCTTTGTGCATCGTGATGATGATTTGAACAATTTCACAAACGAATGTAATCATGTTTGTAGCTACCCAAATTTTTATTATAAACTTTCGTAAGTCATACGACTAATGGAAAAATTCCCTCGCTGAAAAGCATCTGTGGTTTATCGGTGAGGCACTGTTCCAACTCATTTTCCTAAGCTATCTTGTGAACTATATTTTGTCGTCGAAACCTCACCAGACATCATAGTTAAGCATCAGACGAATTTTTACCATCTCATGAAGCACCTTTTCTTTTGCACAGTTTTCTTTTCTGTAGAGTCGTTTATAATGGTTTGAATGGCGCTTGCTACAAGGCAGAATATATTCAAATCTGTTTTTCATTGCCACGTCCAAGAATATGTAAGTCGAGCTGGTAACGTTCGTTAGATGGAATTTCTGTCAACCGAACTCCTTGCAGCTTATTTTTAAGCACCTCAAACGATCCAAACAATCCCATAGCTGATTGGTAAAATATTGACCATCCTTTGATGGGACCATAGAGAGGTACATCTTTGGATTTACCGGAACGATATCAATCAACTTGCTCCTGACCCATATCAGTACAAAATAGCTTCAATATCGTAAGCTTAATAAGCAATGTAGCAATTTTATTTAGTGCTGTTTCTTATGATCCACTGTTGATACCACATCACACCCAATTGTTGAACTGAAACACCACTGCGTCTCTATTATTTCTGGTAGTGCACCAGGTCCAAGAATAACACATCGGCTGTAGAGGGACTGAACCAAACCATTATTGGAAATCAAACGATTATTTTAATTTGAATAAAGCTCGAAACCGATCTTTATGACTTTGGCCATGAAAATGTGTCTGCGAATATTGATTGCAATGAAAGCATCGTCCTGTTTTTCGAACATCCGCCATACTTTGAGTCTCGATTGATGACACCCAAAATGTGACACAAAGATAACGATCGCCTTCGGCTCTAAACCACCGACCAAACGGTACCACGGATCGATAGGAAAATAAATGCCACAAGAAGACCTGAGCTTTGGTTGCAAAATATGATTGATGTCCTGAACCGTTGGCACTGGCGGTCCGATCTCCAATCATCCTTCCTCCCGATGCTCTGGGGCTCTAACCTTTTACGCACCGACCTCGGGCCACCAGATCCTGGGAGTCGCCTCTCCGGGCGAAAACACAATGGCACTCTGTAACACCATCTGCAACACTTTTCAACGATAATTGGCCAGTCTTTTGAAGTAATTATTTACAGAGCCACCACTCAGGGGGCCAGACCACCCCGGTGACGGGGGTTGACTTGAGACGGCGCGCTCCACCACTGCGGGTCCTGCCGAAGGGGTGACCGATCCGGAATGACAGTCATTAGTTCTCGGCCCAAGGACGACGCTGACCACCACACGGAGAGAGACAGAGAGAGTGGGTGGCCGAGGTGTGGAATGTTTAGCATCCTCACACACACAGCCGCAAGGACCACGGGGACACTCCGTTTGTTCCAAAATGCAGTCGCCACCGTAATTGTCACCCGTAAAAGTCTGTCTGCCGGTGACAGTTACGAGAAAAGGCGGGAATGTATTGCCTTGAATTATACGCGGCACGCAACTCGCAACCCGGGGCCACCCCCCGGCCACCACCCTCCGCGCACGTGTCGGATCCTGTGTCCCGGTCCCGTTTCCCGCCGGCCACGGGTACTCGGGGATTCGGTTTTTCTGGCACTTCCCAAAGCGTTTCCCGGTGTCGACATTGGCCCAAAGGGGCTCGCACTGGTCGGAACCGTACCAATGTGTGGGTGTGTGAGTGTGTTGGTGTTTGGACTTCGGGGACGATCCTTTCCGCTGCTGAACGGAAGTCGCTTCACACAGAGCACATTGTATCCAACGGGCAGCCGGGTTCTATCGGAAGGATTGTGGCCCACGCCAGCCATCTTCTGTGTTTGTTGTCTCTCTGTGCTGCCCGGAGGGCCGTGTGGGAGGCCGGAGGCCGGGGGCCTTGTTGAGCCGGGGGTTGGATTCTGTTTATGAGTAATTGCAGTTTCGCCCGCACACACTGCACATGATGCGGTGCGCCCAACGCCTTGCGCTATTTTGTTGCAAGTGTAAGATGCGTTTTTATCGCCTTCGCGTGGGGAGCGTGGGAGCTATCGGGGGAGTGATACACGCAACATAAACACATACTCCAACACGAAGAGCCGCACGATGCTGGGAGGATGCGGAAGCGCAGCAGATTTGGCCGAGCGACGAGCCCAGCCCAACGGTTCGGATGGAAGGCGAAAAAATCGATGAACGCCAGATACGTTTCGACGTGGCCTCAATGCGACCCTCGGGCGTCCTGCGCGCGCGTTCCTTCCGCAAGAGAAGGACTCCGAGAGTCTTCCGAGAAAAATCCATCCATCGAGCGGGCGGTGGCCTTCCCGAGGCAAGTTTGATTGAATTTCGGTCGCAAAACTCCATTTCATGCAGCTTTTAACACTCTCACAGCGGAACGGGAGCACGAGTCAACGAGTTTTCGTCCTTGCTGTGGTTGGCGTGAAACTTGAGGCTCAGTAAATACGAGGCGCGCGCGCGGCGCAAACAGTTTTGCGGGGGGTTTGTTCGCTACAAAATGTGTGCAATTTGTGAAATTCGAGTGTCCATCGAACGGTGTGTGGGATCGTGTGGGCTGTGTTTGCCCAAGGACTCTTCACCCGATCGATCGGTGGTCCCGGCCGACGGAACGGATGCATTTCCAATCGGAACGGTTTTGACAGTTCATCACTTATCTATTTATTGAACCGTTGTGTTTAGAGCTGATGCTGATTGTGATGCGTGACGGAAGGACGCGTCTGGACAGCTTCAGCCAGCTAGTAATATTATATTACTATCCCGTTCCGCAATCATCGCTCGGGTGCAAAATTGAGCATCGGCCGCAAAAGAAACGTCCGCGAGAGTCATCATGTTTAGTGATGAAAATCGATGCAAATCGTTGCCGATAAACGAACATTTTAAAGGCAAATTGAGGAAATGACTATTCTTTGTGGACGTGTGATTCACAATGCGTTCGCATTGTTTATCGCATTAACACATCGTTCAAAACGTCCCGGTACTAACTATGAAAACATCATTTTATCGGCAAAATTCTTTATTATTCATCAAGATAATCTTCTTCAAATGTAATACAGTCATTCCAGCATTCTCTAACTTTTCAATGCCATGTTTGTAGAACGATTTGTTTTTTGACACAAAATAAGCCTCAGTAGCAGTGATCACCACCTCATTCGAGCCATATCTTTTTTCCCGGAGCATCTTTTTGAGATCTGTAAAGAGCCAGTAGTCGCTGGGGGCAAGATCCGGCGAGTACGAAGGATGAGAAGGCATTTGGAAGCCTAATTCGTTGAATTTGGTCCTCGTTTTGATTTGTGATCGTTTGTTCCATTGCGGGCAAACGCGGCAGCCATTTGGAGAAAATTTTTATCGTAGCCAATTCTTTATGCAAAATAGTAAATACACTACCAGTTGATATGTTCACCATCTATTTACCAACGAATCTATTTCACGCACTTTCATTTTGCGGTCACCCATCATGATTTTCAATACTTTCTTGGTGTTTTCGGGAGTTACTGTCTCATTTGGCCGAAAGTTCCGCATCAATTGTTTCAGTACGACCTTTTTTCAAGTCTGCATACCACGGACAAACGGTTGTTTTCGACGGAATAGAGTCCGGATAACGTTTTCCAAGCCATTGCTAAGCTTGAACAGTGTTTTTTTTTTCATTAGAAAACAATATTTTATCATAGCACACGAAACTCGTTTTGGTCCATTGTTTCACGATTGCAAAAGTAGCGTCACTTTAACCACTGTAGCTTTCTAGGTTATGTTTCGAAATACATCAAATTTTGACACATCTTATCTGAAGCTTGGTATATAAATGGCATTATTAGCGCCATCTCTACCCTAGTCCCGCTACTTATTGAACGATGTGTTACGGAATTTTTCCGTGTATAACGCGCACCTTTTTCCCAATTTTTTTTGCTCCAAAATCTGGGTGCGCGTTATGCAAGGAAAGTAAAAATTTTGTCTCCTCTAAACATATAAATGTGCCCTTTTCGGTATATATTTTACCATAATACCATAATACCATATTGAATAAATTATAAAATGAAACATTTTTTAGGAATATAATTATCCATACAATATCGTCATTAAGTCATGGCAGGGAGTTAAAACAGAAGTTGTTGTGAAATCATTTAATAAATGTGGCATGAGCAATGCTATGGATGGTCTTGTAATGGTCTAGTATGTCTTTTGCAATGTATACGCATTTTATCTTTAGTCTACTTTAGAATATTTAAAGAATATTTAGAATAATACATTATTATCATTTGATATTTGTTGGATATCACATATCTGAAAAATGTATAATAAAAAACTTTTTTTTCCAATTTTTTTCTCTTAAATATGGGTGCGCGTTATACACGGAAAAATACGGTACTTATTAAGGAAGGAAGTTCATTCAGTTTGCTTCGTCTAAATTTGGCTAACACATGAACCAAGTTTGAATCATCTTGAGAAAAGTTTTATCATTTTTGTTAGCTTTGTTGTCGTCTGAAACTAATCAAATTATAATTTCGCTATCAAAAGTGCACAGCAGTCAGATTTCTGTTATGCACACGATCGTTGCCACAACGCCTGTCTTCAATTTTTACGCTGTTAATATCCTTAAACGTCATTTAATTGATTTTTTTTAACAAATGCCTGCATCCCAATGAATTCGTCAATTGCATTCCATAAATAAGATTATTATAATTATTTTCTTTAGAAAAGCCTCAACGGTCCCGAATGGCCGATCTAAACCACAAATGTGCTTATAAAAGGATCCTCCGCTGGATTTCGTATCTCGGTGGCCAGCATTGACTTCGGCTTGGGAATACGTGAAGGTCCCTTACTGTTGGCCATCTTGAGTAGCGTTGAGGAGTCTATAAGTATGACAAGTAGGAGGGATTTATACTGGACGCCAGCAATCGTTTGCGTTATTGCTTCTATCGGGTTTTTGCGTAGAGAGTTGATATGGACGAAGGTGAATGTAGTGTTTTGTCCTGAACCAGGAGATCCTTTCTCTGTTTTCAGCTGAGAGATCAAATGAAATCATAATTTTGCATACTCTTATTCCATTTCTATTACCCAAGCTAATGATTATCCTTTCTGTTTTCCGTTCTTCCGTAGGTGAAAATATGGTTTCAAAACCGTCGCATGAAGTGGCGCAACTCGAAGGAACGAGAGCTGCTGGCGAACGGCGGATCGCGAGATCAAACGCTACCGAACAAGAACAACCCCAACCCGGACCTGTCGGACGCACGGACCGATCGGCAGTCGTCCCTATCGCCTACCCCGTCGTCCCCGGCGCCAGGAGTGACCCTCGGCCCGGAGCAGCCGCCACCGCCCGTTTCGGCGGCGCAACCTACCGCAACAACCCCGTCCTCGTCGCCCAAGATCAGCCCGCCGATGATCACGTTCAAGTCCAAGTTCGAGCTGCTGAAACCCGGGGCCGACTTTAAGTACGATTTTGACGATCACTCGACGGCGGCAAGGCCTCCGCCACCGCTGGCCACGGGTCAGCCAGGGAGACAGGAATCTGCGGCGCATTTCGGAGGACCCCTGGCCGGGTTCTACCCGCCACCGTCTTCAGCCCTCGATCGAGAGCCCCTTTTGCGGTTGAGCCCCGGAACGGGCGTCGCCGGTGGATCGGTCCGTTCCAGTAGCAGCGCATCGTCCGACCCGAACAGTGGAGGTCCTGGCGGTGCGGGAGGATCGAGTATGTACTACGACGAGTACGAATCGGAGGGCGACTCCGATGATAGCGACAAGGAGATCAATGTCACGTGAGAGCGGAACGGAGCACGGTGTACATAGCGATCGGCGACCGTTTCGAACGGCAAACATTTACATCAAATGTACTTGCGTTGGGGTTTTGTATTATAAAATGATTACACACGCCAAAAAGAAAGGAGTGGTACAACGGGGGCCGCAAAGAAGACCGCCCGCAAGTCATTCGATTAATTTCCTCCCATTTATCGGTTTGTTTTTGGGTCCTTTATTTAAGTTTTCGGGGAAAAAAATTAACAATTTTTGAAAACGCCGACACACCTAACTCAATGTAATTTCAGCACCGCTCAAATAAAGTCAAATAAAAAGAGGTTTAAAACGAAACGGAAGCTAATTGATCTGTTTAATTTTGAGGAATTTTGCGGAATTTTGAGAAATAAATTTGAACCATCCCTGGAGCGTGTTTAGCAACTTTGGCCATACGCTGTTTGCGTTCAATGGTGGATTCAAATAAATTTCCATGCAACCACTTCGCAGGTTGTTGTCTTGGATAAAGGTTTTATCTTTTATGTGCTACTACCGCCGCCGTTGAATTGCGGCCTTTTCACAAAAGAGCCTGAAATAATGCAATGAAATATTTCAGGAAAGTTATGCTATAAAGGTACGTTGCTATAAAATTAATTAATTTAGTTCGTAGAAAATTCCACAAGCGGCGCTGGGGTAAGGAAAAAGTCTTCAAATTTTTTTGTTCGTTCATTAAAATTAATTTTAATATTTTTTCAAAATTTGCTTGAGTGCTTTGGCTCAGTTATTTACGCTAACATCTTCGAACCTCAAACAAAGGAAATATTGAATAGTGAAGAACGAAAAGAAACTATCCCGGAAACAATAGAAAGAAAGTAGAATTACTGAAAATACCTCTAAAAGTTTACCACAAACGTTAATAGAACATCCAAAAGGGAGATAGAAGCTGATGCTCATCGAGTCCGTTTGAAATGGACGAAGCGAATCGATTCTTCTCTTGTTTCGTAGATAAATGTATCTCCCCTGGCAGATAATAATAGATAACCGTTGTGATAGGTTCTGTAGCAATTTGTGGACTCAGTTTGTGCACTGCCAAAAGATGTAATGTACAATAATCGAATTAAAACGGAATCTAGCCCGAGTAGCATTAATTGCAAAACATCTCTCCTATTGTTAATATTTGCCGTTGTAATGGATTTAAAATGTTTGTCGTGTGGTTGCCATCCACGAAAGCACACCCTGCACACGCCTTTCTGATTCGTTTTAAGCCGAATGGCACATCTTGGATCGTCATGCGAGTTATTTGACGGGAGCGGTTTCAATGCCATGGCACGGCCCGAAGACACTGCCACAAAGGGAATGTCAGGAAAATTACGCTGAAGCGAAAGCGACAACTTTTCCAAAAAAAAAGCTTTTCATTTTCAATGAAAACCGGCTCACCGGCCAAACAAAGCAGAATTCACGGCCAACAGGACTGGAACGCTGGTCCAAACCACAGGAGACACTAACCAGCGGAAGAAAAGTGTGTCATCCGGTCGCCGTCCGTCGGTGAAAGGACGGCGCAAGGGCCAGCAAAAAAAAGGCCAAGAGGAGGATGCTCCAGCGAAGACACTGCGAACGTCGTTAGTGAGTGAATTCTTGATTTTAATTAATGCAGCGATACACAAACGGTGCCGCCACCGCCGAGAGTCAGTGAGTCCGATTCCGGGCGGCGACAGGACCCGGGGAGCCGGGGCTGGGTGGCTGCGTTGATTCGCCAAACAAAGCGCCGACGCGGGTGGAGAGCATAAAAACTGCACGCAGCACCGTACGCAGCATAACACGCAAAAAAGGGCACGCCACAGGACGCGTTAGGTGTCTGGCCGTCGGTGGCTCAAGGATCTGGTCCTCTCGTCCGGGCCGTGCCGAACGCCTTCTTTTGTAATCGAGGTTTTCGCAAACACCCACACACGGGCCCACCGAGAAGACTCTTGGCTGATGCTGCTGGGGTTGTCTCTCCGTTCGCTGTCGCTCTCGAGGCACCCGCTCGTGGTGTCGTAATTGAAATTCAAAATGCAATTCATAATTAAAATATGCGCCAGCGCTCGGGTCTCGGGCCGGGTGGACACACGAGAACTCGATTTTTGTCGCCGTTGTCGTCCTCCGCAAGAAGGCGTCCGTTGCGAAAGGATGCGTCGCAGAAAAGCGGGGCCATAGATAAACAACGAAACAAGATCAGGCCCCGGGTTTCCTCCTGCCCGAGGGCTACGTCCGGCCTTTCGGAACCTCCGCCGGCTCAGGAATCCACTTGAACCGCCTCGTGCGCCTTGTGGAGTTAATTCATCTTGCTCGTTCATTTTGTGAGCCTTTCACCGGCCGAGCCTAGCCGGGGACAGCGGGCCACTGCCATCCACAGCTCCTATGCACCGCCCTTCCGCACATACCCTGTTCCGCTCTTTAATCCTTTTCTCGCCTGATTTATCTCCGGCTCACATGACCCCTGGCGAGGCGAGCCGTGTGCGGTGGATTCGTTCAGTTTTCCTAATGCACGGCTCTTGTAACGCCGGTTGCGGTCGATCCGGAAGGGCGTTGATCTTCGGGCAGCAAGTACTCACCGACCGAGCGACACCGACCAAGGTTTTGTGGACGAAACACTTCAACTCAGTAGCGCCCCCCGAAAGGGCCAAGGCGTCCTCTTGTCGGTAGGTTGGCCAGAGCTCGGTTAATGGCAACATAATTGACGGGATGAAAATGGATTTCGGCGTAAGAGTGCCGGCGGTGGCAAGTTGATCCCTGGCCGAACCTGAGGTTGACGACTTTTCCGTAGCTCCCGCGTCCAGCGGAAGTTGAAAGACAATGATCCGCTAACCGGCACCGGGCCGGGACCGTCCCACCTCAACAGGACTCTTTTTCTAAACATCCTGCTGACGGCATCTCGCACATCAACTACCGGCTTCAAATAATGGAGCATGATGGAGAATTGCGATTGGATCCTGTCTTCCCCCAGCGGACTTTTACACTTCCGGTTCCGGTATATAAATGAACCCGTCGTGGCCAGGATATGGTCGGAGAGAGTGTCGGCCGGTCGAAGAGGAAATGTTTAGCGACAGACATTCATCCTGACGCATTCATCATTCCCACGCGCCATAACGGATCCAGAGCTCACGTTTCCCAGCGGATCCTATTTACGTTGGCACGGGAACAGGAACTAGCAGACTTGCAGGAGAGTTCCTGGAACGGGAAAATGAGAATCCACCCGGCACGTTGGTGTCCTCTTGGCGCGTACAATACAGGAACGAGGCGCAATCTAATTAACCATCGGCAGGGGAATGTTCAACTGAATTGACTTAATGGAGTGTCTCGTGCCGCGGCGGAGCAGACACGAGATGGAAAAGCGGAAACAGATCGAAACAATGCAGGAACTGGTGACTGCAAATCGGTCCTCTCTGTGCGCTTTTTCACGATGAACAGCCGAGATATGGACGAGCTTGTCTACGTCGCTCGAGTTTGAGTTTCAATATGGCGAGCGTCGTACAAGTGAGTGCAAATAAATAATGGTTCAGCGTAAAAATTCAAATGAAACTCCTTTGAACGGATCGTAGTATTATTAACTATTTAAAATCGTGGCTCGTTCGAAGAGCATCCGTCTGCGTTGTACCGTTAGTCGGTTTCGGTACTAAGAATAAAATTTTATACATTCGGGTTTTCACTAATACGTAATGCTTCAAATTACACCAAAAACCGGATGTTAAGTGGCTAAAGGTTTGCTGGGAGATTTTAATTTGGAAATAGTTTTAAAACCAAATATAACGCTGGAGAATAAGAAATCCATTATTTTCTCGGTAGATGGCTTTAGTGATCGATATCTCGTAAAGTATTGATCATACAGTTTCAAATTTGTGCTTGTTTTATTCTGCTGAAGTTCTTGATCGTGTCGAGCCGATCGAGCCGATACTGTAAAAGTTACGTGCAATTGTCATTTCGTCGACCCGGTTCAGTTATTTTTTATGTTAAAGATGCACCTCTAAGAAGTGGAACCGTCTTCGAAAAAGGCGACAAAATCACAGAAATAATTAAAGTTGATCTGCAAAGTTGATTAAAACTTTAAAAAGGCAACCAATTTTCCAACTTGAACTTGAACTTGAAGTAGTTCGTTTAAAATATTAAGTGTATTTAATTGTTACTTCAACATTATTCAACTGTAACTATTGTTTTTCATCGCTTGCAGAGACCAAGGCCAGCGCAAGCCACGAATTCTATCCAGTCATGAGAAAGCGGATCCGTTATCGATATGCGACTCAAACCAGAAAGAGGAAACAATGTTTGCGTAATGCAATGTATGTGGCAACAGACCTCCCAACAGGAAACTCGTAATCGGAACGAGCGTAGGACGAGTTGCCTTATTTACATCTCCCACGAAACGGAACATCGAAGACGCAGTCATAACGCGTCCTAAACAAAGATAAGCGCGAGAGACAGGATCGCGAGCATTAAAATAAGAACGGCTCGCTCTCGAAACATGTTATCAGCTAATTGAAACGAGCGCATGACGAGTTGCCTTATTTACATCTCCCACGAAACGAAACATCGAAGACGCAGTCAAAACGCGTCCTAAGCAAATATAGATGCAACGCACTCAACTAATGCAGCTGCTCAAATGGAACGGCAAAAGAGACCGGAAGGGACCGAATCTCTAATCGCTCCAAAAGAATGCATGATGCAATGCAACATCCAGCCATACGATAAACGGCCCATACGAGTTGGTTGGGGTTGATAAGGCATTGATTGACCGCAGGCTAGGACATGGACGAGGCATCTCACAATTTCGGACCAAATAAGGGCATTAAAAACGCGAAGCTTATATCATAGCTGGAATGGAATTTCGTTGGTATGTGTGAGCTGCAGGGTCACCATTTAACTATAAATAAGGAAGGAGAAATAAAAACGGAGAGCATTTTGATACCACGGATTGAAGCGTGTCAACGTGTTTCATTTTTATACGAGTTTTATTTAGGTAAAAATAGAATCCCCAAGTTGGGGCTCTTCACGCTATTAACACAAGGCATGCTTGGCGTAAAGAAACCAACATTTATATGCCCTCAACTGCCCAAACGGTCTGTGTTTCATGTTCAGTGTGTTGGATGGAGCAGAGAAGGTAATAAGACCAGCCATCGAAATGAAACACATGGCGGGTTTCAGATTTCCGGTCCGAAACCGCCAGGAAGTGACGCACTCGAGGGCCTCGGACATCACAACCAATTCAGCCCACGGTGCGGTGTCCACCTTTTGGGGGTCAATTCCGAAAATTAGCATCGCGATAACACACTCGACGAGCTCGAAACCTCAAATTAGCTCCGTAAGGAAGTGGCCGCTCTTTGGTGGCTAGGTCCTTGCGCGGTCCCTACAGCCGAGTCTGGTGACGTTCCGGTCGCTCGGTCGCTATCGTTGAACAGGCCGCGATCGAGGCAGCTTTCGGTCTGAGCTGCCTGCATCTGCACCTGAAAATAAACACACGAAACGCATTTGTGTCCACACACACATCGTCTGGAAGGAGCCTTGAGCCGTCCGGCCGCGTGTGGTCGCCCGGGACTCTGATGTTTGATGATGATATCATTAAGCACGGAGGTTAAGCCATTGAAGTGGCCACCGAGCGCGTGTATTGCGTCACAGCCCGGAACTCATCGGCACACCGGCCACCGGGCTGTTTGATCGGTAAATTATGTGCTAATTAAGAACCGACTCTCGAAGAACGCCCCGAGTTTGGCAAGCAAAGTTGGTTAAGTGCCTACCTTTGGCGACCTACACCCGAGAGAGAAAAGGGAGAGAGTCTCTGCCACATTAACGAGAGGTCCCCGAGGGTCTAGACATTACGACTCCCAAGTGCTGTCACCTGCGCACCGGTTTTGTGCGTCAAGCTCAAGTGTTTTCCTTTGGTCACCAAACAGGACGACGGGTAGGAATTTTCATTAAATTCCGTACTCCGTTCTGCTGCGACATCATGCACCGGCCAAGGATGCATCCCTGACGGAGGGTGCAATCGCGGTTGGCTCACCAGGACAACCGTGCATTTTTGGCGAAACAATATCAAACTCTCTCCGACAGACAGTCCGCCAATTTCCAGCACTCGGATTGAGACGGGGCACAGCCAAATCCGGCCAAACCGGTCCCTGCGTTGGGGCGAAGAATGTTTTCCCGATCCCTCTTTGGTCGTTTCGCTTTCGAGCAGCAGCTGGAGTCGTTACTTGCAGTCGGCAGCTTTGGGGAAGTGGCAAACTTTGGGAAATCGAAGAGGGCCACTTTGGTTGGCCTCGACGCCAATCCGTGCTCCGTGATCGAAGCTAATCCGATTTTTATTGATTGTTGAGCGTAGGCGCGCCCACTGCTTCAGCATTTGAGTCCGGCATCGGGAGAATCTGTCATCCGCTGCGATGGGGAAGATTTATTGCGATCTCAGCCGTCTTTTGTGTCTTTACGCCGGTTGGTGCTTTTAGAACACGTTGCGATATGAAAGTTACTCAAGACCGGACAAGAACTATTAAAAGTGGAAAACAAGCATTAGAAAAGCAAATGAAACCAGATTGAACACAAACAATAAAGTATAAGAAATATACATGACAAGCTAATCGGCTTTCCTTCTCACTTTCCGTTGGTTCGATTAGTTCGAAAACAACCGGAATGATACTGAATTTTTTGTCACGTTTGTCTGTATTCAATTTCCCGTGTCACAAAATTACGCTGTGCAGAATTTCAAGTGGATTGGTTCAGGTATTTTGGAGAAACTAAAAACTGACTAAAAACTGACTAAAAAGTAGCGCAGCATGCGAAAACCTCTGCGTCAGGTCGAGAAGAAAACCGCCAGTAGCATTTTCCCCAATAACTTCCCTGAAGCTACAGACGGAAATTGATTTTCTTTCGTGCATTGCTATGAGTCTTACCTAACTTTCCTTCCCCGTTTCTGGCCGGTGGCCAATTTCTTTCACAGTCCGGTTGAAATAAAAAACATCCAATGACGATGGTTTTAAGAAAAATATATTTGAATTTATTGGGCGAGGGTCTTAAGGAGAAACACTACAATGAACAACCTTATCACCCACTGGCCCCCACCAGGCAGCTACCCGTAACCACGCGTCCACACTATGAGAAACTGGGCAAAAATGTAGGATAGGCCCAGAAACTGTCAATCTTTTTCTGGTGTGCCGTGAGATACTTGGAGTTGCTGTTGAGCTCGTTGTGTTTATGAAATATTTCACACATCTTTTCAATTTGGGTGTTGGAGCCAAATTCGGCCAGATTTTTTGGCTGTCCAAAAAAGCGACAGTTTTTTGACAGCGGACCAGCAAACACAAACGAACTGTCTTTTCAGTCACTGGAGCTCGCGGATTTTTCGCGCAGAAGCTGCTAGTGTGGACGCCAGCGAAAAAAACAGCAGAAGAATCTCATAGTATGGACGAGTCGTAAAGGTGATCGCCTTCTGCGATGGTCGCACCCTGTTCACCAGAACAGCAAAACATCAAAAAAACCCTGTTTCTTTTTCCAAGTTATTTTTTTCAATCTCCGTTTAATCCATCTCCAGAATTCAGTGTGTATTCACAACTCATCAATCATCAATAGGTTGATGAACAATTGAACAGCTTTAACGAACAGGCAGAATTTGCTTACAAACTATTCGAATTGTGCCCGAAACAACAGCAAAAAACGACAGAAGCAAACAAAACCCTCTGCTTAAATACTTGTTGCCGAAAACGAAAGGTGGATAAGCAAACAAGAAATTAGCTTACGGCTGGCCGCAACCACCACCGAAGCTACTTACAACTTTAAGTCCCTTTATATAAGTCGCTCCGGGTTTATCGAAGCTGTTGGCAGCTTTCTGCTCCCACCCGTCAGGACAGTTTGACACACTCAAGGTCAACACGATGGTCTGTGAGACGGCGAGAACGAAGCAGATTTGAAATCCGAAGGAAACATCGGTTCTCCCAGCCACCTGATGGTGTGAGCGTCTTCTAGCGGGAATGGAGAAAAACTGGAAGCACCGACAAGAAAGACGGTCACTCAGCGAAACAAACGCCGATAGACAGTGATAGTGCTTATTTGCATATTACAGCACCGGATCGTGATGGATTCGCGCGAAGGCGAAGGCAATAAGGCGACGGGACGTCCGTGACAACGCAACTCGAGAGCGGCACGTGCCCCGCCGCTGCTGCCGAGTGCCGGTTCTGAAGACGTTCGGTTTTCGGCGACGACACCATTTTTACCGGTCCACCGAACCCGTCGGTCGTCGTGTTGCGTTCCACTTTGCTTTGCATCGTTGGCTTTTATTGCTGCCACCGAGGACACAGCGACCATGGTAGGGATCGTCAAGTGTGCAAGCTGCACGCGGACAGTGGCCACGGTGTGCAGGAAAAAAAAAGACTTAAAAATTGGGAACCGGGAAAGGACACTTTTTGGCGGGTGAAATAAATCTCGGCGGGTAGCTGAAATGTTGCCCTCACATGGAGCGGACTCAGAACATAAGTCGTCCCGGCTGCTCGGAAGATTGCTTTCCGGTAGCCCGGTCGGTTGCAAATCGACAAACTTTTTGGTCTTATTTTTGCAACCGGAGGGTGAAAACGATCAACGGCCACTGTTTGGATGCAGTTCTGTGTTTGTCGCGCTTGTCAGCGGATCCTTTTTCCCGCGGAGCAGCCCAGCTGCAATCTCGCGGCCGCTTGACAGAACATTACATCAGCGCGGCGGTGGCGAAAGTTTTTCAATATTTGCCCGCGTGCATGGCCGTCGTGCGGATTTTTCCACAGTTTCACCACCGGCTTATGCATATGCGCCGGGGACGCTGCCGCGGGTTGGCAAATGGGAAAAGTTAGTCACACAGGCTGATTGGCTAATTCTGGTGCCGGCGCGTCGGGACACCGACGGCTGCGTCTAGCGCACGCAGAAGTCTCGCGTTGCGATAACCGAACCGGTTCTTCGACTACTCGCTGCTCTGCGCCAAGAAGTGATCCTGCCGCCAGTGCTCCCGTGTGATTCCGGTTCGCTTTGCGTGTCTTTCTAGCAGAAAATGAAAGATTTTGCATAACGGCGGGCTTTGTTTTGTAGCGCACAGTGGCGGCAGCTTTCAATGACACTTCGCTGCAGCCGAGGCCGAGGCCGAGGACCGAACAAAACCCTAGGGGAAAAAACGGTGCAACAGCAGGAGCAGCAATGCATCCGGCTGCCGGTATTCGCATGTCAAGGGACGCCTTTTGTTTTATTGTGTATTGTTTTTGTGCAACTCGTTAGCGCACAGAGCGCGTTCTTGGCGTTCCGTAGTCGGCACGGTGCTCCACGTGACAAGGCGCCTCCATCGGATTTTGCTTTTCACTCGCTCTCTGCACGTTGCTCAAATCGTTGTTTCCCGTTGTTTGTTGTGTTCTGCAAGATCACTTCTGTGCGTGCTTTCGTTCGGTTAATTTTCGCAGCATTTCATTTCTTTTATTGCATACTCGGGTTTGTCGGAATGCCGAAAGTGAAGCCGTCGTTTACGGACATCCCAGTGCATGTGCAATGTGTCCGTAAATTTTCGTGCTGCACTCCCGAAAGCGAGCCCATAAATGTTGCACTTTGTAGCTGAATGCAAATGAAATATTTCGCCCTCGATGGTCCTCAAGTGGCCTCACTAATGGGGATGTTTCTTTTCATAAAATGTAATTTTTATCCGCCCCATTTCCATCGGTGAATGCAATAGTTGAAGGCTCATTTCTTTGACAAAAATCTCGGCCAACGACAGTGGCCAGCCGTCGCTTTCAATAGGGCATCGGTAGGGTACGGGAAAAGAAATCCGTGCCCGAGCGCCCGGTGAAAATCCCAAAAGATGGGAAATAAAAACAGCAGCACCAGATTCGTTCCCGGAGCCGGTGTTGCACGCTATTCATGCGCGCGTTTCGAAAATGTTTCATTAAAATTAACGTTTCTTCCATCCAACAACCGGCCGAGAGTGCCCCAACAGAGTAGAAAGGAGAAAATTTCTTCCACCCTCTTCACAGGCCGATTTTCCTACACTTTCCTACCGTTTTTTTTTCTCGATTCCCATTTGTCCATTCCCAGCTGTGTCGGCTCGCTTCGCAAAAGGCATTGGAAAGGCACACGGGAAATAATTGCAGAAATGCCATAATTTCACAGCGGACACAAAACGAAAGCTTTTTCTCTCATCCTGGGCCTCCGTTTTTTTTTTTGGGCTTTTCCGTTGTTTTTCGTTACGTGGCGGGAAACACCTGAACGGCGAGAAAGTACAGAACACATCCGCCACGCCACTCTGCTTATCCCGCGAGGGGGGGTCTTAAAGGGCACCGGGCGAAAGGATTGCGAAAAATGGTGAAATAAAAACCGATACCGACAAAAAAGCACGCCAACCGAACCAGATTAGAGAAGGAGACAGATTCGACAAAACGGCCCGGGTCTGGGGTGAAATAAAACGAGAATTAAAAAATTTTCTCGTTAAATTATAAAAAGGAGATTGTGCGAAAATGCTCCCACTCCGTTGTGTTTCCGTTCGCCAAGAATTCGGAAAAAGTCGTTGAAAGGCGGACTAAAGATGTGGCGAAAACTGAATTTTCCTCACGGATAACGTGTATGAATAATTTTAATAGCCCCGCTTAGGTCACTGCGGGCGTTCGGTTCTCTGCTGCTGCTGCTGCTGCTTCTGCTGTCCGACATTCCATTCCCGATTTCCCGTGTATCTGTGTCGCGGTGCATTGGTGCAAGGTTGTCTTCCTTCGGCCAAGCAATCCGCGTTCGGTCATCCGCCGGAACGGAGTGGAGTGACCAAAAGCGATCCGGCAACTGCCTGACCGGCGACTGACTCGACTCGGTTCGACAATTTTTCCTCGCCGTCGTCATAATCCTGTAATGGCTTTGGCTTGTTCGCGGGTGGATAACATGCATTAGCGGCTTGACTTCGAATTAGTCCGTTATGGTCCGCTGTCCGCTCACAATCGTCCTTTTTTATGTTGCCCATTGGGTTGATAGCTGTGCATAACTACGAGTGAAAATGTAACGTACGGTCCGTTTTGAATGTTTCTAAAAAACTCCACCGAATATACGTTGGAAAGCAAAAAGAACTTACGCTACTGAACATTTGAATGATATGTGAAAATATGAGTGTATCTCCTTTTGACATCGCTCTGTTGAGACGTTGAGTGTTTCTTTCAGCTTATATGAGCCAAAGTGTGACGATTAAGGGACAGTTTGATTTAATCTCGTAGACTGGTACCGGTGAAGAATTCACTAAACATTATGCTGTTTCGTAGCTTGTAAAATGACAAAAACCTTGAAATATTGTCACCTAACCTATAATTAAATTAAATTTGGTCGTTAAAATAAGTTTTAGTGGTACCAATGATAGTGCAAAAATATTCGTCCAAAGTGAAATACTATTAATCCGTTAAATAATCAAGGATTATGTAAACGATGGTCGCTTTCATCATATTAAAGCTCGTAGGCGCAAGACATCAACGAAAAACTCTTCTCAATCTGCCAAACATATTCGACAAAAGCTAAAATCAGAAGGTAAAGAACTCCCTTCCGTGCATGTCCTTCGAGATCAAAGATAGTCTATCGAAGGTAGACAAATCTGGCCATGTTCTGGTTGCCGTTCCTCGTGGATGATGTCAAGGTTTTAGGCTTCTCTTTGGTGACTTCCTTAGTGAACATCCTGTTACTCACAAACGAATGGAACAAACACAAAACAGTGAAAGCATTTTTTAAGTGTGAATTGCCAGCTTCAAAACGAGCCTAAACCGAGATAGATATTTTACGAGATATCGATCGCTAAAGATCTTTATCTAGAAAATAATGGATTTTTTAACCAGCCTAACATAATACAATGTATTTGATGGATTTATCAGGTTGGGGAGAAAATAATCTACGTTTTTCACGATAGATGCCTTCAGTGATCTATATTTCGTGAAGTATCGATGGTACACTTTCAAGTTAGGCTCGTTTTGTACTTTCACTGTTTTTTGTTTGTTTCATTCGTTTATGAGTCACAGGGTGTTAACAATGCATGTAACCGTAGAGAAAATTGGATACATTTTACAATTTTTCTTTGAAAAAGGCGAAAATTCAAGCTAAGCCGCTGAATTGTCCATGGTATTATGGCCACTAATTAAAATGTTGATAAAATCACAGAAATAATGATATAACAGTTTGGGTCAGTTGGTTTGGGTGCTACATCAATTGACACTAAAAAACACGATGGATCGAATTGCCATCTGCTAAGTTTTTGCCAAACGGAACGAAATCGACCCATTACATAAGCGTATGGGTACTGGGGATGAGAAATGGGTCACTTACGACAATATTGTGTGAAATCGGTCGGGGTTTAAGCGTGGTAAAGCAGTGCAACCGGTGGCTAAACCAGGAAAAATGACTAGGCAGGTTCTACTAAGTATATTTATTTATTTATTTATTTATTCCGATACAGGCAATGGGCACAAATTGCTTAGTTGCCAAAATTATGATAAAAGACCTAGCCTAACCTGAGCTAACCTAAGCAAACATACAAATTGATAAAAGTCCTAACAAACTGTCCAACGGCGAAACGCAGAGAAAACCTTTAACGATTCACACCTTTTCCACGCATTTCAACATTTCCTGAGTGATGAAAAGCTGAGATCATAAAAGGATTGTGAAAATGGATTGCTCGAGTTTTTCGCCAATAACGACTAAAGCTTCTACAAAAGAGGCATTATAAGAGTATTTAAAAATATGCAACAAATTTATGCAAATTGAACCATTGAAAGCATCTTAAATAAAGTTTTGAAGTACACGCATAAACCGTCGATTACTTTTTCCCCAACCTGATACGATTGACTAAAGCGAACTTCCCATCCTCGTATTCCATAAAATCTTTTGTGTTCTTGAACTAAGCTTCTTTAGGCTTATACGATTACAACATAACTTATGTACAGTATCGTCGATTCGAGTTACAGCTTTATGGATTATTTATTTTATAAATAAAATTCACCGTTGTCCAGCTTGTTTTCTCTCCCACTCTTAAGGTCAATTGATTAAAGCCATTTGTTCATTGAGCGGTCAGATAACCCGTCCTTAACGTCTGCTGCATAATTCATGAGACCCATCCACGTTCGACGTGTCGCAATCTGTCGTACTCAATAATTGATGTTCAAAACATCGCCGACCAATTTCGCCGAAAACAAATGCCAAATCAATCCAATCCCGGTGTCCCGGTGAGGTCCGTTTGTAGCATGCCCTCGCTACACGAACCACCGCCACGACACGAGCTCGGTCTCTGATCTGTTGCCCGCCGGGAGCGACTACTGCTACTACTACTACTAGTACTAAGCAAGCTAGTTTCGCGATCGGATCGCTTCCGGTCCGTTAACTCCGCGTATTAATTAAACGATAAATTGGAAAATAGAATTATTTATAATGAACTAATGCCTTTTCCATTAGCTGGTGCTTCGAGCGCGGACGCTGGCGAATGCTGGCGGCCATCGAACAGTGAGCACTGCGAGCATCGCCGCGCACGCTGCACCGTGCACCGTGGTGGCCAGCCAGCCAGGAATCGGATTTGTTTCACACGCGGAGCGGAGTACCGGTCCCGACGAATGCTAATGCGCAACCATCAATGGGTTTCGTGTATCCGAGGGCCGGCCAGATAAGAGCACTGCTAGCGACCGGATCACCCGTCCCGTGTCCGTGTCTGCCAATCGGTGACCTCAAGTGGGCTGAGCCTCTCTGGCTGTTGGACGGTGGATGTGGTTCTCTGTTGGCGCGTTGTCCTTGCCACCGGCGGGCTGAACGGTCCTTGGTGGATTCCTCCATCGGCCGGCCGGCGGGTCGTACATACCGACTTGACCGGGAATGGTTTCCGAGTCTGCGGGCCAAAGGATAAACCATACAGTCCGTCGTGTGCGCTGCTATGGCGGCCAAAGAATGGCTCTCGGTTGGCGTAACACGGGAGTTAGTGGATGTTAGCGGTCGGTTGTAGTAAAGCTTAACGCAGTGGAAGAAATCGAGTTTACCAGCGCCCGGGAGTGCCGGTGGTCGGTTGTTGCCGTCGTCGTCGGGAGAGCTATATGGTGGGTTATTGTTTGATTAAAACATGCGGTAGACGCGGCCGGCCAAGGCCGGGCTGTCGGACTGTCGATGGGCTGAAGATAAAATTAACCACAACGAGTGTGGCCCACACCGAGCCAGCGCATATTAGCGCACGAATATGGTGGCCATACGGACCATACGGATCAGCCCACAGGCTATGTCAATTGCGGTTGGCCAGCTCATGCGGAAGGATCCGCTTTTTTGCCGTTGCTCTCGAATCGATCCGAACCGTGCCGGGAGAACGGTAATAATTCAGCATTTTATCCGCGTTAAACTTGCGCGATTGAAGCCCTTACACGAAACTGGAAACTCGGCAAAGCCTGCGTCGCGAGCCTGCAAACTTCCGGTGCGAACTTTCTTCCGGTGCCGGAGATAAAATGTGAAACGGCATCATAATCGCTCGGTGGTGGTGGCTCCGGGCATTACTTGTAGTAATCACTCAGCACAATAAGCAAAAACTCTCAACAAATTTAACACTCGGCTTCCCGCTCAGCCACACGGTGCCCTCGGTGCCCTCGAAACAATTCGTAAACTTCCTTCCGGTTCCCCCAAAGGGGCCGGTGCAGTCTGTGGGTCCACGTGTGTGGGTATCCCGCATTTTTTCGCCTTCTCTCCCACTTTTGCTGGAGGATCGGCGGCGCTCGGCTTGTCACACTGGCGTGAGGATCCGCGAGACCGGTTCTCCCGAGGGTCGGGGCCACAGGGGTCGTTGCTAGTCGCGCGTTGGCGCGTACATTTGCATATCTTAATAGGCAACATAAATTCCTCCCCCCGAAAAGTTCAACCCCATCTGTCTCGGTCGCGGTCCAGCTGCAAGTGGGTGGTGTGCTCAGCGCCCGGCCCTGTTCGTGGTCTCGGTGTGTGTTGGCAACTTACAAAAGTTTGCCGGGAAATAATAGAAAATGCAATTAAGTGAAATGCTTTTCAACGCTACCGCGGGACCTCTCGCTTCCCGGCATGAATTTTGTGGTCCACGCCGCTGCTGCCGTGGTTCGTGCCGTTGCGCGTGTATGTGTGGCCCTTATATAACGCGAGTCCTCGTCGACGACCTCGTCGGATTTATGTGTCGAAAGCCCGGACCGAAAAAAAATCCCCCGGTTCGTTGTAAGAAAACATCGCCGGTTGCCCGGAAAGCGCGGCAAAAAAGTGGAAAAGTGTTGACTTTTCCAATAGTTTTATTCAAATACGGGCTGGCCCGATGCCAGTGGCAGGGAAAAGCGAATCTTTGGCTTAAAAAATATTCACTACACTTACGTAACGCAGTGCAGAAAATCCGTGACGGTGGCCTTTTGTGGAATTTTATCCAGCAAGGAATGGGAATTTCAAAGCCAACGGAAACTATGGGGAAGTGGGACCCCTAATGATCAAACTCTTGATCGCTAAGAGCTCTATGCACAGGCCCTTTCATCCACCTAACGCACGCAACCATAATTTTTCGCATTAATTAATTCAACCCTCGGTCTGTGGCAACGGCGAACGGTGAAAAAAAATGAAATGTTCCCGAGAACTACAAACCTACCTACTAACATTTATTTAGCACCGGTCTGGGGCCAACTCAGTGGCTCACTTCGCTCGCGTTGACGAGCGTTTGAGACGAAGCCTGGTTCCGGGTCCTTAAATGTCCCAACGCTAAACATGTGGACCCGTCGCATATGCAGCAGCGTGGAGGCTTTCCATGCCCAGGTTAATGCTTTGTGACGTTAATTGGTTTGCGGACGATAACATTCGGTGCCGCGATGCCCGCAAAAGTGATCATCATTCCCGGTGCAACCGGTGTAATCTCCCGAAACGTTAACAAAAGGATAAACGATGCTCCGATCGATGCGATTTGCGATGCACTTCACGTGAATGTACCGGCGTTTGGCGGAACTCGGAGTCTGGAGCACTCTCGGCGATGATACAGTCTTCGATGGGCTTGGCCCGATAACAATTAGACATTATGAACAGTGACCAAATGGTCCGACGGCCACACAATTGATGGCCGGTGCAGTAAATTCACCGCGCGGTGCACAATAATCCTTCGATGGTGCGATAGCCGGCCGAGCTTAATGCGGCCGATAGCGAAGCGTCGCTGTTAATCAAATCAAACAAATGGTGCACCACCGTGCAGCGGAAGCTCTCAAAGGAATCCTTGTCCCGGGGGTGGTCCGGCGGTGCAGTTGGAGAGCGAATTGGATGGGCCAATTGGCGCGGAATGGCACACTCCTAAACCGAGCGGCCGATGGGTCGTTAGCGTGGGCCGTCGGCATATCGTCGATCAAACGACAATTGATGGACGAAACAATCGGTGGACAAAACGGTGGTTCGCGCCATGCGATTACATCGCGAGCCGGCGTCGCCGTTTCGGCACGTACCCACCCCGACGGTGGCCACGTGTCACGCGTTCCGATTATTAGCGCTAATCGAATTTCCGGCCCGGCCATCATCGTAATGGCATAATGTTAACGCACGATAATGAGTGTGGATTATGAATCGAAATTGGTTCGCCTTCTTTCGCGCGGGGTGCGGGATGAGCCTATCATGTCGGCCCCGCTAACCACCTCAAACTGGACCGGTGCTTCCGGTTCCGGCGTGATTATCGCTCGGACCGAGTGTGTTCGACCGGCCCACACGCTGCTCATCCGAAACTCCAAACGACGTTCAGCGGGACTCGTCTAGTTCTTTCTTCGGGCGCCCGTATTGCGTTTTCGGTGGTGGGACTGAAAATCAAACGAACTTCAGTCCGTGGCACCGTCTGATAGCGGATTGATTGAGTGTTATAATCAAAATTACGGTCCGACAAAAAACGGCCCAATAATCACGGCATAGTATCACACTCGAAACCGAGGAGACCCACCAGGCACGGAACGCGAATGAAGGACTGCTATCCTGTGCGCCTGGTGCTAATGCCAAGGCCCCTTCCGTTCGGGTTCGTTTTCGCGGTATTATGCGTCCGGAGTAATTATGTCGCGTGCAGCATCGTGATGCTCGGCTTCGAAAGCTTTGATCACCGTCGCTCACAAGAGAGCCCACGCGTTGTGTCCACATTTGGATCTATCTGTGCCCGACATGTGCCGACCGAGTGTGGGATAAGGTGAAAAACAGACCAAGGTTCAGTATTGTATTTATTCCACAGATAATGTTTCTCCCAGCTGTCGCAGCAATGGATAAAGTTATTGAATTTCAACATTGACGTACGAGGACAACGGTGCTGTTGAATGCTGAAGTTATGCTTCAACTATGCTGAACTGGAGAGAATCTCGCACGCGACTCGATGGTCACAAGCCCGGCAGCCTTTCGGAGTAAGTTCTTGTGAGTGCAACGGAGCTTTCGCGATAATGTTTCGTTATCCTTTTTTTTACACACGGAAAACTCCGAAGTGAAACTATTTTCAAACGTAACTGCCATAGCTTTTCTATTTGTTCAGTTATGCATTATTGTTTGGGGTTGTTTTATATTCTAAGTTTAATTTTATGAGTTATTATGAGGAGATAATTAGCAGAGCTCACAGAGCGTTAGGTTTTGTATTACGAATGTTTAAAGAGTCTTTCCGTAGGACTCTACACTGTGCTCTAATGTCCGTCCAATTCTTGAGCACGCTCAGGTTCAATGCTGGCTGGACGCTATCGAGTCTTTGAAGAGAAGATTTACAAGAGTCGCCTTAGCTAGGTCAGGTTTGTACTCTTTTAATAATATTCCTAGTTGTAATGCACGTTGTCTTTTGCTTGGTATTCGTCCTCTCAATCAAAGGCGTATGACATCTGGTGATCTTTTTATGTTTAAACTCGTTACGGCTACAATTACTTCTCCCATCCTGCTCGCGAAGGTTAACATTTATGCACCTGCGCGAGTCATTCGCAGACGTGCTACACGTGAGTTGGATGTCTTCTCCAGTCATTCCTTCTCTTGGATGGACCCGTTTAACAATATCGCTAGAGCTTATAACCGTGCATCACCGATACTGAACTTCAAATTTTCCGTAAACCATTACAAACATAGCATTTAATTCTTTTCCTTTTGACGCGCACTTTCGTGTTGTTTATTACTCAACGTCTGATTGCTCTTAATACTTGTGCTTGTGCTAGGTTTATCTTATGTTTAAATTTTTAAGTTTATATTTAAGGGTCAACTAGGCAACTAGGCTAGCCCGTTGACGGTTTGAACGAAATAAATAAAAAAATAAATAAATTATTATTTAGAACGGTAGAGCGGAGAACAAGGTCTGCACCAGCTACGGATTCTATCCAGCAAAGCCATACACCCTAACGAAACTACCCTAACCAGTTGCATAAGACAAAAGGCATCACACACAAAGTAAACATCTGTAAAGAACATCAACAACACTTAAACTGTACGGCCAGGACAAAGCATGTAGTTACATGAGAATGCAATTGCACAAGATTGTCATGCTTTCCAGAAAAACTCATAAAAATAAGAACAAAGCCAGTCATTAAAAGCATCTTGCCCTCAAATAATCAAGAAAACCGACATAACATATAACAAGACGCACTCAACAAATTCACCAAGTTGCAATAAAAATATATATGACGAAGGATATCGAATAGGAAATCGGCTTGGTCTTGGAAAATCCATAGAGGAAAATTAGTCGAAAAGCTGAAAAAAGACTCGTAAAATGGCTGCAGTGAAAATATTACGCCGCGGTCGAATAACGGCCAAAGGATGGGAAAAAAAGGACGAAGCGGCAAAAAGGTGCGCTGTCAGAGGAAAACATGAAAATAGAACATGATGATGTCGCTTCTTAAAAATACGTTCCACTCTTGGCTGGATGCCAAATGCTAGGTTAAAACAGTTCGTCAACAGACGATCCGGAAATTCGGCATGTTACTATAAATAAGAGACGGAAAAAAACTATGGTTGATTGAGAGTTGATCTGAACGTCACGCTATACACGTCGTATTATTTTCGGTTTGAGATCTCTCCATCGAAAGACTCCAAGTTGGGGCTCTTCAGTAGAACTAACTTAAGCTTTTGCCCTCAAGTTGCCCTCACTCACTGTCAGGTCCCGGGAAACCTTCGCTCCACAGCGCGTGCGAGGGATCAATCGAACGCTAAAGCCAAAAGGCCCGAACTTGAATGCAGCCTCAGCAAAGCCAGGCATTTCATCCAGTTCGAGGGAGTAGATGGTACACGCCGTCATTAGTCTATCGTTTCTATTTGATATTTATGTATCGGAAGACCCATTTTGCTTCGAAGAAATTAGCTAATGAATTATTAATGTCCTGTTGTCGTATGTCTCTCCCGTCCTGCTTCCTGCTAATACATGTTTTTATTTTAAATTTCGATTGAATCCTCCACAACACGCTGCTGATCCAAATGTTGAGCAGTACGAAAGCCTAGCGTACATCCTCAGCATTGTACGTTCAAATACGTACCTTTTTGGTACGAAATTAAATCGCTGTAGACCTATTATGGTGGCATAATAACGGCACACATTCCCTAGCCAGACCTTGAACACTGGTTCGCATCGGTAGGATCCACTGGAATTCAGCTTCAGTACTAAATTCTCCATGCATGCTCAAAGAGTAACAACGAAACCAAAAGAACCCAGGAAGTAGTTTCCGTGTGGATTCTTCCGCCAACCACACTAAAGCGCCGGAGTCTGTCACTGGAAACCGATGCTCCAGAGGTTCAGAGAATTGACAGATTGCTTGGTGCGCCACATTCACCACGGCATGAAAGCCAAAGTTTAGTGACGCAGCAAATGTCATGCCACCGACCCGTGGGTTGAATTCTTGAAAAAAGAAACTGCTCGCCGCCAAGAAACGCACCTTTGGGGAAAGCATTCGCAGATTCGCCTTCCCGGCGGTGGTTCCCGTTCCCGGTTGGCAAAGTTGCGCGAACGAAACCCGAAACATCTGACACATGATGTGCCATGCGGATGCGGATTACGAATGTGGCAAATTCATGAGCATAGACAGGAGAATCGCGGAAAGAAGAAAGTCGCCTTCAGCCTTTGCGTGGCTCAAAAGGCTCGGCAGAACGGCCGACATCGCCCGGTTTTCCGTTTCCCGCCCGCTCTCTCTCTGCTGTGTTCCTTTTTCCTTTTCGGTAAATCGTCAAACATTGAGCCATTGGTGTGCGATTCCTTGTCGCCATCGGTGAGGAAAAAAGTGTCTTTTATCTCGTCCCGTGACGAGATCGTTTAAAGTCGTATTTTCCGGTGTATGAATAAAGATGGTTTTTGGTGCTGCCCGAGCTTCTGCCAGAATCAGTGGCTCGTTCTGCGTCACGCTGATGACAGTGTTCCCGTCCACTCCATGGTCGCCAGGGTCCCGTTCATGCAAATGAGCCGAGGCAGACTGGTCACCGGTACGATGTCATTCACACGCAGTGGACCACCAGCGACAGGATGCTCGGAAAACGTTCATTGTAAGCGTCCTGAGCGACGAACAATGCACCATTTTTGGTACCGTTCCTATGCTCCTTCTGGGCCACGAAAATATAGTTCATCGGTAGAGAGCTCATGCCGAAATGGATCCGTCTGCCAACGCTCCATTATCACGTGGCCTAACTCCGTGGCTCAAATTTCCAATTATTGTGGAGGAAGTATTTCCAGGTAGGAAGTGTCTCTTTGGAGCCGAGAAATAGGACTCCAGATGTTTCAATACATGGCGCGAAACAATAAGTTTAATCCGGAAAGTGGCTCAAACATCTTTTAGTATTATCCTAGGTCAGTAGGAAAGATACCTCAAGAAATCCAAATGAGTTCTCCAAACGCAGCACATTCTCAGTTTTTTTAAATTTTTTTATTTTTTAAAGATTTTTTGGATCTTTATTTTACGTAAATGCTTGGTTACATAAGAGTACAGAGGGGGGATCCCCACATTGGGATTGCAGCTATTTAATAATTCTAAGGTATCAAAATGATTGAAATGAAAATATTTCGATTAAAATCTATTTAAATTACATGTTATGCAACGTGGCATTGAGTCATTTTATCATACTTATAAATAATAACTAATAACTAAAAACATCTTACAACTAGTTAACTTTAAAAACTTCAGATAATTAGGTCTTGTATTGTAGAGTGGATAGAATTATTGCATCTATTGATTAGGCCTTGTTTTAGTTTGTTAATTTCAAACGATAGTCTTTGCATGCCAGCGAGGTTTAGGACGAGTTTTGTTGGTGTTCTCCAGTGTAAGTTTAGGATCATTTTGAGAATTTGATTCAGTCTGATTTGTATTGATTGAAAGTTAGTTTTGGAGCAATGCGAACAGCACATTTTTAGTTACATAACATGGTTTGAATCAAAAGAAGATGATTATTGCATTTTAATATAAAACTAATGGAAGTAAAGCAGCTGTTAGATGTTTGTTTTGTTGCAAATAATTTTCATTTCCATTATAGGAAAAAGGTACTTTTTGAAATAATACGATTTTCTCTAGGTTATGTTACACCTTCCCCTATTACTAACCCGCAAGAAGCGCGTTTGTCGGTTGGAGTTGTTAATCGCTCGGGCAAACTCGGACCCCTAGGGAACTAGGGCTGGAGCGCCCCTGTCAAGTGTCCTGTGAATAATGCAGACTCTCTCTCCCCCCAAAGGATGGGAAAAGTTTATTCATTTTTATGCGCAAAGTCCTTTAATTTGATTACCCATTTCGGATCGCTTCTTTCCCTCCCGAGCCTGGAACCGGATACAATATGGCTGCCAGCTCTTCCAGACACGTCGCCCCCGGGTTGTGTCTGATCGCATCGTTCGTTCGGCTGTGGGGGCAAAAAACAGTTCGAAGCCAAATAACCGCTGCTGCAGTTACTCGAGCATGGATCGATGGTCCGAGGAGATGACACATTCGCGCGTGTCCAACCTCCGAACAGCGGCCACGGTTGGCTGACCCGAACGCGACATTGACCGTGGCCGACGATGTTGCCGCATCAAAGCGCCTAACCTAACGAGGAACAGCCTCGTCTTCCGGCAGCGAGTCAATATGTTCCACGGGGCCTACGGTGGCCAAACAACACTTCCCGAGTGCCGCACTTCCGGGCACTTCCTTCATCATTTTTATTGACATTTATTTAGCGCCAATTCGTGCCGGAACGATGCTGCGTGCTTGGGGAGGCCGCCAATGCCGAATCGACCTCGGCCGGGCCGGACACCCGGTTTCCGGTGGGGATGGCCGGAATTTTTAAAGCGCCTATCAAGCGACCGTGGTCGAGAGAGAGAGAACGAGGGCGTTAGAGAGAGTGAGTAAAAATGGCCCATTCCCATAAGCCATTTCGGAAGGCTAGCGGAATAGGGCGGCAATGCCGGTCCGGAGCAGGCTCTTCTGTCGCTCCGTCGGTCGGCCACGAGATGCGGCTAATGGCACGAGGCAAAAGATTTAAGCAACATAATGTAACGTTGGCGCGGCTGTTTTACGATGGTGCTAATAAATAACCATGTTAACAAGATTTTAATAGCCGATTCTCTACCCTCATGGCCATCGCCACGGGCAGGTCGTGATTCGAGTTCGTATGCTGCTGATCTTTTCCATCTTTCCTCGTTCAGCGTCGATGGCCTGTTGCTGCTGCGGCTAACGTTGCCGTAGACTCCGCGGATCATAATGTCATCGTTTTGTTATCAATTTTATGCGGTCATTATATTCTTTTTCAGCTCGGCGACCGGTGCGAAACAGTCGATTTGTTGTTATTTGGAGTTTGCAGTTTAGTACTTCGGCCGAGCTTGAGGGGTAGCTTCAAGAGGTCAACGAAACGCAACTCTCGATGGCGTCGCCCACAGGAGCGCGCAATTTGACGCAAACCGGCGGAGAGCAGTCGAAATGTCACAATGCTGTCGACATAAATTCCCTCAAACAACAACACAAATGGCAAATACTTCGGTATTTACTTTTTGAAGCACCAGAACTAAGGCCCATCATCGAGTCGTAAACATGTCCACAAAATGGCAAAGCACCCCCATAAAGAACGCTGCCACAGCTGCTGCGACGGATTTAGAACCGAGTAATGTCCCGGTCCCAAGATGCTGCTGTCAATAATCAATGGGGGAGGGTGCTTTCCTTCCACATGCGGCACTTCGGGGGGACCAAATTCATAATTGGAACGTTCTCGGTGTGGTCAGTGAACTAGGGGATTTTGTTGTACAAATAATGCTCTGTTTCTCTAGTCACAGTAAATGATTCAATGTCAACGATGACACTGAACCAACATTCGATTGTCGAACGCTCTCCGCTCCGCCTGCCAGAGCTACTTACGGGTCATCCTTTTTGACGAACGCAACCATCATGTGTCCAGCTGTCACTCAAAAGTGTACCTTCCTGGACATAGGTAAGCGAGCATAACGTCCGGAAGACAGCGCGTGGGTCGTGTGATGGACAGATACAATAAATAATGAGTGTCGCAAGGGTCAAACTCCAATCGCGGCAGGTTGACAGTTGACAAACTTTGCGCTTAACCGTCACCCGTCCGGTAAGCAGCTTTAGACCTAGCAGGAAGTGAATATCAGTTATTTTTAGCTCTGTCGTACACAGTTTTTTGATTGGCTTTCGACAGTCAGTTAGCTGTATTTTCAGATCATTCTTAAAATTGGACTCATTCTTCTCTAGACCGCAGTTTCAGCCAGTTAAAACAGATCCAGTCCGGCACCAGCACTAATTATTGTAAGATGAAAGGCACAACGCTCTTCATGCTTCGAAACTAACCGCTTTCCTTAAAAGTTTCCCTCTGTTCCCCAAATTGCCCTATCATGATTACACCGCATCGCATCCTTGTGTGCCCAGACTTTAACCCAATAGGTCTGCCGTACGGTAATGTGTACGAGATGTTCTTGGAGGGTCTGGCTGAGGTCAGGGCGACCTTAAAGTTCGACAAGGAGCCGAGTCGGTCGCTGCTCCGATTTTTGCCTCCGTCGTGGTCATTATTTACACACCGGAAACCCAACGAAGCGTCGATGCGTTGTAGCGTTTTTATGTCAACAATTATTTAACCCGGCAACCCGGGACAACCCAAATCGGTCCAGTACCATTGAGATCCCTCCGAACTCTCCGAAACATTGCACTCCGCTACGGATTGTGGTTACAGGAACCTCAAGATAGTAGTCGGTCGAGGGTTTGCCGAAACTTACGCTTGGGCAGCGCTCGAAAAGGTCGCCCTGAATGGCCGTTTCCGGCTGCTCGGTCATCACGTAGCCACGGCCCAAGTGCGGTGCGAATATGTTGTTGGCCCGTTGTTGACGAAGCCGTTTTTGTGTGCCACCCGCCAATCGCCGTATCATTAAAGGGGTGAAGCCAAGTCGGACCCCCAGGGGGGTGGCGGAGGGGCGAGTGTACGAGTTGATTGAGTGGAAATGTTTCATTATGTGTAAAATTTGATTTGCTACGTCAGGGGTCAACACTGGAGTGGCCCCTTTGGATGACATGTGATAAGGAAATGGCAAAGTGCACCATCACACATACAAGTGCACAACCGGATTACGGCATACCAAGGCACTCGAGAATCGGGCGGAATGTTCTGGGCATGAAAAGAATGGGCTCCGTTGTGGCGCACATAACTCATTTCCATCAATTGGAGGCGCATTCCTAGAAATGTGTAGTTCCGTTCGCTTAAAGCAGCGGACCGTGCGGATGAGCATAACCATGCTCCGCTGGGCGTACAGGGTCCAGAGCACACACGTACTTTAAAGAGCATAGCGCACAGCAACATGAAGGAGCGGCAATTGGTGTTGGGTGGCGCTTTTAAATTGTGATTGCTGCCCGTTTTCGAGGGATTACAAATAGTTTGTGGATGGCATTAGTAGCCTGTTCCAACGGTGTTGGCTTGTTTCATTATCTTTGCCAGGCGGTCCCCGGCGTGGGATGTACCGCAGGGATGCCGTTGTTGGTCCTTTGTGTGCTGTTGTGGTCATGTTCAATTCCAGGCCATCCAACCAGCAGGTTGGCGTAGCAGTATTAGTAGTGACGTATTTGGTTATAAAATGATTTAATTTTTAGTAGTTTTACAATGATGTATTTATACAAAATTCCTCATTATACGAAAATAATACTTCTTTTTTTGTAGTGAATCTTAAATGGAATTGCGTAAACCAACGAATGGAGTAATTTTTAGTTATAGGAAAGCTTTCTAAAGCCAAAGCTTTACAGTTACCTAATTCAACAGTAAAATGTTAGAATGATTTTTCTTGACAACTCAACGGTAGATTGGTGAGTTATGTGGTTTCTGAGTTTTTCTATCTAGTTTTCTATATTTTATTAGTTAGTTTTTTAATCTAAATTTAAAATAAATTTCACGAAGTTATTCTTAGATAACTGGAGTAGTGGTAAGTAGTAGCTTCTTAAGATTTAGTTCCTTATCTCCTTCTTCCTTCTTAAGATTCAGTTCCTTATCTTTGAAGAGATATGATGATCAAAATATGTTCCCACATTTAATTAAGGTATTCTCAATGTCTAGGCTTAAAAGGTTAATCTATTGCAATGATGTGTTCCTAAAACTTGCATTTTTTGAAAAACTCGAGATGTTCGCATACTGCACCACTTCTCAGCCATTCCTGTATCTTGGGCGGTTTTCGTAACACGCTGCCAACGTGGAGAAATTTCACAAGCATAATATTGAAATATTGTTTGGCCGTACCTTGCAATATTATTATGAAATTTTTCCTTTTTGCTTGCACCGGAAAATTGAACCAAAATATTTGACACGCACCAATATTGAAATATTGCCGAAAATATTGTTTGGCCGGCTCCTATACAAATGTAACATTACATTCACTAGAATTCGGGTTGTTTCCGAACAAATCAAACCAACGGGAAGTGAGAAGGAAAGCCGATCGGATACGTCAGAATACGAGAATTAAATGAGACAGTACGATGCGCGCCGGGAACAGCTAGTATAGTTCATATAATAAAGCAATATGGAATTTCGCCGTCAAATTTGATGTAAATTCGCTGATGTGCTAAGCCGGAATAATTTTGTTTAGTTTACAAATGGAAGCAACGGCATGCAACGCCAACGTTGGGAAAGTCCTCGAAATGAACGGAAAATCCCCGTCAGCTGTTTCGTGCGTCCTGTCGGCCAGGTTTAAAGCACACGTGGCATCACAGTGCCCAAAAATTTGCCAGAAAATAAAGTTTAGTTACCGAGCAGTATTAAGCAGAATGAAGCTGTTGGCTGGCTTCGCGAACAGAGGTTGCTTTCCCTCCCGCGGGAGCAGCTGGCACAATCTGTTGACATTCAGTTGTGCAATAAATATCCGCCAGTTATCTTTTCATCGAACGCTAAATACACCGAACCCCGAACCGAAGGTGGCGTGCCGAGGGTCGTTGAATGATCGTGCCCGAGGGCCACCATCCTGCTGTTGGAGTCAGGTCACGCAGCACACCATCGGTAAGTGCTCTAATTTCCTCGTATCCGGAGCGTGGAGCAGGAAGAACAAAAAACAGGAGTAAAATTACCTTCCCTGACCGGAAGTGTTTGGGGCGGCCCATGTTCGTGGTCGCCTCGCAGGGCTGGCGAAGTTGGCTGCAGCAGGCACAAGACAGTGGTATAATTATTCAAGTTTACTGTTATTATTACTCCAACATTCCCAGGGCATTTATGTTTTTAAACGATCGTTTACGCGAAGCCACCGAGCCCGTGCGGATCCTGGAGGACACTGAATGTACCGGTTATGGATTTCAATTCGTTTGGAGCGTGTGTTCTCTGAGTGGCAGGAACGACATGGGACAGAACACGAAGAAGATGGTGCTGCAACATTCGAGAAATACAATTTTTAAACTCCCGTTTCGGAGCAAACGATCCCATTAAGCATTTTTATTTGATAGTTGTTGGTAGAATTCTTCTTTCCTTCTCGAGTAACTCACGGGTCCATGTCGATAGTTCCCTGGATAAAGGTCTGGAAATCGGGAACCCGTGTGGCCACGGCTGCTTGTGCGATGCCACCCTTCTTTTCCGTGTACGAGAAAATGCCGTAGAGTCGATTGTGCACCACCGCCGGAGCGCCAGCATCGGTCAGGTAATGTCCTTTAGGTTTGCGATCCGCTGATCTCACGCAGTAACTGTATCCAGATTTGACGGCCTGCTGCGCCATTTTGTTCGTAAGCTTCTTGTAGCAGTCGGGCTTGATGGTGAGTTCCAGATCTGCTCGTTGCAGTGGCCCACCTTTCGGGTTTCGCTCATTCTGACCGTAGGACACCATTGTCACCCGCACCGTGTCGGGCCAACACGTGGCGATCGGGATGGGCTGTATAGTGCGCCCGAAACGCAATGGCTGAATCAACTTGACCATTCCAAGGTTGGAGTCATACCCGTTGTAATTGTAACTGCTGATTTTACTTATGACGCGGTATCGTGTAGCACCCTTTCGGAAGTTGCTGGTGCCGACTCGCACTAGGTAGGAGTTGGCAGGTTCCGCGATGATGGCGCTGGCTGCAGTTAAAATCCACCGATCCGTAAGTATGGCCCCACAACCCACCAGACCGGATTTGGCGTACGATATGGCGGCTAGGAACGGGTACTGGTCGATCGTTGTATTACTAGCACCCGCCATACGCTCCTGCGCTCGAGTCAGACCAACGATGGCGACGGCCACCACAACAGCAAACAGTAGAATCGACTTCATCTTTCCCATTTGACACTTTGGCACCAATGTCCGGCGGGGAGCTTATTTATATGCTTCCCGAGTTCAGTTCGAACCTGTTTCACATTGAGTATGGCCAATGTGTTACAGGCGTCACAAATGACCAAACATGTTGGCTCATGTTGTTATTGATTCTGTTGCTCATGTGACTTACATGTTGTATCCAATTGTTGAACTATTTTATTTTATACATGTTATACGGAAACATGAGGAAACTATGCATGTTCGGGACAGGAACGGAGCGAATGTCATTACTACAAGTTTTCCCTTAGTTATCGCTTTGGTGATGCGAAATTTAACAAAACACTGGGTTTAAAAATTATAATTTCTAAAACGTATTAAAAATCACAATTAATTCCAATTTTTACACATTTGTCTATGAGGTTCATAGTTCTAGAGGCCTATATTTACTCGTGTGGTTTACATTTAAGACAGGTGAAAGAGGATCGGACCGTTATTGAAGGTTTCACACAACGCGATAAAAAAGCTTCTTTTTTAAATGAACCACAATTTTGTTTGGGAAATTTTTAATGATCACATACTGTAAGATCTCTTCGTCTTGTACGTATTCTCTTTTGACTTGGTTCATTGAATTGTTTGCGAGGGTTGTTTCCAATCATGCTCTGGGCGTCGAAAATCTACGGTCTGCACAACCAACGTGCCAGCAGCGTCATAAAGTATGGTCAGCTAGTCCTTCTCTGGGCTACAACTAAACATTCGTATCGGTTGGATAGCACGACATGGAAAGCTAGTTGTATTGTGAGAATCATCAATCCGACGTTGTAGTGTATCATATCAGCCTTTGAGGTACCTTTGCTCGAGGTCGACACCCTTGCTGAACCGCGCTTGTTATTGGTACCTACTTAAAATACTTACCAACATTCTGTAAGGATGAACTGAATTCAGCATAACGCTAAGGTCCCAGCAATGATCGATCGGTTATTGATGGCCTCATTGGGAATAAGTACTCTCTCTTTGAAGACTGCGGCAACCATGAAAAGGTACTGTCAATCAAAGGCCTGAAATGTAGTCTGAACATAAATTATCTTAGAATTAGTTCCAAGTGCATTAGTTTCGCTATACGTGTACTCTGTTTTACACATTGAAACAGGTTCTAACGTAAAGAAATAGAAATAGAATATGAAGTCAAACGTAGCTTCACGCAGATCCTGGATTCGATTTATTTTGTCCCTTTTTAGGATTATTACATTGACCCCTCTGGTTGGTTGTAAAATTAACTGAATCGATTCGTCGTTTGGGAGATGAAGTCGATGTAGGGAAAGACACGAGTAGCTACGGCAACTTCGGTGATGCCTCCGGAGTGTTCCGAAAATGAAAACAGAGCGTACAGCTTATTTTTGGTGATGGCCGGAGCTCCGAGATCCGTGTAGTAGTGCCCTTTCTTGGTTATGTCTGGCGAAGACATGCAGTATCCCGTTCCCGTCTCGACCACCTCCTTCGACAAGAAGTCCTCAAGCTTGTTGTAGCAAGATGCACTTCTGGTCATGTCAAAGTTCGCTTTCTGCAAATGTGAAGTTCCTGCCTCGTTCTGCCCGTAGGACACCATCGTCAGCTGGATCGACTCGGGATCCTCGGTGGTAAGCCGGATGGGCTGCACAGTTGGGCTGCAGTCCAATTCCTTGGCCAGCAGTACCAAGCCGATGTTGTAGTCGTATCCTACCCACTCGGGATGCGGGTAGTTTCGCTTCACTTGGTACACTTTCGGGTTGTTCTTGTAGTCGCTCGAACCCACTCGTACATCGAACGCGGATACCGGAGTGCCGATGATTGTGATGGCTGCGGTGAGGATCCACTTCATGTTTATGATTGCTCCGTTGCCCACCAGCTCGCGGTGGAAAGTGATGGCCGCCATGAACGGGTATTCTTCAACCGTTGTATCAGATGCACCGACCATGCGATCTTGCGCCTGAACCATACCAATAAAGGCGTAGGCCACTGTAACCACTAACAGTAGAGTAGACTTCATCTTATTCAACTGACGCTTTGACTCCAATGCACGGCGTGAAACTTGTATTTATATACGTAGTGAGATTTCTTCCACGTTGTTTACATTTGACTCGGTTGATGTGGTACAAGCGTCACAATAAACCAAACAATGTTTTGCAATTTACTTACACTTCGCAGGTAGCGTTGCGTTGAATCTATATACAAAAATGTAAATCGGGTTGTTTTCAAGCAAATCGAACTAAATTCAGCCGGTGGGAGTTTTTGGAAAGAGGATATGTTTTGGTTGATGTTTGAAATCCTTCCCATCTTTAAAAAAGGGGGGCTGCCATACAAAATCTAGGTTAATATAAGTTAAACTCGAATAGTTTTTATCCAATTTGAGACAAATTCAGCTGGTGTGAGTTTTGACATTTATCTAACGGGAAGCGGGAAGGGAAACCGATCGAATACGGCACCGGGGAGTCCGATCGTCCGAAACGCAGGAATAACGAAAGGCGGGAAGAGAAACCAATCGGTTACTTTAATACGACTCTGAAATGTCCGATAATCGAGAATTCCGGATGTAAATAGGGATGAAATAAGGCGTGGCGACGCGCGCCGCGAACAACTAGTTCCCATTCTTAAAATTACCGCTTCTATAGAAAAAATTACTGTTCCGATAAAAAAAAATCGCATCCATATAAAAAATTACCATTTCCATATATAAAAACCGTTTCAATAAAAAAAATCACCGTTTTGATATTTAAAACTACTGCTTCCGTACAAAAAATCACCGTTTCTTCCTGGGGGCTAGATGAGGCGTAAAAACTAGCGTAAAATTAATTTGTAATGTCAAATCGTTTACGCTTCGTGTGGCGCGTTCGTGTTTTTGGTCCGAGAAAATAGAAAAAGAAGAGAAATAAATTGATTCGAGAATATTTTTTCTGTTTTTATCGATTTTGTTGCTATACCAGCAAATAAGAACTTAAATAATCCTCTGTTTGTAAGCAAAGCGTATGCAAAAAGTATTTACGCTCGGGTTTACGCCTCGGTCGACCCGTAAACATGTTGAAAGAGGCGCAGCAGTTTGGCATTAATCTGTAATATCAAAAACATTACGTTACGCCTCATGTAGCCCCCCAGTTCCACATAAAAAGAACAATATCAAAGATTTGCTTTGTGGTCCGGCAATGCTAGCCAATCCAAATTATTCGCTGGATCGTCTTATAGGTCGTAGATTTATCGTAACATTGATCACCTCTGATCAACTCCTGGGAAATCTAACGAAGTACGCTGGACACTGTCGTAGATGATCATGCACTACTTATTCTACAGTATGGTAGAGGATTTCCTACGATCATATCCAAGAACCATCAACAGCTACAGTAAAAATTATGCGTTACCGTGCACAGTGAAATCAAGCGTTTAAATGTTGTAACGACAAAAGTTCCATTCGGAAGTGAACTTAAGTACTTTATTCGTGTCAAGATTGGAGAAACAAATGCCACGTGCCGGGCTTAGGGAAACCTGGCCATAGTCTTGTCGATCCACTCCTTGTGCGGAAGGAGCCGTGTGGCCACCGACACTACGGTGACACCACCCGGCCCTTCGGAGAACGAGAACATCGCGTACAGCTTATTGGAGCTCGAAACAACCGGGGCACCAATGTCGGTAAAGTAGTGTCCCCCTCGACCACCTGGCGACGTCACACAGTAGCCGTGGCCCACCTGGACGACTAGCTTCGCTTCATACTCCTTCAGTTTGCTGATGCAGTTCGGATCGACGGACATATCGAACTCGGCTTTCTGCAAGTGCGACGTACCGAGGTCGTTTTGTCCGAAGGACAGCATTGTCAGCCGGATGTAGTCGGGACTGTCGGTGGCGATCTGGATGGGCCGAACCACGTTGCTGAATTTGATTCGCCGGGCGAGCTTTGCCAACCCAAGGTTGTAGTCGTAACCCACGTACTCGGGATGCAGAAACTTTCTTTCGACTTGGAATTTCTGCGGACCGTTCCTGTAGTCGCTCGAACCGAGTAGCACCAGGTATGCGGAGGTTGGCGTCCCGAGCACGACGATGGCTGCGCTGAGGACCCACGTATCGCTGAGGACGGCCCCGTTGCCCACCGGATCACCGAAGTAAGTGAAATGGGCCATGAAGGGATAATCCTTGATGTTGGTGTCCTTACCACCGATCATGCGCTGCTGCGCGTGCACTTCCCCAACAATGGCGCATGTCACTGCAAGAACAAACACTACGATCGACTTCATCGTTCCTAAGCGGCTGAATTAGAATAGCCATACATTACAGTCGTAGTGGAACTTATATAGGTTTCGTGTCCGTTCCACGTCACATTGTGGATACGGGTTAGCTGCGCGAAATAACATCGGTTCGAGAAGCCTGAAGCTAATTAAACTTACTGTACAATCATAAACCAGGTGTAGTAATCGCGTTGCCGATACAATAAACTTTAGTGCATAAATCGATTTATGGCCAATTAACACTTTCATAAATACCAATAAGAGGCAGGCACCGATCTTATATAAACGTTGACCAGTAACAGCTAGAGTCTTACCCCCCTATTACAGAACTCGTACGGCGGATTCAAGTGAACTTCTCGTTCTCGTTTGTCGAACTCGATGGTCGGTATCACGGTTTTCAATTAGAGAAGCTCCGAGGGCTAAATGTGCTAAAATGTGCTAAAAAGCTTAAATTTGAAAGCTTGTCAAGCTCTTCGAGTACGAACTGCCATTCTGGTGCATTTTTGTAAACATTGCACACACAGATACACATACACAGATAGCAGTTCAGATGGGCGTAAGATTCTTGCTATTATATTTCTGAAATTTTAAGATGATTTCCGCGTATTACGTTTTCGATAGCGACAGTGATAGCGAAGAAACTGAAAATATATCGATTCATTGCGATGTAAATCCGACCCACTGAATTTTTTATCACCGGGGTAAGTGTTGCCAAAATCGAAAATGATCAATCGATTTTTCTTTTATGTAAAAATGTTGTTGCAGGTTCAAGAAAAATTTTCGCATCTCAAGAGAAATGTTACTTTCCGAAATAGAAACAAACTTACCCGAATCTCTTCGCCCTATTTGCAACTGCTGTAGCAACATGATTAAAAAAAAATTACCCGTATCTTTCCGGTCTATTCGAGACTGCGGTAACCAGAGGAATACAAAACACTTACCTCCTCTTGCCCTTCTTTCTTCCGAACTAATTAGTTTCTTTACGGGGTAATTAACTACCACATGAATGAAAAAAAAACCCACCAGTATCCTTTCGGCCTACCTAGCTATCCCTGCGGAGCATAAACAATACAAACTAATTGATAAAATTAAAGACATCCTAACAGAGCTGCTCTTTCCGCATCAAAAAGTTGACGGAAATCCGTTTGTCAAATTTGAGTACGAATACGAGTTTCATGATGCCAAAAATACTCAACAACCGAGAAATAGTTCATCCAGTTGAAAGCTCCCGCCACGGAAAGTTCATCCTTTCCGCACGGAAAGTCGATCGACTGCCGCCATAGCAAAATGAACTCAAATGACCGTTCGAGTTCTCGATTCGAGTTTAGTTATTAAGCCCGTAGTTATCAGCTTACCCTATGAAACTATAAGCTGACATTGTAGTAACAATTATTTCTAGCGACTGTTACTCATAGGCAACAGTGTGCTGACTGAATCGACTGGAAAACTTCGAAACGTTTATCAAAAGTACAATACAGCAAACATTACTCTTATTTATTTGTTCATATGCTCACAAAAATGCTTTAATAAGTTGTGTCTTTTAAAAGTTCAAGTGTACTAAATAATTCCAAAAGCATGCTATAAAGTTACTTCAGTTAGCTTGTTGTAGCTCAATAACTTTCACTGCCGAAAATTATCCGTGCAGATTATTTAAGAATATTTGACCTTAAAACAATTAAAACAGGTTGATAATCTGGTGGTGATCCCAGGGAATATGCGAGGTTTTGGAGGTGCAACTCCGCATTATTCCCAACTCAGAACATCACCTAAACAGCAGCTTGTTGATGTTTGGGCGGCTCATGGAAGTAGCCCGAAAAAGGGACACGTTGGCCGCTCCTTATGATCTTTTACTGCGCACTCCACTACTGACACTCGACTCGGGCCGGAAAATTGATTCTATTGATGGCTACGCAGCCAAACTTTTCGCCACTCGACGACCTCCGAGTCCCCCGACTGGACGAACGCCACCGAAACGCCATGCCTTCAGTGTACGGGTGCCGGAACAAGGATTAATTTGTCGTTATCTGGCTCCTGGCCGTGGTTCCCACCCAGCTGGTGGCTCTCTGGCACCGCAGTGAAGATAATCGAAATATCATCGAGAACCGAGAACCACGTTCGCTTCGGAGGGAGGTTCGGCAAAAATGCTGCCCCTATTGTTCCCTCCCGGCTCTCGGAAAGGGCAGACGTTTTCCCAGCATTTCCGGCCCCGGGCACCCCGTTGGCGTTGCGTGTCTTCGCCGTCTCGGGGAAAAAGGGCGCCCGGTGGAAAACGATCCAGCGGGCCCCGGAGGGCTCGCTCGGGACTGCCGGCGGCTCCCTTTTCGGCGACAGATCTAACGGCTCGAGTAACGGCAGAAGTCCAATTCGCGCACATCCTTCCTGTGGCTCAATCAGGTAGCAGATCCGGCGCGCTGCGCCAGCCGACTTCCTGATTCCGGGTGTCCCGAATGAAATCGAGAAAGGACGCCGCCGTCGTCGTCGTCGTCGCCACCACCCGCCCCGAAGGTCGGCCGTCGGAAGCGGAAATCCAATTTAATTTTGACATTCTTTCAAATATTGATGAAGCAGCGAAATGTGTTTCATTATTGAGCGATCCGGCAAACAGACAGAACAGATCGGGCCACCGGATGGGATGGATCGACCGTGGGGCCCCGGTCGTCGGTTTGACGGTTTAATTTCACTCCCCCCCTCCCCGGTGGCCATTCCCGGTTCGATTCGTTCGTTCCGGTGTCTGATTTCGCCCGGATTTCGGGCCGGGCCGGGCGGCGAAGCGGATGATTTTTATGTGCCGAACGCGGATGCAGCGAGCGTAACGAGGAAATAATGAACACTACAATCGCCTACGGTTCAAACATCCCGCGAGAGTTAGTTTCTATCTCCTCGGGGGCCCCGGCCCGGGAGAATTGGCTCCGGTGGGGGCCAATTACCCTATCATGTGCGGAACGCTGACGGGAACCGGATGGCTCGAGCTGGCACGAGTTTTGGAAGGCGTTTGAAGATTTTGAGACTCCAGGGGATCAGGGGTGTGCCGCTGCGTTGCAAAGGATCTCCGAAATAAGACCAAGCAATGGCACCCAACTCGTAGTGGGTCTGGGGATTATCTTCATTTCATCATAAATTCCCCAACAGCATCATTTAAATCACCAAACCACGTGAGCCACTTGCCACCAGAAAAATCACTCACTCGCTCCTCGGTCGGACTGCCTCCGGGGAGCCGAAGGCACTCCAGACCCACGGGGGATTGCAGTCCGTTTACGTGCTTCCCGAGTGGCGTACTTTACGTTTGTAGTGCGGAATGAGATACGCCAGGCAGCGGTGTCGGCATGTCACAGCATTATGTACACCGGAGCACTCGGCCCCGGAATGGCTCCAGCCCGGCCCGACTCCCGGCCAGCAATTCAGGCAACCCATCTGGCCCATCTGGCAGGCGAGATTTATTTAAATGGCGCCCGGGCCTGGCCGCCCCGACGAAGATGTGTTGGGCGGCCAATAATGCTTCCGAGGCCACACCGCACGCCAATGAGCTCGAGTGTAACCTCTTGGTGAAACCGCACCGAAGCTGAGACTGTGCCGAGGGCATTAGTCGAGGGCTCTCGAAGCAGTGTGCAGGGTCGGGGTGACATTCAGCCCTAACACGGACGTTAGACGGACGGACAGAGTGCATCGAACTGCAGGCAGACGGCGGAATCGGAATGTGCTCCTGAGCGCCCTGAGGAGACTCCTTCACCGAGAATGCGATATTATTATTATTTTATTGAACAGTAACCGATCGATGGCTGCACCAAACCGGGGCGAACGAGGTGGGCCCCTTCTAAGCCCTCACGCTCCTAAAGGGGGGCACGTGTGCCTGCAATTGCATGTTGGTCGATGGCGCAAGAATGCCCTGCACTCGAGGGGTCGAGTTCGAGAATGTTTCGATTCCGGCACGAAACGAAGCCGGGGTGTGCCTGCGGTCGTCGCATTGCTACTGGAAATTCTTTCTGCACTCGATGGCCGGCCGCGACGGCAAAGCATCGATCCAAAAGTCGGACAGTCGGCCGACCGAATTATGCACCTCAACGCACGGACCGACCGCCAGTCGAGGGCTGATTTATGCGAAGCTGTAAGTGGTTGGCGCGCGGCGTCGGAGAAAGTCCGTTGGAGCCCTACGTCAATACGTCATTGCAGCCCTCGTGGATCGGCGGTGTTCCGAGGTGATCCACGAGCGAAAGAAAATCACGTACTTGCGGGGTTGGGGTAGGGTGAAGTATGCGAAGGCCAAAGGGCGTCCTGCTCCTGGTGCCCGGCCCCAGGGTCAATGCTCAAGTCTGGCGTTGCTCGGAAGCACTTCCAGATGAATCTGGGACGATGGTGCAGAAGAAATTTATTACTCCTAAAGCAATCACGATAGGCTATCGCAGAGCAAACAGGTACGCGGTTAACGCCCACCAACGCACACACACACAGACGAACACACTTAAACACACATTTGTCGCTGACTGGAAGTCCTGGTTGGTAGCTCGAGGGTCCCGACCCACGAGCATAAATCACGGCATCGTCATCGTCCATCACCTGGAGCTGGAACACTCGGATCGCTGGCGGGCAAATATGAGCGCCTTATCACTCGCGTCAACCATAAAACGTACCACCCACCCGAGACCGCCCCTACCCTCCTGACACCGTCTCCGATCGGGCGGTTTACGTAAAATTAAAATCACCACCTACCAGGCGTCTCCATCGTCGATTCTCCCGCCATTCTCTTCGGATGCGTGTGAAAAGTCGACGGACATTTAGTAACGGTTACCAATTAAATCGCTGTCTGCTGCGTACCGACATTCCGACGTGCGTTTGACGTGGCCGCCTAATCCGCACCAGGAAACGGGCAATCAAAAACGAATCAAATGAGATTACCGGTGGAAAGGTCCACCGTAGTACACGCGTTTGCGCGTTATTGTTTAATCGCCGAGATTGAAAGATTAAACGAATTATGGACGTTCACATTTTAACTCCAGACGGTGGCGTTGATCTTTTAAAGGGGTTTGTGCTCAATTTCTTACGAGGAACTGTGTTTCGGTTGCTCTGAGAATCGATTTTGTGTTGTTTCGACGTAGACTCTTGTTAGCTTATTTGACAAATATTTCGCTGTAGCAGTAACCTCACGATAGCCTATTTATAACGCCTCGTCCACACTATGAGTTTTGTCTACAGGTTTTTTGCTACGCTAGCGGCCACACTAGCAGCTTTTGCGCGAAAAATCCGTGAGCTCCAGTGAGTGAAATTTAACTGAAATGACAATTCGTTTGTTTTTGCTTTGATTTTTCAGTTTCTTTTCTTTCGCATTCTATTGGCTCTTTGCCAAAATCTGATCTTCTGTTGAAAAACTAGCCTTATTTTTGATAGCTAAAAAGTTTGCCGAAATTTGGCGTAAATTGTCATATTGAAAAAAATATTCCAAATCGGGAAAATAACCGATAAACATAAGGTACTCAAAAGCAACTCAAAGTAACTCACGGCACTTCTGCAAAAAATCAAAAGTTTCTAGGCTTACCAAACATATTTGCCTAGTTTCTCATATTGGAATAATAAAAAGCATGCCTCTGGTGGGATGCTGGGAACATAACCTACAAAGCTTATACTAGGCTCTTCAATAAGTTCGTAGCCTCGATGAGAAAAATCCTTTTTTACGGTTTAACTGTATTATTCAGTATAGTCTCCCCGAACATCAATACCCTTGATTCAACGAGACTCCAATTTATGGATTCCATCCCTTACGTGAGAAATTGAATGAGCTTCGAAATACGCTTCCCCAGCTGTTACGATGTCATCATTTGATGAAAAACGCATTCCACTCATGATTTTTTGGATCTGAAATCAGATTGAAATCGTTACGAGGCAAATCTGGTGAATACGGTGGATACTCCAACAATTCGAACTTTAGTTCATGATTTTTTTCAATTTATTGCATTGCACCATTTTTGGCGTTCTTACTTTCATATTAAAAGTGTACCATTATAACAACAAAAAAGTTAGACTCGTAGCAGCGCTCCGAGTTATTGAGGCTATGAACTTATTGAACACCCCAGTGTAAGACCAAATTAGGTAGGTTTTTAGGTTCTCAGAAACTCATTCCAAATTTAGTTGTGCATTGCTTATTCTGTTATGTTCCTATTCCCGTCCCTGCTACTCGGCCTAAGGTCCCTTGGGCATCGTAGACGGCCGTGACTCAGGCCGTGTTCGTATTTAGGACCATTCCTTCCACGTATTTACTCGCTGGACACTTTTGAGCTTGAACTCAGAATTGCGGCGTGGTCGTTTCTCACCGAATATAGCTACTCACCGCTATTAGCTATTTCATATTACTTTTACCTATTTTTCGTCACTTCTTGGCTTCAATTTGTCGCCCAGACAGCCTCAAAATATTTTTATCTTCATGCCATCGCACTTACTGATACAAGCAAATGAGGTTATAAGTAGTATGTTAAGCCTGTATGCTATCAATTAGGCTATGGGGTCTGGGGTCTTCTACAAAAGAAATGGGTTTTTTCTTTATGAATACAATAAAAAACAAAACTGTGCCAAGCCCTAAGCGTATGTAGAAAGCCTGGGGCTGCGGAGCTTTGTGCTTGAATGAAAGGTGCCCAACCTACCGTTTTGACGTTAGCTGTGTTTTAAGATCACACAGTCAGCGTTGGCATTTATGGTAAAAATGCGAATCCTGTGGCGCACGCAAACCAAGGTTTCTATTCCAGTATTTGTCAATGTTCTAATTATGAATTCCACGGATTTCCCTATACCTCTTTTCGCTAGCCACGCCACGCTGCGTTCTGCGTATTTTTGGTTGCGATAGTCTTATTTCCATTCGGTATTATTTTCTGAGCCGTTCAGATCCTTTGTTGGATCAGATTGTTGAATTGTGTTTCTATCTGCTCTGATATTTTATGATCTCATTTGAGTTTCTGTCGCATCCAAATTGCACTTAATAAGTCACGGATTTCAGGTAGCTGTTATGATGCACTGAGTCTGACTGACGTAACGAGTCTTTGTCACACGGGTTAACCCATCCGGTCAGCTCTAGTGCATGATCTGAACCAATTAATATTCGCGCTACTTCATTTTATGGCCCAAAGCATCCGATTGTTCGGATTCTCTTTTTTAAGCAATTTTTCTACCACTCTACTTTGTAAAATATCATAAATGGAAGATAATCACAGAGGCAGCAATAGTCAATCAATCAGTAATAGTTTACGGTTTTAAAAAAAATGTCCTGATTTATATTCCTATCGGTCGTGCAGCATTCTATCGAAAGAAAAATTCAACACATAAGTCAAAAGTCTTCAAGCGAAGCTTTGACTTATCCTTGGGCATTGGGTCCTGTGCCAAGTCAGTGTCACGCTTGATTCTATTCCAAGAAATTTCGGTTTGAGGCGATCAATGTTGGTCTTGCGTTAACGTTTCGGCCTATCTAAGGCTCATGCTCACGGAACAGTCATTTTTCTCTGGCACATCACTTTGATGATTCCGAACATGCTTACTGCATGTAAGTAATCGGAAAATTTCGTACTACGCCGTGTCTAGCGGCCAGCGCGTTGAGCTGTGTTTCGTGACTTCCTTGACTTCCCTTCCGTTTGCGGTTAAATGTAATGCCATTTCACCTGCCTCAGACTGCTTCAGGTTTCACACCGCTCCGCTTGGCGCTCCCTCACGATCTCGGGCTACGGTACCGGAAAAAAAGGTAAAAAGTAAACCCTCGCACCAACCACCAGTTGCGTCGCAGTGAAACGGAACCTGAGCCTTAAGGTTAGGGCTAACACCCGACGCGCAGCGGTTGTTAAAAGTCTCGCCCCGCAATTCGCCGGAAACGCGAAGCTTTGAACGCAAGAACGCGCGTCCGCCGCGTTCTCGGCACGCACGTTCCCGGGCTCAGGGGTGCGAGACCAGAACCGAGACCGGCCCTCTGGCCAGTAACTCCCCCTCGGCTCGCTTCCGCGGCGACCTGAGCCCGAGCGGACTGGCAGGAGCCAGAAGGTGATGAAATTCAATTCGTCGCAATTTAACGGATGAAACGTGATTGAATGCCATGAAAACTAATTTAATTACGGTAAACTAATTAATGGGTCGGCTTGGCTTGAGACTCGCCCGCCCCCCACCGCCGGCGGTCCCCGTTGCTTTCCATCCGTTCCGTTCCGTGGTTGGGGGTGGGAAAATTGGCCGCCCCATTTCGCAGCCGCAATTTGCATGTACACCGCCCTGCCCGCCTCGGGACCACTCGGGAGGGAAAAAGGCATGCAAAATCAAATTACAGCACCCTCCACGGACCCAACATCCGGTTCAACTTCTGCTCGGCCCGCAGAAGGGGCCAAAGATTACTGAGCGGGAAAGGGGGAACCGCAGCGAAGCATTATTTTGGCCGGGCCACCGGGCGGCAAAGATTCCCGGCGCCGTTAACGAAATTTAAATAATGCACCAAAAAGCGGCAGCCGTGTCCTCCGGCAGAGGGATGCTGCCGGCGCTTGGTGAAAATGCATAAAGATGGCACATGCAGCGCAGCGGATGGCACTTTCGGGTCCAGCCGTTACCGGTCCGTACTGCGGAAAATGGTCCCCCCGGGCTGGGAATGCTAATTGATGCAGCTGAAGACGCTCTTACAGCCCGGCCGACAAGGAAGGCCGAGGCCGCGGGCGCAATTTCCCCAAAACGTATGGCACCATAAAGGCCGACCACCATTCGCGCGACGTTCCGGGCGGGTTGCAAATGAAATTGTACCGCAGTTTCGAGAATTAATACCGAAGGCGTGTGCGATGGCCAGGCCGGCGAAAGGAAAAGGGACGATGAAACTGACACCACAAATGAGGCCAACAGACAGCAGACTTGGGGCGATCATCGCAATGCCGTCGCATCGCAGGAAAAAAACCCAAGGTAAACAACTCAACTCCATATCTGTGCAGGGTTTTCATTGAGCGTGAGCGGCACAACAGCAACTCTGGCCCCGGCTCGGTGGGCGGCGATCATCATCATTAACGCTATCATCATTATCATGGGCTCCATAAATTGACCGTAATTCACTTCCCGCTCCAGTGTCCAGGATGCGGTGCTGGGCTACATAATAAAATGGTGAAAAATAGGCATAGCACGTCCGCCAGAGTAGCGTCGGGATGCGTCCGGGATTTTACATACTTACACAATGCCGACTACGGTGGTGGACTTATCGGGGCGTGCATGCGTGAGGAAACCAGAACCAGGAGGCCAGCCTCCTGGTGCCGCCTCACGTAAGGCGAACGATAAACAAACCATTTTCGAAGGGTGAAAGATAAACGCACGTAGGCAGGTACGGGTAGCACCAACAAAAAAAATGGCCTCAATGTGAACGATGGCAGTGTGTTGTGCGAAATTCGTGTGACATCTACGCTGTGGCAGTTGGGCCGTGAAAAGTACGAACGACGATGAAGTCGCAATATCGCAATAATCCCGAACCAACGCCGTGCCGCGTTTGTGGAGCGCACGGAACAGATCCTGGGCTTACTCTGTAGCCAACAGGAGCGGTTAAAAGTAATCGGACAGTGCGACCATCAACATTTCCGGGGGACAGCAACACTTCGATTTGATGGTGGTGAATAGTACTGAAATACACCTCTTGTTAGCTTATTTGTTAGCTTATTCTTTCTCCTTCTATTGGCATCTTTGTCAAAATCTGATCCCCTGTCGAAAAACCGGCCATATTTTTGGATAGCAAAAAAACTTGCCGAAATTTCGCGTAATCTGTGAAATTAAAAAAAAAAATTCCGCATCGGGAAAATAACCGATAGACATAAGGAACTCAAAAGCAACTCAAAGCAACTCAAAGCAACTCACGGCACTCCCGCAAAAAATGAAAAGTTTCTAGGCTTACCATACATTTTTGCCAAGTTTCTCATAGTGTGGACGCCGGGTAATAGAAGCAATCACCAAGAGATAATAAACGCTAAACACTTATGTTGGTACTACTTCACTATGTTGGAACTAATAATGAAATGCATGCTTCTGGTGGGATGCTGGGAACATAACCTACAAGGCTTAACCTGGTGGAATACGATTCCCCAGCTTGATGGTGGTGAATAGTCCTGAAATACACCTTTAATACCTTTTTTGTTCAACGCTCTAAACTTTCTTGGCCTATAAGCTCCGTGGAAAGTCGCTGAGCACTAGAAGCTGTTCGATTTGCGGTGGCTCCATCGATTGTCTGATTACATTTGATCGATGGTGTGGTAAGCTTCAACCCCGAGCCACGCAGGGTCCGTAAACTGTACAGCGAAACCGTTGTTTCCCCATCATTCGAGGGAAAATAAAAGGCGGGCTCAAAAAAACCAGAGAATTCACCCCGGAAAACAACAAGAAAACAAACAGCAAATCGATGCGTTGCCGATGCGGACGCAGATGTCATTCCATTTCGATTCGGACAACAATTGGGCGCTGTAAAATCCGTATCCGTCGCCGTGGAACGATTGGCGGGATCAAAGCGATTGATTGTCAGCTGCAATTTAATGTTTGCAGCGCACCGGCGACGGAGATTCAATTCGGAAAATTCGACAAATGAATTTTAGCACTTAGCCATTGTGGCGAAAAAACAAGAAACAAACGGTCAACGCGTTTACGATTGACGAACGCGTGGCTATTTGATTTAGATTTCCATTTTGATTATTCGCTTCTCGACCGCCGCGGTCGACGCCGCCCATTCCGACAGGCATTTGCATTTGCCCGGGACGCAAACGAGAAAAAAAAAACATGGCACCAAATTGACAGTCGAAAATGAAAAGGACTGCAAACGTTGCAAATGGAAAAACGGTGCTGCGTCGCAACATGTTCCACGCGCCGCGGTCGGTTTGTCGGGTACACTTGTAAGTGTGGCGTGCGCTCGCCCCTTAATGGAGATTTTAATTGATTAATAAATTGAGCTCGGTATACTTTTCACTCAACATAAGCGACGGCCCACATGCATTGAGTTGGCGATTTCATTTATTTCGATTGCCGGATGTTAATGCCGGAGCCGGCTGCGCCCATCTTCTCGCGCCACTCGAACCCGGCGCTGGCTTTGAGCTTTCGGCGGTGGTCTTCGCTGATGTTGCAAATAATGAGACCGTTGTCGCGTACGCAGCATGCGTTCGGAAATGCAGAAATACACTCGTCGGTACTTTCCGCGGCCGTGTGCAACCGGGTGACATTTTCGTATCATATTATTTATAAATATGGATGCGATTCAAATGCGCCCCCGAGTTAATTGCCCGCCCTCGGCTCGTGAGATGGTTGCTAGAACTGTGGCCAAGGCATGGTGTGCAAGTGCTACGTCAGCGGCTGACCGTTAAAGTTGTTCGAAATAAAGCCATTCCCAACGGGCTGGTGTTGCCCGGCACGGTGAACTGACGGAAATGGATTTTTATATTTCACAAAACTTTGTTTTTCGTGCTAACCTTCGAACGGCGTGTGTCCTTCGGGGTGGGCCTGTGACAAAACAAAAAAAAGACACGGCGTGGAAATCGGACGCCAGCCACTTGGGAGCCGGTACCGGGGCCTGGGTGAGAGGGTGAATAATAATTTGTGCATTAAAACAGTATTTTTCGCCGTTCACATTCGTTCAAATTTAAATTTATTATTAATCTCATTATAAAACGAAAAATATTTATTCAATTATGTTCGCCTGAGTGTTCCATGATTTATTTAAATGCTCTATCGGTACGCATTTGCATTTGGATTGCGTATGATTCGTGTGCCATGCGCGGTTGCGATTGTCGCGGGGCAGCCGGCAGAGCAAGGAACGGATATCGCCATGATACCAGGGAGAAGAAGGAGGGATGCAAATTGAAGCGCGGGCAAATAGAAACATGCCATTGACGGCTCCGAACCGTAATCGAAAAGAATTTCTACATTAAACGCTGAAACGTTCAATGTTTTTAGCAGAAGTCAAATCGATAAGTTCAACATGAATATTGTATGTGCGTATTCCGATTTGTCCCAAATAGGCCAACATAAAATCTTTAAGGATATGTTTTGAAGTGTTTCTGTCACAAAACTATTTAAGCTTTTTTTTTCATTTGAGTCTTGCTTTACAATCCTTAATAATTTATATTTCTTAAAAAAAAAAAAGATTTACAAATAAGTTCACATATTAAGAGATTTTAAAAATGTGTATTAAAAACGAAACATAACATTTTCCGTACTGTACAGCATCTTCTCCCGGACTCGGCTAAGAGGGTTTCATCAGTTTTTGACAGAGTCTATGCCTCAGATGCTTAAGTGAGTACTGTATAATCCCAGCTTTAACACGCGATGTGAGCGAATTACAATCCGTGAAAAGTAGAACGACCTGCCGAATGTTAGCTGCTAGCACCGTAGCGCGAATCTCCTCAATTATATCATTGTTAGTACTAACCTTTTATAAATGAAGCTCCAGATAGCTTATAAGTACAAAATCTATTTCAGTCAAAAAATAATGGAAAATCCAGAAACAATCACATAGTTAAAAATTGTCAGTTGTCGTCGATTATGATGAATGGGGAAGAACTATCAGAAGTGATCGCATTTTATTTTTAAAATAGGACTGCTATGCGATACTGTAAACTAAGCCATTAGTTTTATTGTGAAACGTTTGCCCTTGGTGATGGAAAAAATCAAATCCCTGGCGAACTTAGCTTATGTTTATTTTTTTCCTTCGTTTCGCGAAGGCACGGCATTCCCATCCGACGGGACACTGTTCTACAGAATGGCGTTCAACATTGAATGAAACATTGTTGGCTTGTAGGTGCCACTAGAATGGGGTCTCTAAATAGGTGCATTAATCGCGTAAGCAGCGACGATAGATTTACATTTTTCTTAGTCTCGCTTAACCCGCCATGCAGCGAGCTGCTCACTAATACCGGGGTCTTCATTTAGGCCAGCGGTGCTCGGTGTAAGCCCCGTCTTCCGCCGAAGCTCGACACCGGAATGGAGTGCAAAAAAGATTGCATCCGTCCAGTGCGTTGAAAACGCTCTCCGTCGGTAAGAAAGCAGTACAATGAAAGGCACCGGAGTGACCGGACCTTCTCAGCCGACGGAAACCGCTTCCGCCTTAATGGTCGCTGCAAGAGCACCACGAGAAACGGAACGTCTTGTCGCAGCCAAGCGACTCAAGCTTTGACTAGGTTAGGGCGAGGCAAAAAAGAAGGTAGCGAGTGCTACTTCGCGTTTTAAGTCGCCTACACTGGCTACAAAAGCCCTTCTCGAGCGTAAGACCGTCTCTCCCGGCGCGAGTGGCTGAGGATAAAAAGTTCTGGGTATATAAAATTTAATGTGTGTAATTACTTAATTAGATTGCGGAGGATTCGTCGTGTACGCTCCGCGGGCTCGAGCTATCCTCGGGGTAAATAGTGGCCACGTTAGTGGCCCCCGGGGCGTGGCTTTCTCCATTATCCTTCCTTCCAACCGGAAGGGGCAGAATGCAAAAAGGAACGCTCACCAAGTTGACGGTTCAAGCAACGTGGGTTGGGAGCAAAAATTAATTACACAAGTTGAGACGTGCGGATTTAAGCTGATTAACTGGTGGGCTTGCGAAGTCGGTGCAGTGAAAATTGGTAATTGGCACCGGGCGTAGCCGATCCGATAGCGTCCGAATGCGGTTGGCGTGTCCAGTGTCCGGTGTTGGTCACAGTGTGATGAACTAAATTTGAAGGAATGTCCTTTGCTCACAACAAAACGGCGTACCGAATGGGCCCCAGGGTCCCGTCGAAGAGTCGCACGCACGAAACGCTTCAGCTAATTTATGGTTGGTGCGTGGATGGACCGCGTTTCCGGTGCCGGCGCATTTTAATCATATAAACGACCGAAAATATTATCGTCTCGAATTTAAGGGAGGTCCCATTACAAGGACCGGCGTTCGGTGGTGTTTCGGTTTTGCGGCTAAACGGTGGGCGAATTATTAACTAGTGCGCCCGAGCGCTGGTTATTGGAATTCGACAACGTTGAGTCAAATTAATGTCCTTTTATTGCCAGTTGGCGGGGCCACCCGGGCACCGGATACTGGACGGGCAGTCGGAAAGGAGGGCAAACCACGCAAAGCACCGCCACCGGCCAGCACCGCATCTAAATCCGGAACGCGCTTTGATTTCGAGTGATGTATCATTTGCATTTCATTTAACTTCAAACATGGCCTGACACGAAGCTGACATCAAAATCTCGGTTCCCCGTCCCGAGGCCATGCTGGGACGGGGTTCGACCGGGTTTTTGTCTGCGGTCCTGGGTAGCTCACTGAATCCCCATCGGTGCCGGTGGCTCTTCAAGGACCCATACACCCCGTGCGTATGCTGCCGCTAAGCTCTAAATGATGGAAAACATAATCATAAATCAGTGTAATATAGCCAACCGGGTGCTGTGCCGGGCGAACCGTTCGTTCAGGATCGGGCTTGATGTTCGGCTTTCGGATTAATTTATTCCGCAAAAGCGGAACCCGCTTTTGTTGCGAGTGGATCGCTGCAAAATGATATTAAATTCAGCGGAACAAAAGAAATTAATTATTTTATATAAATGCCGTTCGGGTGAGGAGTTGCCGATCGGGACGGGCCAGCTGATAAAAGGCTGACTGCACTACACTATCGATCATACGACGGCATAAAATCTGTCACATTACCATAGCGCCGTCGTCGTCCTTGTTGTTTGTCCGTTTGTTTCTTTTTTCCCCCCCCCGATACTAATGTGACCCCTTTATGGGTCCATCGATGGGTAAATAAAAAGAGCGGCCCCACCGTGGGGTAGCTCTGCGTTTTTGCCGTCGCGAACGGGTTCGTCGATACAAATTTGACAATTTTACGACCACGGATCGGGTCATAAAATTACCAAAATTCGAACCGTCTTCGATACACCGAGGCCTTGCCGGCCCACGGTGTAGTTTTATCTCCGAAGGACGAAGCGCAAATAAAATCGCATGAAATGTGATAGGGGCCTTTACGCGCCAGTCGAACCCCCTGCCTAAACCGGCCCAACACCGGTGGTGGCCATAAAGTGTTGCGCAAGCAAACGGCCCCGAAAGAATGGGCGTACGGAAAGCAACCTCCTAAATGGCGTTACGGTGGCCAACGGTACGGCAGTTGTTTTCTGCTGGAGGTGCAGAAAAACCCCGAACCAGGGTCAACGCGGCGAATTCGCTGGCCAGTTCGGTGTGGCCAAAGAAAGAAGAAAAGCCCCGGCTGGTTACGAAATATTTTCCTTTGATTTCGCCCATTTCCAACGGACGCGGGCCAAGATCTGAACGCAGTTGCCGAGTGGATCGCGGAAACTAATATTGATGCCTCGATTATGGCGGTTCGCGGCCGCACCATTGTGGGTAGTGATTTATATTGCCCTGCTCAAGGAAACCGGTACGAAACCACATTCCAGGCGGGTGGTGCTCAGGACAATGGGCCGCCAACCGCTTAGTGGGCTGCCGTAAGCCGTTGACATTCGACGGGATGTTCTCTACACTGTTCCAATTTCGTACGCATCGTCGGCTCGGGAGAAATCGATTGCGGTGCGAAAATCCTCGACTCAATCGACTGTCGGTTTGGCTTTTGAGGAGTTCTAATCCTTGCTAATGTCACCCTTGGCGTGACCTTCGCGTTTGCGTACCGGGTTCGAAAGCGGAACGGCAAACAAACCACCGGTCAACGAGCAATCGGCAACGGACCGCCATTTATTGATATTTATACAAACAGGTGGTGCTAATGGCTTTCGGTAAAGTCTCCCGGTAGTGGTGAAAGGTAAAAAAACCTAATACATTTCAACTACCGAAGGTCAAGATGAACGAAACTGGCTGACATTGCCGAAAGCGGCCTCCGGAACAGTTATTAATTTTTGCCACGCACATTCACCCGTAACTTGCCATTCGAAGGGGCACGCCAGCTAACGGAAATGACCCAAGGAAAACCCCTTGGAAACGGGGTCTTTAAAGTTATGCGTGCACGTCTTCGGTGCCGACAACTTAAACGGTAGCGATCCGATTTAATTTTCCTCGACTCCTCTGACGCTCCGGGTGAGGAAGTGATTCCTGTTGGACCGCCCCAAGCCGATAGCCTTTGATCGCCCTCCGGTAGTCGGCATGCAATCTGCAATCTTCCACCCTGAGAACGTGACTCAAGTATTGTCCGGCCATCGAACCAACCCGTCTCTTCAAACACGCCACGTTATGGGGCCGCTTCCGAAGAGTCGAACCGAAGCCGATAATAGTTCAATGCTCGTTTTAGACATAAATTCCATCGATAATCCAGTAACCGGGCGAGAGGGGTTATAAAATTACAGACCACATTGCATCGGTGTGTGTCTGCGGTGACGACTTCCGGGTTTTGGTGAAGGAAGGCACAGATGGAGTGCTCGGCATTGAGAGACCCGGACAATACAGACCCGTCGTCTGTGCGTCGTCTTCCAGCAGCCCTGGTCCTGACTTCCTTCCTTCCGTCCGGTGCCCCAAACGATATCGTCCGTTGCAAGTCGGAGACGATTATGGCCCTTAAAGGTTTCTTTTCGAAGCCGGTTCGGTTTGGCGCATTCGTCTCTGGAACGGATGTCGAGCTTCTCTCCCGGGCCCGCCGGCAGTAAGTGAACAAATGGACGGCTCTGCAGGCGAATGCAGACAGCGAAGGCCGAGTTGCAGCAAGTAATTCAATGAAGACGCTATAAACTCTATGTTTGGCCGGAGGAGGCCTGGGATGGGTGGCCGCATCGCCCGATGTGCTGCTGGAGGTGTGATCGTATGCGTTCTCGAGACACTGCGGCTGCGATTTATAGTGATTTGATTTGCCGGAGCCATGGTCACGGACGGCTGCTGCTCCGGGCCGGAGGATAGGCATAAATTTATGACCGTAGCCGGAATGCTGGATGCCGCCAATTGATATCTATCTTTTCACTTTGCCTCTAATGAGATGTTTTATGGGCAGTATGTCGGCGAACGTCAGTGCGATGGTGCATGCGAAGGATTGTCCTACAAATATGGTCTTTTGTGCATATTATTTGTGCAATAATAGCGATTCGCTGGGAATATGTAGTTACGAGCATTTACAGAGTAATATCTGCAGTTTAACAAGTGAACATATCAGCCACTTTTGAGTTTCAATCATCGGATATAAAATTTACTGGAATCTATTTGTTATTTCTAATATTTGCATTGAAAATAATTTATCATTGTCCATATTTTTAAAACACCATAGAATATTTACCAGACATTGTTCCCGATGAAAATCACGGATAAATAATTCTTATGATAGTTTATTATGTACTTTTAATTACAAAGTACAGTCAACGGCCAACGTAGTCTGGCTGGTAACTTAAAGAATTAACTTAGAACCAATAACACAACTCAGTCGATCAGCGGTTTCGACCAACCAAGTCTAAGAGCAGCGATCCTAGCGAACCTAATATTGAACTCGGGGACTAACAGAAGAGCTTTACTTTAAGAGTATTTTTTAGAATCCTCTGACCCTCTTTGCTTGTTAAATCAAAGTCGTCAATTTCAAATGTTTTTAACCACTTAAAGTACTGCAATCTTCCACAAACAAGCCGCGACAAGCATTTGATGCGATTTTGTAGCAGTTTCCTTCAATATCCTCGCAAAACGTCATTTGTAGGCACCCGAGGTCGATATGGTCTAACCTCTTCAAATATAGGTTGCAAACCAAATGTTTTTTCAGCATGAAAATATTTGCCTGATGTCAAAACAAGGTAATATTGCCAAAAAAATATAATTAGGTAGACCAAAAAGATAGCTAGAGCATTCTGTTTAAGAGTCTGATTTTATAGTCTTAGGCCTAATTAATAAAATAATTGTTGGTAATAAATGTAGTAAATAAAAAAATGAGACGGGTCAGATGGATCTCGAACTGGCACAAACGACTTAAGATTGTCAGCATGAACTAAATCATACTCAGAAGGAAACCGAAGAGTAAGACCATCGACGAACAGCAAAAACAAGAGTGGACCAAAGTTGCTTCCTTAGGGAACGCCGGTGACATTTGAGAACACAGAGGACAAGGTCTGATTAACCCCTGAAACGAATGACACGGTGTGGGACGAATCACCTTACAAGTAATGGACAGACAGCAAATTTGGCCAGTTTTGAGGTCAATAACCGATGTGAAACTCTGTCAAATGCTGCCTTGAAGTCAACTCGGATCAATCGGAAGACCTTTGTCAAAGTTAGAGTTAGATAGTTGTATTGAAAATATTTTGATTTCTCATAGTTGAATGCTTCAAATAAATCTCTTTTTTTTATCGTAAAACTATTGTATACCAAGCTGGTAAAATTCATAATAAGTTCAGCATTTCATGGAGAGATGGTGACCACTTTTATCAATTCAACATTTTACCGGCAACCCAATTAAGAGCATGCTCAATTAAACTAGGACCATCCGGCGAGACAAAACAGATCCAACGAATAGTTTCGTGCATTTTTGTCTTTGTTAATTATTTATTTAACAATTGTTTGAAAATTAGCAGTGACACCGTTCACTGTAAAAATGCAGTCGGCAACAGCTCTGACCACTCGTGCAACATTAATGAGCCGTTTATCTGCTCGCATTAAAAAGACCACCGGCAAAACCCCTCCGACTAATGAATTTGTTAATCCATGGCCCCACGGGAGCTGGAGTTGAGCAAGCATAAAGGCACAGAATGTAAAAAAAGCAAACCAATTACAACATAATTTTGTGTCTCGTTCGAAACACAGAGGCTGCAGCATCTGCATACCGAAATGGGCTGCAAAAATTCATGCGCCAAAGCGTTACGAGAAAGTGCATTAGTACCTCATCGGACAACAACCCTCTACTCGGTCCCAGACTCAGCTTGCGACACATTTCTATGCACCACCGCATTGGCCTCATTTCGGGGCAGCATCTTCATCACCGACTGGCCCCGACGGACGATTCGTCAAACCATTGATTGTCCGGAGCATTAACCGCCTCGATCCTAGCGCGACGCAACAGTCCAATTACTTGAAGCATCACTTCGAGTCCTCTCTCTATCTCTCTCTGTGTTCCTTAAAAAGAACAAAATGCATCAGACGAACGGTGCAAGCGGACATGGTATTAACATTTTTAATTGAGAAATAAAACCCATCCAAATTTAGCGCAGCAATAAATTTGCTCGTCCAGCGATGGCCCCTGAACAGACGCCGGATCGGAATGTGGTGTGGTAAATAATTTTCTGCTCGCCTGGTTTACGATTTGATGCCCCGGTTAGAGAGAGAAGGAGAGACCCCCCAGCCACCCATCCACTATCATCTCCCGAGTGTCCCGGGACGTCCAAAAGATGCCGCCCGTTTGCTCGATTATTTCATCTGCTCGCTTGCCCCGACATCGGGGCCGTGGTTCCTTTCGCTCTGGAGAGTCCTTTCCAGCCACTCGGAGCCGCATCCGAAGGGCACCTTATCGCAAGGAAAAAGGACAGCCACGGAACAGGCGGCTGTTAAACGGTGGCCACCGCCTCTGGTTGCTAGTTCGTTAATTTGGGTTGTTTCGAATTTGACGCAAGATCCTGTGCAATGGCAGCGCCAATTTCGAGGAGATTTACCGAAAAACCACCACAACCACGGTGCACCGTGTGCGGCCGAGACCGGTGATGGCTATCATGACCCATCATGCCGTTTGCTGGCCGAGGCTGGCCGAGTAACGCCGGTTTACAGTTTGCCGCTGTAGGAGCTCTTTGTTGAATTTATAGCCCCGTGCCAGGGTTGGAGCAGTGCCGGACTGCCGGAATGCCGGTGGCCCTTCGTCAGACATCGTACTCGAGCTTGACATCCTTCCTTCGAGAGTCGGCCGCGTCCGAGAAACACTCGTTTCTGGTCGGTCCGCAATGGGCCTCCTGGGGGAGCTGAGGCTTTCCAACGTTGATCCTCTCGACGGCGGTCGACGGGTGAGTCGCATGGTGACGGACTGATTTTTTTTCTCCTTCGCCATCCCGTGCCACTCCCGGTATTTAGTGTTTGTTTTTCCCGTTCTTACTGTTCAGTCATGCCCGTGACGGGGTTCCGTTTCGATCCGACATTAGTGACGCGCGCGTGCTCTGGTTTCGGACTGGTCATCGAGTTATGTGACATCCACGGGCGCATTAATACGCTGTAAGTCTACGAATCATGTGATTTACGTGGGCCAACGAAACATAATTATGATTGAAGGGACGGGTCTTCCAATCGGGCGGTTGAGAACTCCAGCCACACTCTTGAAGGCCGTCACAAAATCAGTTCAATCATTTAGCAATCATTTCGTTCGCTTGTGAAAGAAATTAATTCACCCGTTTTAATCGTTTGTTGATTGTTTGCTGGGGAAAAACAACCATCGCGCTCCATCGGATCCTGTTGGCCGATGACTGGCCAGCACGGGCGGAGCAGAGATAATACCTTGAAAAGCGTTACGCCGATACGCAGGAAAACAATTATTGGAGAATTTATTGCAGCTTAAGCGGATTATCTAGCCGCCGGTGTACCGAAAAGATTAAACTTGCTGAACACGATATTAAAAAGAGCTCCCCGAGCAACCGAGCCGATGCCGGCCAAGCGGAAGCCACATCGTCGGTTAATTGTGTAATGTGTAGTACTTTGCGATACAGGCAGGCATCATACGGGGGAAAACTTCAATTGCATTGCACCGAATTGGCAAAGTCATAAATCACCCGCTCCGGATCGGGTTCGCTGAGAAGAAGCAGCATCATCGTTACGGCAGCAAAACGGTCAAATCATCCAGACATCCTGAGTGACTTGAGAAAATGTACAGCAAAGTGCCCTCCGAAGCATCGTTCTTCGTGGAAATTTTTTATATTATGAAGGTTTTATGCTAGGAAACAAATCAGAATAGGTCTTCCGTCTTCCGCCATAACGCCTTTTAGCTGGATCGAGTTATGCCAAACGCAAACGCTGTTTATCACTGTTTATCCGCGATATGAAATCAGCATAATAGTGACCCAATTTGGATTTTCTCTTTTCATCCCCGAGCTTTTCACAAGCCTCGTTTTTTGCCTGCACCACCCGGCCGGGAGCCTGCCGCCGTAGGTCAGCTTATGCAAATATCGCATCGCTTGGATTTTAAATGAAAACATAAACGCTCCTCGTTCGGACGCTCCGGTGCTGTCGTAGTGGCCAATCACGGTCTCGGTGGCTCGCGGCCCTCCAGGGGCCACTCCAGCAACACGAACGCGAACGAACAACGGGCAAGGAAAAATTGAAAATATAATGAAATCGTTTGCCTCCCAGGCGCAGCCCGAAAATGAGGATTTCCGGCCCAGGGCACGGAACGGCCAATGAAACGCACATAAATGGGACACGAGCAGGCGGAAGGCAGAATAAAAGGCGGACGCAAAAAAAAACCCACACCATGCCCACGTAAATAAACGCCAGCATAAATTTATTTGCAAGGGCGCGTTCGAAAAATGTCCACCACCCGCCCACCCGTGGATAACCCGTTTGGCTCCAGGATGGTTGACCATTTCTGCCATGCTCTGCCAAAACCGTTTATGCTATCGCACCGCCCGTGACTAGTTGGGTGGCTTAAGCGGAATTGAGTTATGTATGATGTACGGGGACACACACCGGCACGGGACCCATTTTACAACGTGTGCCGGGAGAGTGCAACCCCCTGCGCCAGGTGCCACATCGGCGTGCGGTCGGGGTCGTATGACGTGGGCTTAACCAGCAACAAAAAAACCAGAGCCGAAAGGATTTCGAAAACACAAACAACCGAACCGCAGCACGGACACGAGGCTCAACTGCAACTTAATCAAGACGGTTGGCCAAATGGTGTGACGTGCGGAGCGCAACAATCCCTCGGATAATGTGAACCAAGGGCAAAGCAAACATCCTCTGGGCTCGTTGAAGAAGGAACAAAAAAATGGGAGAAGGGACAACAATGGAGATAGATTGGGGAGCCGTTAAGCAGAATGGCAAGTTCTATGCTTTCAGTGTCCGTTTGTCAACTCACAATTGTCCGGTTTTGTTTTAGGTAATTCCTGAAGTACGACCATGTTACAGTGCATTGGCGAAATTCTATTAGCAGCCTGGATTTTAGTTCTGGCGCCAGATCCACGAATTTCCACTGAATACTACTGCGAACAAAAAATAACGGGAAATAGTTTTGGTGATCGTGGTACAAAAATCTCGCTAGCCACGCCATCGCTAGCCACGAACTTTGTAGTGGAAGAACGTATAAAAACTCGGGACCCTACAATCTACAAACACATTGTTTACACGTAGAAACCTTACGGTCACCTTGTAAGCTTATAAAGTATCTGTGTTGCCCGAAAATGCCCTCCCTTCTAGAAAAAATATATAAATTGAATAATAAATAAATTAGATAGGCCTTTCCTTGGAATAATCAATATAGTAAAAAGACAGGAAGGACCCAAAAAGGGATACGACAGATAATTGCACCAAAAACCAGAGAAACGACCAAGAGATAAGAAAAAGGACGAAACGAAATACCTCGGGATACGTAAATAATATGCAGGCGGCATGATGAATCATAGCAAATTTTGGCGCAATAAGGGATGAAAACACTAGAGAACCCAGTATTCGTTGGAACAGAGTTCGTTGGCATGCGTGCGCCAAGGGATCGGCGTCTGATTATATTATAAGAAAAGGAAAAAAATTAAGGTGGAGAGTTGGTGTCCACGTCCACGAACTTCACGGTGTTCATGTATCGTCATTTTGATTCATATAACGTCTTCCTAATAATACTTCAAGGTGTAACCATTTCATTGTCCTCGTCTCGACATTATTTCTGTTTCATCCCTAAGCTAGGGTTTTATAGGGTTTTTATGGGTGTCGATTATCATGAATTTCTTTCAAACCGGCCAAACTGACAACAACAATAAGATTTAAGTGTTGGGCGTAGTTTGCGTAACGATGAGGGCCTAAAAGGATCGGATTTCTGGTGAAACAATTCTGGATTCAACTTCTACGTGATTGCATCATATTTTTGCATCATATTTGCATGATCACTTCATATCATTTCTCACAAACTCGACCATGACCGTTCCCCAACACCACGTGACTTCTGGCTAGTCACTAAACGCAAGAAGCCACTCCGTGAGCGTCCATTTTAAAGTCAATAGATTTGATAGGAATCGAACAAACAATGTGTTGAAGGCTATTCCATAAAAAGAACTTTTTGGACCGTACCAAATCTAGGAACAAATATAGGCATGGATAGATTTAGAAGAAAATAGACAGATTTTACGATTTATGAGCGATTTCTCGATATTTTTTGGCCATAGTATACCAGATCTTTCCCATGAAAAACTACTCTTTTCAAATCACAAGCTACCTCGTTTGGTCAAATCGACAGAGAGTATGCTTCCGATGAATGGCTGAATGATGTGAATCAATCTCCGATGGAATTCATTACACTCATAAAGCTTTTGGTTCACATTTCTAATTACAACTGTTCAGCTTCCAATTAATGTTTAATATCTTAAACGGTCATGGTAAAATCATAAGTCCCCAATAATCTCGAGTAAATAATTTGTATAATTTTATCTATTGTCTTAAGGTGTTTGTCACCAACTTTGTTGTATTAGTATGATCAACTGAGACCTGTTACAATCCCTGTTCGAAACATTCGCACTTTGAAAGGCAAATCTTTTCACAAGCCCGTGCAAATTGTTTTTAATATCCGACTCATCCATTTGGTTGCACTTTCACCGAACTAGCGGGAGTGATAGTTAGAAAAAAAATCCCGTTCACTTGGGCGCAGCTGCTGAGGTTTAAGCAAGACGCCTACATAGCTTTTTTCGCTCGAACCGAGCACATTCCGCAGCGTTCGGGCTGCCGAGTGGGCGAACTGACATGCGACCATAAATAGTGAAGCTGCCCAAGGCAAGGTATTTGTGTGAGCGTTGTTGCACATGATGCACTTTCACTGGCGATGAAATATGACCACCCCGAACTACGGAGTTCGGAGTCGGAGTTGGTAGTGGTAAATTTTAGGTTTATTTCTTAATCAACCCCTGTGCCAGCTGGGCGCAGGCGTGTGCGGTGCAATCCAAGCCCCATTACACGACACGAACACGGTGTCACTGCTCTGCCTCTGCTCTGCCGTTTGATAAATTGATTGCCAAAATGCCCTTCACCGAGGCGGACACGGGTCGCACTTCCCAGCGGTCAGCCCGGTCGAGCTGAGTGTGTGTAGAGTGGAAACGAAACTGCATCCGGAATCTCGTTAACGCGCTATAAATTATTCATTCCATTTCGAATAAAATGTTGCCTCCCCGCCCGATGGCTATGGTAGCTCTCGAGGCCGGGTGAGTTTTGGTGAGTGCAGCCCGTGGAGTTCGGCAAGACGTGCCTAATGGGTTGTTTGGTCGAACGCAACCAGAGTCCGGTCCGAGTCGTCACTCGGTCCGAGCCGTTCGTGTCGAGTGTTGTCGAAGTCGCATCGAATCATACTTTTCGCCCATTGGCCCATGAATAAGTGACACGGCCCAGTGACCGAGCTGAGCCGACGGCGGTCGTTGTAAGCTCGAGCTGGACTGGCAGGACGAGAGGTGACTCATCTACGATGCACACCACACCATCCATTACAGTCTCTCGTCCCAACGGCAGTCTGAGTCCGACCGGAGTGTCGGGTGCTGGGTGTTGCGAAGTCGAAATAAATTCCCACTCGAACGCGCTCGATGCGCGCCAGCCTCACGTAGCCTCACGCTGGGTGAGCATAATTATTTATGCACCAATTTTAATTACATTTGATGACACGTCACGGAGCCGCACTCGCCGGGCTCGCCGAGAAGGCGATGAGCATTCGACAATCGCCACGCTGCTATCGGATCCTGGGCTAGTAAAGGATATCCGGGATCCGGGACCACACACGCTAACCGATTCCGCTTATTGACACTTGTACCCGGCCAACTGACCGGGCTAGCTGACCCATCCGGGACGCATGGACCGATGCGATGACGTTTGGTCGGCCCCGCTCCCTAGGGCGTCGGCCTGTCACAATATTTATCGTGCATAATGAAGTTCGGAGCGAGCGCTGAGCGAAAAGAAGCCGAACGCCGGCATGTGACATGCCCGGGTCTGGGTACGCAGCATCGCTACGGATCTTCTACCGACTCCCAGCCAGCCAGCCAGCCAGCCAGCCAGCCAGCCAGCCAGCGTGGAGTCATCTAAAACAATTATCGTTTCCGCGTCCTCGTCCTGCGCAACTGTGTGATACAACGATAAGTGATCCCCGGTGCCGGCTTTCGAATGCCATCCTGGCCAGCCGTGACTCCCGTGACCAGGATCAGGGACCGGCCGTTGTTTATCGCTGTCCGCTAGTTTTATGGTGGCTTTTGCTTCGGCCGGCAGCCGTCGGTTTATGGCCCTGGCCCTGGCCCCGGCCCCGGCACAGCCGGTTGGTCCAATTTATTTCATCCCAATGCCAATGCCGCTGGTATGTTGCACCACCGCATTGCACGGACCAGCAATCCTTTGGCCCCATAAAGCATCCACCCATTTGGGGCAGCGAAAGCCGGGATGGTGCAGGGTGGGCTAGCCATTCCTTGCCGTTGGCATATCTTGCTAACCGCACTAAACCGCCCAAAAAGACATTCATCCCGTCGCACGTAACTGGCGGCAGGGGTTGGAGTTTTGGGGAAAGCTTTGCGTCGTTCCGGGCATCCCTCCCGCACATTCTTCTTCGGTGTGGACAGCCTGCGGAGTGACGCAGGCCCAGTGGCCAACAGGCTTATTGCTTCCTGGTTTGTCGCGTTTTTGGAGCCTGTCCCTTTTTTTCTGGTTGCTGGTTTGGCATTTGGCCGAGGATCACGTGTCAGCTGCTGATGGAATCTGGCCAAAGTTTCTGTTTACGTTTGCTTTCTCCGAGTGCTCGTTATTAGTGATAATACCATTCCACGGAAAATACATGTGCCATGGTCATTCCTGACCCCCTGGTGGTTGACATTTGGAGACACATCTCTGGGAAGGTGGCCACCGAACGGGGAATTGGCAAACGAAAACGGGAAACATAAATTACTTTAAACAATTTCCCAACGAGAAATGATGGCCTCAACTCAACTTAACCTCATTTAGAAGTAAACTTAGCCTCTACCAATTGACTGGTGATATTTGATCGCCCATGGCAAGTGGCAGAGTGGGCAAGACAAATTTGCGAACCCGAATCGGGTGAGTGCATCATTCGCACGGAGATCAAACACCAGGCGCCTCCATCGCCGCTGACTGAACGACATCCAAAAAAAAAATGGCGAGAGAGAAATATTTTATTCATGAAGCTTAATGAAAAACATCTATTTACATACTGCAACATGCTGTTTACATACTGAATAGTTGAAATATTTTTTTTCCTGCAGTCCACAGTCTACCGCTACCGATGGGTCAGTTTGGCCAAAAAGATGCCCCGTTTCGACAGACTTCAACGGTGCCTTTCGTCCTTTCTCAGTTCGCTATGACATTACACACTCGCAGAGCGCCAAGAGTTCCAATTTTGTGTAGCGTTGACCATACCCAGCGAAGCACCCAAGCTTCAAATAAACGACTTCGTGCCGGTCCTTGGCTTTATGTTTCTTATTTTTGTACATTTTTTTACGTTTTGGATGAGCTCAGGATCCAAAACAGAATGAATCAGCCAAACAACATGCTGGGCCGTGGGCCAGGCACAAGCCTTTGGTGCCCGTGGGCCAACCGAATCTCTGGCCGCAAAAGCCGTTTCCACGAAAAATTGCTCTCAACCGAGGGCGCTCCGAAAAAGGCGGTAAAATGTGGGGGGAAGCAAGCGGAATGTAAGAACACGACGGCGGTTGGCGAGCTGCCCTTTGTGCGAACACACATTTCTACGAATGTCACCATTGCCTGTCGGGTGCCAACGATGAAACCATTCAACGTACAGCGTCCCAGACGGTCTCGAAGTCTCGGAGCCCGGAGCAATGAATCCGGATGAATGGGCTGAGGATGGGCTCGGTCCTTCGAACGGCGGGGTTGCATAAACAAACAGATGACGATAATTATGCTAATGAAACGAAAATTGATTTAAATTTTTTGCCCCAACCAACGGCCATGGTCCGACACGGAAACGGAATGGGGCAATCCTCAGCGATGGCATCCTTTTTCTCTCAAAATCACAGCCCACGGAGAGGAATGTGAGCGATGCCTCGCCATTTCACTGTTACAGCACAGGGTTTGTAGAGGTTGAATTCTTTTTTCTACATTTATTCATAAACGCTAAGTAATCCACGGTACAGGCTTTACCCACGCGCTACGGTCGAGCCGTTTTAAACATCGTTATCGATTTCCGGCATACGCTTTCAAGGGGTGCAGCACTCAGGCTACCCATTTGCATCCTCCAACCACGTCGAATGCACATCGGTGGCCCGGAGGCCCCTCCGACGGTGTTCTTTATGACGTGCAACGCGATACTTTATGACCATCAGCGCCCCAGTGAGCGTAGCAGGAACGACCGATGTTGTTGGTTGTTTAACCAAGCTTGAAATTAAATTTCATATTCTTTACGATTATCGTCATCAACCAGCAACACACAGCGGAGCGGAGCGGAGCGGAGCGGGTACAGTCCATTTTGTTGCGCTGAAAATCCCTGCAACATTGTAAAACATTTAGTTCTCTACCGGCCGTCGGTCGGTGGGCCAGCGCTTGGGGCGCACCCTTTCGATACTAAGATAAAAGCATATCACAGCGATCGATAAGCCGCGATTCTAACGCGGCTCTTTTAAACACTAACCTTAAATGGCTTCATATAATTTTAAATGGTTTAAATGGTATCTTGTTCGTAATGGACTGTGAATTATTTAGAAAAGCCTTCAGAGCGACCGTGCAGCTCTTAAAAGAGACCATTCGAATGAATCATATCTTACCGAAATCTGGTGCGGAACTTATTAACCCACGTAGCATGCCATCGACGGAAAGGAGTGTCGCCTGAGTGAATGGACAGCCCCGTTCGCGTGAAGATGGTTAGTTAAATTCTCAACCAACACTCTACGAGCAGCCGTCGCTACCGATTAGGTCCTTGGGCCGCGAGGACGCTACTAACACTACCACAAAATGGCCGATCATCTTTCGCCGTTTATACGTCCCTCGGGATCGAAATAGCAACGACGGTACCAGCGATGCCAGCGATCGGAACAAGAAAACGGTTTCTCCAATTGCCTCAACAACCACTTTCGATGTTCTCGTCTAGAGGTGGTGGCCATTCTACTTGTGGGTATGTGTGTTGATGAATCTAAGCCACGGCACAGTCGGCGGCGCGTGCGAAGAGAATGGCGTAGAAATCGCACGGGAAATCAAGAGCAGGAAGAAACGAGACGGAAAACCCCGACAAAAAAACCAAAACCACCGATGCCTCATCGCATGGCACCGAGCATGTGGCAGCACAATTCGCGTTATGCTCGCGACAGCGGTTCCCTCTCATGCTAACCGTTCCCGACGACGACACCGAGGACGACGGCGACGACGACGGTGGTGGTGGTTTGTGGTCGGGCTATCAGTGCCGAGCTTTTTTCCCTAGCCCACCCGGCGAACTGCCGGGAAATGCAGTGCTTGCGTCCGAGCGTCCTTCCAGGATGGCTGTGGCGCATAGCACGGAGGGTCGTACCGATTTTTCTACCATCAGCGCGCAGGGAAGGTGTCGCCACAGCGCTACAATCGCGGCGATCCCGAAGCTCTAGTCTGCCGGAGCGTCACTCTCCGGGGTCTCGCCGCCACCGCCCGTCGAGTGCGGCCACACTTTAATTTGATTTTTAATGAAACATAAATATTATCATAAAATTAAACCGCAAATAATCTGCGGAAACTACGGCTGAACGCGATGAATTATACGGCGATCGTGCCACCGATGGTGTCGATGCTTGCCTGCGACTGCGGCCGTGTGTCGCAAGGTGTGCTTTGCGCTTTCGCGTGCAGATTTTTGAGGTTAAAAAGAAGTGCTCGACGAGGCACAGTTAGGGAGAGATAGTTTGTCTTGCTCCAATACAATCGGAGTGTCGATTTTTGGACACGAACGAAGCGAGCTTTTCTGTCCAAAGTTTAAACAGAACATAGATTGTAAGGAAAAAGAATACCTTTGCCTAACGGATTTACTTAAAGTTTTCACCAGAAAAGAGATTGGCTTAATTACCTGAAATCTGTCGGTGACAAGCGTGAGCCATCAATTGTTCTAGCATTTTACTTTGTGTAGTCAGACCGAACTGGAAGCTTATGATTTTGTAATGCAAAATTTGTGAATTTTGAGAAGTAAAATAAGAATCTCTTATAATACAACTCGCGGATATACCATAAATTGCCTATAAATTGCCGAAATTAATTTATTTACCTATAAGGACTAAGGACTACGTTAGAACTAATCGCAAAACTGATCTTCTTTGACTACACGAAAGCAAAAGCAGGTTACCGATTTAGGAACTGATAAATGACTAATACAGTGAGTTCAGCGGCATCGGTAGCGGTAAATTTTGAGTTTGAATCTATTTTATCTTGTTTTTTTGGTACACTCTTCATATGAACGTATGTGAAGTTTGATTTTAATCGGTTTCTAAATTTTTGTTAAGAAGCCATTGAGTCGATACTGTCACAATATTTTTTACTACTGAAAAAAATAAGTGTTGTGCAATGATTTAATTTGTATTGGAAGGCTTTAAAGTGAATTTATAAACGAATGTTGAAAAAATACAACGAATCTTCATCTACAATTTTCAGTACTGAAGAAAGATGAATTGCTGAATTAATTAATTTATGGCGTCCAAAAAACAGTAGCAATACCTGAAATCGTTGTAAAAATACAGGATAGAACCTAGCAACTTCCATCTTTTTCCAGACCAAAAAAAAATTATGCGGGGAAAGCCTTTTTTTCATCAAATGATGAGGTCATAACAACTGTATTGGATTCTTTCGCGGTTTTAATATTACACGACACGTTTCTTAACGCGTTTTATTTAGGTTTTATTCACGGCCTGTTATTACAATTTTAACGGCCACTTATTACACTCTCAACGGATAAAAAATTCCGTGTTCTCGCGGTCGCTTTCGGAATTCAAGTCCCTGTCCAGGCCGATCGAAGGACATTCACCCGATCGGCCCAGATTAGCTTGGGCCGCGAGAGATGGAGCGAGATCGCTTTTTCGCGCAGGTGCCCATTTGGAGCGGGCTCTGGTGGCCGACAGTTATTCGGGCAGGTGGATATTGCCGGCCGCTTAACTGACAAACTGTGTAAGCGTATTTCAAAGCTCTTCCAGATTCTCACTTCTAGGATGAAATTCATAAATGGAAATCTCCTTGGAACAAGTGTTCGGGAAAACCATACCGAATAATAAAGTGTAAGGGACAAATTGAAGCCAAGAAGTGACGTGCAATTGTTATATGTACGTACGACAACGAGCTAGTAACGAGTCATTCTATCCGAATATGGGAAGTCAAGATCTGATGTGCGAAATCTCCATACCTAATTAGGCTGACTTGTCAGTTATCCTTAGTTTGAGAACGAACTTAAAGAATCGTGCTGAATTCAGTCATCCTAATTCGCTCAATTCGCCTAATCATTTCCCTAACGGCACTCATCGAGAAGGAACAAGTATTTGGCAGTGTTCACATCCATTCGATTCGTAGAACACAAGTCACATCGTCGTGGAACCACAAAGCAACTTCTCCCAAGCATTGACACTTTAATCTACGAATCAAGCCGAATCGTTCTTCTCTGCACGTCCGAACTTCCCAAACTGGCGATCCCCAGGAAGATAGCCAGCAGTTGCCGGCGATTATCCTGCCACCACACACATTGTACGGGAGGCCAACCTTCCAGGCCTGTCGCACGTTGGCCACAATGATGCTACTTTCATACATCAACTCCGACCAGAGCGCTTCAACTCATTTCCCTGTCCTGTTTGCAGAGCTCCTCACAGTTTTTATCACCACTCGTGTGCTTCGTGGGCAGCTTCCGTTCCCTTAGTTAGAGGCAATTTAGCAGTGCAAAACCATCTTGGAATTTCATCAAACGTGGGGCCGCCTGGGGAACAAACATGGACGCGCGTTGGACTGGAAGTGGCCAGAGCGCAATGCACATAAAATATGCACACTTACAGTTACACTCCTGCCCCGCTACGCCCTCCCCCGGGGCACTGATTTCTGGGTAGATGCGGCCGGCCGAGGAAAACATCTTCGCCCGGCTTCGGCCGTCGTTCTGTTGGGTCCGTAAACAAGCTTAAATAAAGGCAAGCTGGCATCCTGAAGGGTTTGGTTTGCTGAACCGAACCGAGGGCTGCCGCTTTTCGGTTTGTTGTGGTGAAATTATAAGTCAGCCGCCAGTCGGCGGGGCCAGCCCGTCTGCAGTGCTGCACCGAGAAGGACACTCACTCAGTGTTTCATTAGTTTATGTTTACCGAGCGACGGTGGGGCGTCCGTGTGGGGGGCCTTAAGAGAGAAGATTGGAGCCCCAATTTGGGGCACACAATGATGAAACTTATTAGCCCTCCCAGGTTACTGTGGCGTACGGCCTGCCAGACCCGCCCGTTAGTTTGCTGATTGCCGACGACGGAAAACTCACAATACTTTCGTACAAATTGCACTAAGCAGCGGGATCCCGGGACCAAACGGAACGCCATTCCGATTTATGCAAAGTTGCTGCTCAACGCCTGCCAAAGGAGCTCTGCGTCGTGTCAAAGCTTCGGGTTCTGGTGCCTAGGTTCGCGGGCGCGAATCGAACTGCAAAGTGGAAAATACAATCCGGAAGACGGGTACCAGCCAGCCAGCCAGCCTGCCAAGAATTCCGCAGCTTCTTTGCCGGGGTTTCTTGAACGCCACCGAGAAGCTGTTGCGTCCGGGCAACTATACCAGCCCAAAACCCGGCTTAAGGCCGGGATCGTGGCGTTGCAATCGGAATGAAGACAAATGGGCTTTCGGGCCCTCGATTGGTGTATTGTTCCCGTCGCCTCCCTGGTGGGTGTGCCACCTTATTTATGCGCCTTTTATGCAAACGCCGAACGGCATCACGGCCCAGGCTGGCCGTGTGTATTAGCGTCGCCCGCTCGTAAGTATGTTAGTGGGACACGTATCCTTGGCCTGCCATTGGCCTGGCAGTCCATTCCGGGACCCGGGACCAGATGGCAACAGTCGGTTGGGAACCGCTCCGCTGGCCAGGATGGTGCCGGAAATGAAGAAATATTTAGCATAAATGATTCTATTACGACGAGCAGATAATTTGAATTTACAAGTTGCCTGCCATGTGCCACCTTCGGTTCTGGGGCTGGCTGGTGCACCCGGGGTTCGCCCTGGATCGGGCCAAGCCGAGCATAAATTCTCGTGTAACTCGTGTGTGCCACGCCGCGCCGTAAGATATGGCTAAAACTATTGAATCACGCGCTTCACGGATCCGAGCCGAGCGATAGCGTTAGGTGGTGGTGGCGTCCCGAAATCGAGAGCCATTTCGACACTAGACCTGACTATCGCTGTTACACGCTGGTTCACGCTTTCGAAACAGCGTTTATGATTGTTTTACGACACGTCTCGGGAAAGCGGGATTGCGTGCCAGTATGTGAGGGGCTTTCGAACGGTGTCGTAAAACTTGAATCGAAACGAGCGCCACACCATCTGCTTTCGTGCACTCGCGACATCTCGGATCCTTTTTATGAGGTCAAAGCATCGGGATGGGAGAAAATCAAATAATGTGCGCCACGGTGGAACACTCGGGGTGCACTCGAGGGGCTGATGACAGCGAAAGGTGTCGTTCGAGCGGTACCCTTATGTGCGGCTAATGGTTGGCTGGTGCGAAATTAAAAGGACATCTTTTTCGCATTAGCTCCACGCATGGCCACGAAATGCGGTCGCAATAAACACGGTTTTATTTCAATCTAAACAGCAGCCGTTGGCTCATCAAGGTCATGTCATGCACTCCCTACCGCCTCCGGGCTTCAAACAAGCTACTCGCTTCCACATTTGGATTAAGTTAAATCGATACTCCGTTTGAATTCCCATCTTCGTTCCTATCTTCCACCGACTGTGGCCAACAGAAACCGAGGCCTATTTGTGTGGCCAAGCGAACCAAGCGTTCGTGTCAAAGGTCCATCCCATTTGGCGGCATCTAAGATTCGGACCTGTGAGCCCAAATGTGAGTGCTCGGCTCCATTCGCAACTCGGCGGCCACATTATGTACGAACGGTGCGAGCACCATTAGCGCTAATCAATTTACATTTCATCGCCAGTGTTGTCCATCGCCAGTGCCGCAGTCACGACGAGGCCTCGGGATGGCCTGCCAACACTGCCGGGGGCCTAGGGCCAAATGGGTGGCAATTAGCAAGCGGAATTTAACATTTTTCGGCGTACCCGTCGGCGGTTTGCTTGTTTTGCCCGTGTTCCGTGGCCCCACTGCAGGCATGCTGCAGGAGTCAGCCATGGCCGAGGTACCCGACGAGCCGCCGACCTACATAAAGCCAATTGAGCCACACGCGAATTACACCCAACTTCTGTGGCGTTTGTTTGGCTTTGGAGCGTGTCGTCGAAAGGACCCCAAGGGTTGAGGGGGAAAGAAAACTTTCGCCGACGTTATCGAATTATGCTGCTCCGTCGAAGAGAAAGTGCATTCCCTTTAGCCTTTTGTTTTCTGTCGCCACCATTTTTCCTGTGGCCACTGTCCGTTGCCCGAAGTGCGTCATCGAGAGACGCGCAAATGTTCCACTGTAATAATGTAATTGAAAGTAGCCGCCCGGAATTTACATCACTTCGCACCGAGCTTCTGACCGTAGCGGCCTTCGCAGACAACGGGGTGTTTTTTGTGCCAAAAGGACGCCCCTTAATCGAAGCCCTCGGCACGCATTTACCCTTGTTAGGTTAATTTATTCATTAGCCAACCATTGTGCCCGGCAGCGACGGCGGAGCCTACCGTCCCTTTTTCTTTCGCTTGGCCGGAGGTGCGTAATGTTACTGTTTTTACGTTCCTTGCTCCCTTCCCCCGGCACGTGCGAAGCAAAAAGTGGACATCTTGAGGCCACGTGCTATCGTCCTTGACGTCCGTGTCCGTGGCCGAAACCGGGCGAAAGAAAAACACCAAACTCCGCCAGCCCAAACCGCCTTGATTCGCCTTTCGCTCGCTGGACAGTGTCCATGGGGGTGTCCCGGTCTGTGCGTGGGCGCGCGTGTGTGTGTGTGTGTGCTCCGAGCATCCTGTTCTTCAATCTGCTGAAAGCTTCCGGTAGCCACGCTGCTTGCCGCGTTCCGCGCGGCTCTCGGGGCGGAGAGATTCATTATTTTTATTAGATTAAGCACCTCAATTATCTTGGCTGGAGTTTTTTGCCCCACCCGGGGAAGGCTTCTCCTCGGCCCTGAACCCGCGGCTGGCCCTGTAACGGGCCACATGAAACGGGACTCCGAGTGGTGTTCATGTGAAGTGATTAAAGCTGATGTGCGGGCAAAAGGACTCCGGAGATGGCGATCCGGCGTTGCGGATGCTAGTAAAGCAGCATTGCTGATGCCGTAGCCGTTCTGGCCCGTTCTGGAGGCATAGTGTATAGGGTAAATAAATCCAACTCCGGCCAGAACAATTGCAGCTCAAGTGTCCAAACAGTAGGGACCAAGAAATTGCAAAGTTGAGTCAAAGTGAGCAAAGCAATCTCGAATCTTGGGGAAAGCGAGAAAAAAAACCGGCAGCATAAACAGTTCAAACTTGAGCAAATAAACGAAGCACAACGTCTTCAGCCGGTTCAGCAAGGCAGCAAATGCCAGCCTGCCAGCCAGCAGAAGCATCCGGGAATACGAAGAAATCCGGGAAGTCCAACATCAAGTTTGATGCAAAAGAAAAACAAGCTCGGCTCGCTGCTTTCTTCTCCGCGTTCTCCGTCGTTTGATGCTCCCGGGCTGAACGGGCCAGAAGGACCCTGCGCTGCGATTGCTAGGACCCTTTTTTTCCTGCCAGGACCCCCGCCCTTCGCCGGGTTTGGAAAGTACCTTAATCACACCGAAAACTGTCCCCGCCGTCACCGCCGTCGGTTTTTTGATTTGATTTTCGACGGCGGCCATTTTTCTTCCGTCCGAGCCCCTGACCACGGTCCACGGCTGGTAGGGTAGAAAGCATTTAATTTGCAGCCCATCACCGACGTCATCCGGCGGGCTTGAAACCCTTCCCTAGATGAGCGTTTTTTTTGTCCAACGCCCAATTTTGATTTCATCATTCTGACGTTCGGAGCTCAAGGACGTGGCCATTCGGAATGACAACCAAAATCCCCGAAAACCTTTCCTCGCTGCAGTTAATATGCGTCGACGGCCGGCGAGAAGACGGCCCCAGGAACGGGTTCGAGTTGCCGCAGTGAATATTTTATTTTTCGGAAATTGAAAACTCGTAGCCATAAATTTTGGGCGTACACGAGATTTACCGCAGAGGATCGCCAGCAATAAGCCCCTGACCAAGGTCGGGCGCGTGTGGCCGTGCAATTTCCGAAATAGATTTTGAAGGGATTTCCGCGTGATGAATGGGCGTACAAATTTCAATTAAACTAAAATCGATGCACCCGCACACTGCATTTTCTGGCCGAGCCCTGGGAATCCGAAACCGAAACATTCGAAGACCGGCCGGAGAAATCGAAACCCGGCTTCCGGCGTACTGGCAGGCTGCAGGGGAGGAGAAAAACAATCTCTAATCCTGTTAAGAAGAAGGATTTCCCGAGGGCATCCCACCGATACCGATCGTTCGTTCCTTTCGGTGGCATCTGGAGATTATTTTCCCCCAAAAACCCGAGGGTGGAATTTTCTCTCTCGCTCTCTCTCTCTCTCTCACTAGCTCCTGTCGGACGGTAACGCCATTAAGGGTGCCCTGCACCGTGAAACGATTATGCGGCGGTCCGATTCAGGTGCAGGCCTTCCCGAGTGCCCGAGCGGCGGCCATAAATTATCAACCGTTCGTTGAGAGCCTACTTTTCTAAACTCCCGGCCACTGCAAACAGTGTCTCTATTTTTAACAGACCCCCTGAATAATAGACAATCAAAGCGTTCACAAATAGCGCATCGCAATGGCGCCATTTCCGGTCCGGTCGGCGGGCCCCGGCATTCGCGACTGCGATGAGCAGTCATTATCTAATCTTAAGCGGCTCACAAAACACCCCGATTACGGTAATGACCAAAATGGGACTCTGCCGTCCCACCGTCCCGAGCGAGTGAGAGAGAGAGAGAATTCCCGCGCGCTGACCACTTAGGCATGGCCTAATGCGCGATCACCGGGGGCTACTGGGGCTGGCGGGGCCCACCGGCAGGGGAAGGGGAATAAAATATCACACCGAAGCACGCACTCAAAAAGTAGGCAAACTTTCGGACCCTTTTACCCTGTCACGAGCCGGCAGGTTGAAGGGTGATTCTGATTTGATGAGGTTGAACCACAGTTAGTCGCGGGACCGTCGCTTCCTGTAAGTCACGCAAGCCGCGCAAGAACTTCTGAGAGCGGCACAGGAGTGTGGAGTTGCACTACGATTACCTTTTTTTGTTGGAAGTACGAAGCTAGTTCTGGATTGCGGTCATCGGCAAGTTGTTAAACAATTGGAACAGAAATATGAATGAAATATGAACATTTGACTTACACAAGTGCAGTTTACGAATTGTTGATACATTGCTACCATTTTTTATAAACATAAATCAATATATTATTATAATAAAAAATTTAATTTTTATTTTAATTGTGAATACTGAGTTGTTATATTTCACTGTGCAGCAAATACTCAACCGGTTCGTTGAATGTTGATCAACCGATAACAAACGATCATCAAATGTAGATGATATTGTTAAATTAAATTCTATTGTTTCTTAGTTACCTAACGCTTTCTGTAGCTTGTAGTAAAGGCAAATGTAACTGGATAAGAAGATTGTGGATTTTATCAAGTTTATTTTTTTATTAGGTTTAGGATAAATTTAAAAAAATATAGTATTTTAACGATTCATTAATAGACTTTTTCAGACTTTTTGGGCTTTCTTTTTTTTCTTCCGTTAAGCACCTTATGATACACTAGATTTTTTGTATTATTACCAGGCGCAAGAACAAACAGCATGGGAAAAACAATAATTTTCGTAATTGAGATCACATACTTTCAAGGATTGACCTTGGGATTTGATAATGGTCATAGCGAATGAAGGCGGTTTGGAACTTGAATTCTTTTTAAACTCAAACGACATTTTGGTTGGGATCATCGGGATCCTGGTAATGAGAACATCGTCACCTTCGAATGTTCCTTTGAGTATCGTTTCGCAAATCATATTGTGAGTCAATTTTCTTACCGCCAAACGGGCACCGTTGCACAGTTTTGGTTGATTTCGATGTTTCGAAGCATGATGACTAGGAGCCAACCCTCAGGCGTAGATTGTGCGATGGTAAGCCAGACAACTCCAAAGAGTTTGAAAATTCAATTGTATAGTTGGTGGCTACATCTGCATTTGTTACACAGTCAATAGATTTGAATGAATGCTTTGTTCAAATGATCTTATACTGAATTGTGTGGTTTATCTACATCTGTATTCTTAACCGTTGAAACCGGTAACTGGCTCGCTCGCTCAATCATTCATTATTTTTGGAGCTGGAAATGATGATTGGAAGTTTCGATGAGACAAAGTTTCGGATATTCCGAGGAAATTAAACAAATCCGCTTGATCAAACCTTTACCGATAGGCAGCCGTCGATCTTGGAATTACTTACACAATGACGGAAATCGCCAGACAGAAAAATCATTTTACAGTGGCCATTGTTTTGTAATATCACATGTTGATTCTTAAATAGTTTGAACATTTAAAAGCAATTTCAATGCTGAACGAGACGTTGCAGAAAAAGCAACTGCAACCGCAATGTTGGATCTCGCACGAACAGTGGCTAAAACTGAACATTGAAAATGTCTTACCAGTTTCACCAGAGGCATCCAAGGAATATAAACCTTCATTTCCATCATCACCCGACTTCATAAATGTATCATAAACTTCGTATTGTTGGGGAATCAACCGGGGTTAATTCTTTTTAACTGCTAAATCTAATTCCTGCAATTCTCGATTAAGTATGTCATTCATTTCTAACCTGACCAATGAACTACCGCGCATGAAGCTTAATTATGTATTATGTCGGTACACTTTTATTAAGTAAATACCTACCGATAAATGCTTCCCGATTATTAAAATTACTTACGGAAATAAGCAAGTGCTCCGCGCAGTCAGTTCCGCGTGAGAAAATCCGTTCGCAAGAGACTCGCAGATTGCCTTCGGCTTTCCTCTCAAGACTTATTGCAGATTGGTCGCTTAAGCTTCGTGAGGTGGCAACAAAACATGCACCGTCTTGGCGACTGGCAGCAACAGAATATGTATGGGAATAAAGCTTATCTCAATTCTTTCGCGAAATTCATCCCTAATCAGCTGCGACTGCATCAATCAGCTGCGACTGCAACCTTAATTGTTTGCCTAATGAAAATCGAAGCCACATCCGTCATCCGGTCGATCGGTCAATTAGTAATTTGTGGTCGATTGCATAAATTGATGCTCAGCGAGGAACCCAAATCTGACGGGGGCCTACCCGTTAACGCCTGCCTTATCGGCCGGGAGATATAACATGGCTTCGGGTCCCGGGATATCGGACAAGCTATCTTATCGTCCGAGCTTCTAGTTTCGCAAACGCCCGCAATCAGTGCCCAAAAGTAAAGCACTCTAAACTGCTCGTGGTCTATTGGTCGAGTTAAAACAAGATGGCGATTTCGCAACCAGCGATCCCGATAAGATCGGAACGGGTAATCCAATATCGTCTTTAGTCCATCATCCGTCCGGTGGGTATCGACTCGAATCCGTCAGCTGCTCGAGAAGCTGTTCGTAGCAAGATAAGAATACGCAGGAGTCGCTTCTCTAGCAGCTCACGTCGTGGCCGGAACGTTCAGTATCAATCTGACACCCAGAAGCGATGCAGTGGCTAGTGTTTGCATTTTGTTTGACGTTCGGTAAGGTACCGTCCAATGATTCCAATGTAATGTGAGGACCATTTGATTCTGTTTCCTTCCCCGACTAGCGGTGATCCGAGCCGACGATTCGGCTCCGCGAGTGAACGATGGCGTCGACGCTCCCTGGGGCATGTTCCCGTCGGCCGTGTCGATCAATACGACGTTCCGGCACTGTGGCGGCGACATCGTCGATCGCCAGCATGTCCTGACGGCAGCCCAGTGTGTTTTCGGTGACAACCGGCGCCTGATCGATCCGTACTGGATCACGATCGTGGCTGGCGACATCAATCTCGGCGGGGTCAGTCACCACCGGCAGACGCGCAAGGTGGTCGCGATCTTCCCGCATCCCGAGTTCAACATCCAGACGCTCGAGAACGATCTGGCGGTGCTGCGCGTCGACCGTCCGTACGAACTGCCCTCCAACACACTGAACGTGGCCAACCGAACTCGGCGCGTCGTGTCGTTACAGGAGAACTGTCAGTTGGCCGGATGGGAAGACATGACCGCCATCTACTTGCTGCAGCAGCGCTTCATTTCGATGGCGCCGATGGACCGTGACATCTGCAACCAGTTTTACTTCCACGCGGGCCGAGTCCTGGAGAACATGCTCTGTGCGACCATCTCGGGGTCATGCACCGCGAACGTTGGCACCGGCCTGTACTGCGACCGGGTGCTCGTTGGCATCCTGAGCTACGGCACCAACTGCAACGTGCCCCACAATCTGCCCGTCTTCACGCAGATCCTCTTCAACAACCCGTGGATCGAACAGCAGTTCAGTGAGACGGAGGGTCGCCCCTTCGGCTGGTCGCCGGGACAGCTTTAGACCGGCATCTACCAGCTCGGTGGATCGGGCTCAGATTTAGGTGAATAAATAAGCCTAAAGCTAGCATTCGATCGCGTAAATATTAAAATACTACTGGCTAAGCTTGAACGGCATTTATTAGGTTGGTTCCAATCTTATTTGACCGGACGACTATATCGGGTAAATTTAGAAGGTCTCACCTCCAGAGAGTTCGCGAGCACGTCTTGGGTTCCACAAGGCAGTAACCTGGGCCCTCTCTTATTCTCGCTGTACATTAATGACGTAGTCTCTGTTTCACCTACCAACGCTTGTTTGATGTACGCCGACGATGTCCGATTGTATATGCCTGTCTCCACGATATCCACGGACTGTGCAGCTCTGCAAAAGATATGTGATAACTTCTGTGGCTGGTGTGAACTAAATGATCTTTGTATTGCTGTTGATAAATGTCGTATAGTCACTTACTTTAGGGTTAATAGAACCATTCGTATTGTCTGCTAAACTCGCCAATTCAACGTTGTAATGAGATGCGTGATCTAGGTGTAATATTAGACAGTAAAATAAATTTGAACGCACATTTTAAGCAAACTGTTAACCAGGCGCTAAGAATGTTAGGTTTTATACTTAAGTTGACCAAGGAGTTTAGTGACCCAACATGTTTTAAAGCTCTTTATGTATCGTTTGTCCGATCCGTCCTGGAAACTAACTGCGTTCTATGTTGCCCCAATACTGCTTTGTGGATTAACAAATTTGAAGCCGTACAACGTAAATTTACTAGGGTTGCACTAAGGTCTTTTTCACTTACTGTGTCTTTTCATCTTGACTACAGAACTCGATGTTTACTGTAAGGACTGCAACCACTTAGTTTTAGGCGCAAAGTGGCCCAAAGTGTATTCGTGGCAGCGCTGCTAAAAGGAGGGATAGACGCCGCGGAGCTATTGGCCCGCATAAATATTTACGCGCCTTCCAGGCCGATGCGAAACCGTGACTATCTTGTTCCGCAACCAGCAAGACACCCTAACAATGACCCAATTTCGAATGTTATGCGTAGCTTTAATAGTAATTATAGTTTATTTGATTTTAATATGTCGGTTGCTAGCTTTAAAAACAATGTGTTCATGTCCGCTCCTAGTTCGCAAGCACCAAATGTTAAGGCCGATCATATGGCCAAACATTCGCTTTCGAAATAAATAAATAAATAAATAAATAAATGTGTCAAAAAGTTATGTTACGTGTTCCGAAGCCATGTCCATGACGAGTTCCAATACTTGAACTGCATTCTAAAAATACCCAAACCGATCGCTGGTGTACCTCCTTTTCCGATTTAGCTTATCCACATCTTTCTCTTCCATCGGCCAATCGTATCCACCGTGAATGATGCTTTCAACAAACTCAGAAGTGGAAGTCCTACGGCTGACAGCCGAATATTTATTCCAAGCTCGTGTCTTCTGGTCTTGTAATTTATCGCGCCAGAACTTAAGTAAGGGGAACCGAAGCTAGGGAAACAAATTAGGCGATTCGCTTCGCTTAGTTCGCCCCGGGTTTATTGACTTTATTGATCGGAGTTACAGCGCAGGAATTGGCGAGGAGCCCGCGACGGGAATGTCTTGTCGGGTGAACTGCTCCCGGATCCAGGGCAGGTAGTAGCGCAGCTGGGCGTAGATGCCCGGATTGTTGGCCTGGCCACAGCCGAGCCCCGTCACCAGGATACCGGCCAGCCGGCCCTCGCAGAACAGACCCGTGCCCTGGTTGCTGGCGCAGACACCCGGTCCGGTTCCGGTGGTTCCAGCGCAAACCATCGAGTCCTGGACGCGGCCAAAGTTGACCACCAGCTCGTTGCACGTGTCACGGTTCAGGATGGGCGTGTTGATGAACTGTTGGACCGGGGTGGCCGTCCCGTTGGCCCAACCCACCACCTGGCAAGCCTGACCGTCGAACATGACCTCCTCGTAGATGGTGGCCACCTCGAGACTGGGCACCGGCACGACCGGGAACAGGAAGCTGGTGTTGGTCCGCAGCACCGCCACGTTGTTCTCGAGCGTGTACGGATTGTACTGCGGATGCACGTACATGGCGCTGATCCCGATGCGATCCGCGGCAAAGTTGAGCTGCAGCGCCCCAGACAGGATGGTGACCGCGCTGGTCTCGAGTAGGGTGTGCTGAGGCGTCAGCACGCAGATGGCCGCCGTCAGGACGTGGTTTTCGTTGAGGATCACTCCGCCGCAGAATGCGTTCGTCGGGGGAGCCGGCAGACCCACGGCCACGACCGACGCGAACTGACCCAGCACGGCGTTCGTTCCGCTGGCAATGAACGGCACAAACTCATCCTCCTCGTCCTGCAGTCGGTAGCCGGCCACCGCATGACCAGCGATGGCTGTGGAAGACACTCAGTTCAGTTTCAGTTCGTATTTCGCCGTGTTCCATCTTACCGAGAGCCAACAGAATGTACGCCACTCCCTTCATAGTTCGATGCGCTGCCAACGGACGCTACGGGAACACTGACGGGAGCGATCGCCTTGGTCGCTAAGGTCACAGGGAACGGTCAGGGATCGATAAGATAAACGTCCGGCCAATTAGCGAACTCTAGGACCCTCGCTTAAGGCCTCTGAATCGGTGGCGAATGCCGTCAATAGTCGTCCAGCACACGCCAGGTGTGGAAGGTTTCTGTGGAAGAGCCTAGCAGACATGCAGAAGCCGATTCTAGTGTCCTGCCTGCTGGTGGTGGCCCTCACCGGCAGTGGGTTCGGCGATGAGGGCAGCCCTCGGATCACCGGTGGAACACGTGCCGTTCCGAGTCAGTTCATGGCGGCCGTCATCCTCGAGACTCCGTTCATCGCCCAGAACTGCGTGGCGACGGTGCTGAACCGTCAGCACGTGCTAACGGCGGCCTCCTGCGTCATGAACCCGACCACCTTCGCCATGATCAACCCGGTCTGGTTGCGCATCATCGGGGGTGACGTCTACATCGTGCCGGTGTCGGTGAGGCGCGTGGTGCGCAACGTTATGCGGAGCTACGTCCACCCGAACTACAATCGGCTGACGGACAACAACAACATCGCGGTCCTGCGCGTCTCCGAGATGTTCCCCGAGTTCCACAACACGCTCGAGCCGGCGCTCCTCAATACGCGGCTCCTGTCGGACAACACGCCGTGCCGGTTCGCTGGTTGGGGTGCAACGGAGAACCAGACGACGGCCGCCGTACGGGCGTCGCAGTACTGGATCACGCAGCCGATTCTCCCGACGGCTTCGTGCAATGCGGCCAACGTGCACAACAACCGCGTGCAGTCGACGATGATCTGTGCCGGATCGTTGGCAGCATCCGAGAACTCGGCCTGTCTGGGCAATATGGGTGGCGGGCTGTACTGCAATGGCGAGCTGAGCGGGGTCCTCGCGTTCGGGTTGGGCTGCGGAGCGGCCAACCAGCCCAGTGTCTACATCGACGTGCGCCAGTACGCCCAGTGGATCCAGTCGCAGTTCACGCGCACCGACGACCCACCGGCCGGCTGGGTTCCGCCGGAACCGTTGTGAGATCGAAATGTCCGGGCGAAAACAGTGAAATAAAGGCATCAGTTGCTCCAAGACTACAGTTTAGAAACTCCCTCCCTGAAGTGAGAAACTGGACTGGCTTTAAAATACGTTTCCGCTTCTGTTAAAACGTCATAATTTGATGAAAAAGGCTTTCCAAACTTGATAGTTTTTGGGTCTGGAAACATATGGAAGTCGCTAGGGGTCAAATCCCGTGAATACGGTGGATACTTCAACAATTCGAACTTTAATTAATGGATTTTGCCTATTTTCAAAATGCTCTTCATACTATTTTCAAAATGCTGCATTGGCCTGGTGAAAAAGGATGTTTTTCTTCTTCAAACCGGGTACTTTTTCACGATTTTTTTCATTTCAACTGTTCTAAAAGATTACAACAGCAATCAAAACATATTTTTTCATTAGTTTGCAAGTAACCCTCTAACATAATTCCATTCACAGCCCAAAAACTGATGCCAACACCTTTTTGAGCGATTTCTGGACACGAACTCATTTTGGACCCGAAGAACCAGGTTTAAAGACCCAAGTCTTATCCATAGTGATGAGTCAATACACAAAATACACTTTATCCTTTAGGAAAAGATCTGAAAGTTACTCAAAGAGTAGCATTCGAATGCGTTTTTGTTCCAAGGTTAGCGAATGCGGTACCCATTTTGCACACTGCTTTCTGAAACCCAATACTTCGGTCAAAATATTAGATGCCTAGGACTTCTACTAAATCTCTTTCAGTGATTCGAAAATTTTCCTCAACGGTATCCTGTTTTATCTACGATTTCAGGTGTTGTATCTGTTTTTGGGCGTCTCTGACGTGGTACGTTGAAACTCAGAAATCCCCGTTTTAATGTACTTATTGAAGAATCCATACACACTTTCCAAATTCGCTCATAAATTTCCTTCCAATTAAATCCTTCCAAAAATAAAAATTCAATGAGTGCAAGATACTTGATTTTATCCATTCTAAAACACACTGTGACACGTCGATTGAAATGAAACTTTACATACGTTCAAATGAAGAGTGCACCAATATAACAAAAATATTAGGCTCATAGCAGAGCCCTCTGTTATCGAGGCCCCGAATTTATTGAACACCCCGGTAGTGTAAGGATTCCGAAGATGGTTTCCGAAATGTCGTCCAAGCTTCAATTTCGCCAAACAACCAATCAGCCAACATTGCTCGTTAACGTTGACAATTGTAGCGGCTCCTTATCCATTTTCGAAGAAAAATAGACCGATGTTGCCGCCAGATCAAACCCGCACCAAACAGTCACTTGTTGTGGGTGCATTGGCTTGCACGACGTGTGGGTTTTGGCCAGTTTGACAGTTTGAGTTGAAGACCTACCACTTTGGAAATAAGTGTTTCCCAATTTCTGGCAACTAAAATTGTATTTTATACAGAAATTTTATGAATGAACCTTTTAAATGAATGTTTAACGATCGGAAAATATTAATCCGCTTTTAGCTGACCCGCTATCAACTACACTGAGTAAAGAAACGACCACGAGCGAGGGATGGAACGCTATAAGAACATGTATCAGGAACTATGCGCAAGAAGTCTTGGGCACACGTCAAGGTTAGTCCAAATCTGGCTGGTCGGACGATGAGTGTAGACATGTGACGGAAGCGAAAAACATTAGATACAGTCCAATTATAGACAGGCGTAAAGGGACAGCGTAAAGGGATACTAGAAGCTCAAAAGAATCAGAGTGCATTACGGACCCACAAGGTAATTTTGCAAAGCGGTAGCAGGTCACCGAAAAAACCTCATAGTAAAGTAAAGTAAGTAAACGCTCAAGTACTGCATGACAGTTTCTGTGAGATCGGGCGGATGCTTTTTTCGGTGATTAACCAATCTCTGGAGAACGGTATTTTCCCGGCCTCATGGAAGGAGTCGACAGTTATCCCTGTTCCCAAAGTGACAGGTGCTACTAGTGCGAACGAGTTTCGTTCCACATGGTCAATATTTTTGAAAAGGTTTGAAATATCAATAATGACATATCTGGGAGTAGTTTTGAATGATAGAACGAAGTATAGACTACCTTTGGATTATATTATCTCAAAAGTGGCAAAGAAGTGTGAACTGAGCTGTAGGTTGAACAGCAATCTGATTTTTTTCGCGAAAGTTTAGTTATACAAATCGATAGTGTCTCCTCACTTTGATGTTTGTGCCTCCATTTTGTGCTTTGGAAACCAAACACAGCTTCAAAGGCTGCAAAGCCTGCAGGACCTAATTATGGGGCTAGTTTTGGGTTGTGGTCGGTACACTTCATCTATGCTTGTCATGCTAGATATTTTACAGTGGATGCCAGTAAGGCAGAGAATCGCGTACTAAACGGCCATTTTTGTGTATAAAATTGTAAAAGGGATTGTGCCATTCTACTTGAGGGAGCAAATAATCGTGGGGTCAAACGTTCACCGCTACTATAATCGCAGAGCGGGGGATCCGAGACTACCAACGTATTTGTCAGTAAACGTTCGTAACTCCTTGTTCTTCAAGGGGTATAATGGTACAATAGTATGCCGAGGCACATCACCCAAGCCGCAGATCTGAGGGACTTCAAACGATTGTGTTCCGCATACACAAGAGAGGTTCGTTAACTTGCGTTTAACTTTAACAAAAACAGCTTTCATTATGATGATGATAAGATTAAAAAATATTGAGAAAACATATACCAAAAATAATAATAATAGTAATGACTACATGGATTTGAGACACGCGCGTGCTATTGAGAAAGTGGTGGGCATTCTGTACGAATAGAATCATTGGTGTCAATTAGCTCAAAGCAGATGATCAGGTTTTATGCTTAATAGTGTCACCACGTTATGAACCAATGGAAACTGGAGGTGTGAACAACTAAAAGAGCAAGAGATACCTTCTGCATTCCGGAGAATGGTCCCTCCCTTTTAAGTGGGAGATATCATGAATTGTCATGTTCTAACACTTTAAGGGATGGCAACCGTTGTATTAGAAAGGAGAAAAGTTAGATGCCATGGTTCTGAGGAGTTTGCTCCCATGCCCCCTCTCGCTGATTTTGTTATTTTTGTAATTATCTATTGATAAGTCCGTCCTTCTCAAACCTATGCAGGGATAAGAGGTGGGACTTTTAATCATTCATCATTATGTAGTTCGTATTCTGTATTCTGTATGTATTCTGTACATCTGTATTCTTAGCCGATAAGATTGCTCGCTCACTCACATTCATTATTTTTGGCTGCTATTCCAGGAGTAGCAACTGGGAGAGTATGGGAATTAAGCTTATCTCAATTCTTTCGCGAAATTCATCCCTAATCAGCTGCGACTGCATCAATCAGCTGCGACTGCAACCTTAATTGTTTGCTTAATGAAAATCGAAGCCACATCCGTCATCCGCTCGATCGGTAATTTGTGGTCGATTGCATAAATTGATGCTCAGCGAGGAACCCAAATCTGACGCGGACCCGCCTCTTAAAGCCTGCCTTATCGACCGGGAGAGATAACATGGGTCCGGGTTCCGGGAAGCCGGACAAGCTATCTTATCGTCCGAGCTTCCAATTTCGCAAATGCCCGCAATCAGTGCCAAAAAGTAAAACATTCCAAACTGCTCATGGTCTATTGGTCGAATTAAAACAAGATGGCGATTTCGCAACCGGCGATCCCGATAAGATCGGCACGAGTAATCCGATTTCGTCTTTAGAACATTCAGTATCGATCTGACGCCCGGAAGCGATGCAGTGGCTGGTGTTTGCATTTTGTTTGACGTTCGGTAAGGTACCGTCCAATGATTCCAATGTAATGAGAGGATCAATTGATTCTGTTTCCTTCCCCGACTAGCGGTGATCCGAGCCGACGATTCGGCCCCGCGAATAAACGACGGCGTCGACGCGCCTTGGGGCATGTTCCCGTCGGCCGTGTCGATCAACACGACGTTCCGGCACTGCGGCGGCGACATCGTGGATCGCCAGCATGTCCTGACGGCGGCCCAGTGTGTTTTCGGCGACAACCGGCGCTTGATCGATCCTTACTGGATCACGATCGTGGCAGGTGACATTAATCTCGGCGGGGTCAGTCACCACCGGCAGACGCGCAAGGTGGTCGCGATCTTCCCGCATCCCGAGTTCAACATCCAGACGCTCGAGAACGATCTGGCGGTGCTGCGCGTCGACCGTCCGTACGAACTGCCCTCCAGCACACTGAACGTGGCCAACCGAACCCGGCGCGTTGTAACGTATATTGTAGACTGTTACTTGGCCGGATGGGGCGTCTCGCTCGTCGGTGGGTTCGTTCCGGACTACGTGCAGCAGCGCTTCATACAGACGCCGCCGATGGACCATGACATCTGCAACCAGTTTTACTTCCACGCGGGCCGCGTCCTGGAGAACATGCTGTGTGCGACCATCTCGGGGTCGTGCACCGCGAACGTTGGCACCGGCCTGTACTGCGACCGGGTACTCGTTGGCATCCTGAGCTACGGCACCAACTGCAACGTTCCTCACAATCTGCCCGTCTTCACGCAGATCCTCTTCAACAACCCGTGGATCGAGCAGCAGTTCACTGAGACCGAGGGTCGTCCCTTTGGCTGGTCGCCGGGACAGCTTTAGACCGGGATGTACCAGCTCGGGGGATCGGTCTACGATTTGGATGAATAAATGTGTCGAGAAGTTCTGTTCCGAAGCCATGTCTATAACGAGTTCCAACGCTTGGGCGGCATTCTAAAAATACCCAAACCGATCGCTGGTGTACTTCCTTTTCCGGTGAAGCTTATCCACATCTTTCTCTTCCATCGGCCATTGAACAAAACGCGATTTTTCGCTTAGCTCTCCTCAGTTTGATGGCTTCCGGCGTTACAGCGCATGAATCGTCGAGGAGCCCTGTACTAATTGAAGTGTGCCTATACATTTTCCACATTCGCTCACAAATTTCCTTTGCAACCTTCCAAAAATAAAAATTTAATCAATGCACGATACTTGATTTGTTCTAAATACTAAATGGTTTATAAACAAAGCTTTAAGTGAGCGATTGAAATGAAACTTCACATACGTTCATATAAAGAACTAGCAGGTCCCGGCGAGCTTCGCCACGCCCCATTTCGTTTTCATTTCACGACTATCCGGCGTTTCAGAAGATCGGACTTCTAGATGAAGGTCCGATCGGCTTCCCCTCCCACCTCCCGTTATTCCTTTGTTTCGGACGATCGGCTTCCCTTTTCATTTCCCGTTACTCATCGTTTTCATCCCTTTTCATCGCGATTCTCAGTGACGTACATGATCGGCTTCCCGTTGAATACATGTCAAAACTTGCACCAGCTGAATTTGGCTCAAATTCCTTGGAAACTATCCGAGTTTAACTGAAATGAGCTTAGATTTTGTATGGAAGCCCACCTTTGTAAAGAGGGGAGGGGTTTCAAACATTCGGCAGAACATTTCTCCACCCCTAAAACTCCCGCCTACCGAATTTGGTTCGATTTGCTCGAAAACGTTGGAATGGGACGTTACGTATGGGACGTTACGTTACGTTACGTTTGTATGGGAGCCCCCCCTCCCCGGAGGTGTGGGATGGTCAAACTTTCCTATTCACAATCCGGGGTCACAAAAATACGCTGTGCAAAATTTCACGCGGATTGGCTTAGTAGTTTTGGAGAAAAAGCGGTACAGACAGACAGACAAACAACCATTTTTATATATATAGATGTACCAATGAAACAAAAAAATATAGGCTCGTAGCAGCACCGTTTAGCCGTTTTTAATAATCTAACTAGTTAACCCACAAGCAACTACGCTGACGTAAGAAGCAACTTCGAACGATATTTTGAACGCTTTAAGAACCTGTATCAAGAACTGTGCCCAAGAAGTCTTGGGCACGCGTCGAGCTAAGACCAGATCTGACTGATTCGTCGATAAGCAATGATAGACAGACGCAGGTCGCGCGACAGCGTAAAGGAAAACAAGAAGCACAGACGAGCATAGAAACAAATTCACAACAAAATGAATGTGACAGACATTGAATACTGAAAGACCTGTTGATGATGTAGCTGAGACCTTCGACAGTATATTCGCTTTCGATAGCACTGACTCCGAGGAGGAGTTTGAAGCATAGCACGATAACTGAATGAGCTATTGGCAAAACCTAACAAATGGATAAATTTATGTTATTTGTTTTTGAAATTAAATCCACCATCCAAAGGCGAGCGCCTTATACGGAATAAAAGCCGCGGTAATTTATATTCCCCAAAGCCTTTCTGTCACAGCGTTCGTCCACCCGGTCCTGGGGTGGCCCTGGCCTAAACCTAAACGCAGCCATGGGAATTTTTCCGGCTGCCCGTTCACCATTTCCAGCTTAGATCTAGACGTTTTTCCACTCTCGGAGTCTCGGTCCTCGCCGGCACATGCCTGCCGGGTGTGCCACTGCAGATCTCGTTTCCGCGCACGGTGTGGCCACTCTCGGCTTTTATTACTCGTCGCTTCTTGTTATGATCCCATTTTTTATACTTTTAAGCGCTGCGATAAACAGTAATGACTTTTTAATGACTGCTTTCGCTCGCCGAAACTAGATTATCAACGTGTCGTCCGACGCTGCCCCGGGGCCGGTAGTCACACCGGGAGCACCAAAGTCCCAGTGCGGTACCGGTTGCCGGCGAGACCGTCCCGTCAGCTCTGGTCAGAGGATTTGATTTAGAGTCTGGGTTTTTTTTCTGTGGCTCTCAGGTTCGTTTTCACTCGCTGCCAGCCACGTATGGTGCGTGTACCTGTTTGATTGCGTCAGCGTGTCCGGTTTTTTCCCCGGGTCCCCGTTCAAGGAAACATGTGGCAGTTCTCACGGAGCCAACTGGTGTGCTTCGGTGTGGCGCTGTCTCTGGTACGTGGGCAGGTTGACGTCGGTACCGAGTGTGGAGTGCGCAGCTCAGGGACGAGAGGTTGGCCATTTCACGTCGGGTTGCAGGAAGCGGTGGGCGAAGAATGGCACTACTTCTGTGGGGCCACGATTGTCAGCGTATGGTTCGTGGTTGGTTCGGCCCACTGCGTCCAGGGGCGTCCGGTGGAGCAGGTATCGGTACGCTACGGTGCCTACAACCTGAGCAACCCCGACCAGGGAGGTCGCATTATTGTGGCGCAGATCTTCCCACATCCGGACTACCGTGCGCCAGATTTCAGCAACGACATAGCGTTGCTCGAGCTGCGAGATCCTCTACCTTTTGGTGAACTGGTTCAACCGGCCTGCCTTTGGCCAACTGTCGATGAGCAGCTGGAAGGAATCCGGGGTACCAGCGTGGGGTGGGGCATTGGACAGGGCAATGTCTACACGCCGGTGCTCGAAGTGGCCAACGTGACGGTGTGTCCCAAGCGAAGGTGTCTCGAACTGTTCACGGCCGAGCTGTTCGAAGCGAATCAGTTTTTCTGTGCGGGTAATGAGCGCGACCAGCTGCAGCTGATTTTCGGTCAGATTTTTAAATCCCGATTGCGGTTCCCATTCCTCAGTTACTCCGGTATGCAGCGGAAGCGGTGGCAGTGGATTCTACGTCAACGTCGATGGCCGCTACTATTTGCAGGGCATCACCACGTTCGGCACGTTGGCGAAGGGAATGTATCGGTGCGGCATCAACACCTTGGCCAGTTTGCTGAACGCAGCAAAGTACACAAATTGGATCGATCGAATCATTGCCAATGCAAGTTCTAACAACAAGGTCTAGCCGAAGACTTGTCTATTTCGTTCCTTAAGATTCGGCTGAGAGAGCAACATTTGCGTCCAAGAAAGAAAAGGAGAACGGGTAATCCGAAAAACCTTGTAATAGATGGTTAAAAGGGCCAATCAACCACTTTATCGAATAAAATAATCAACGGATTAACGAACGGGTTTCACTGGACTGTCGCCTCGAAAATTGAAAAAGTAACAGGAGAGCATATTCGGCAGGATTGTAACAGAATTCTATATTCCATTTTGTATTCTATAAACAATTTTTCAAAGATAAGTTGCAAACTAATTTTTTCTATCTGAAAGCATTTGCCTGATGTAAAAACAAGGTAATGTTGCCAGTAAAACATAAAGCTAGGGCCACACGAAGCGTTAAACCTAGCGTAATATTAATTTGTAATGCCGGATCGTTAACGCTTCGTGTGGCTGGCTAAAAATATAAAAACTATTTACAACGACATGTCAAACGTGTTTATATTCGTGTTTTTGGCCCAAGAAAATAAAAATCGAAAAGGTAAGTTGATTTCTGAATATTTTTTTATTTTTTCAACAAAAATATAGTTAAAATTCCCAAAACATCACAAATAATAACTTAGATTATCCTCTGTTTGTAAACAAAGCATTTGCAAACAGTGTTTACGCTCGGTGTTACGCTTGGTTTTACGTCTCCGTGGACGTATAAACTATTTTAAATAAGCGTATACGATTTGGCATTACACATTGGGGTCGTGTGGCCTTAACTTAATGTATAGGACAAAATTGGCAGCTAGAGCCATCAATCGACACAGTTCGGTTTCATAGTCTTAAATCTTAAATTTCACCTCTCACAAAGAAGACAATTAAATATTGGAAACTTGCTGGCAACTCTTTTAAAACTACGAACAGCTGCCTTTCACAAATTAGCAACCACATGGGCTGCCAATTGGCAGATTCCGCAACGGCAGAACTTCAGTGCTTTGAAGTGTGCTTTACAGTACCGCTTGTTTCACATATGGCACAACTTTAGCAACAGGCCCTCCAGTGGCCCAAATGGGTCATTCTCGACTTCCGATAGATCCGCCCCAGTCGCTCAAGATTACTCCCGGATCGGTACTTCGCTTTTATGGCACACATTAAATATCAATGAATAAACCCCGTTGGCCGAGCCACAAGTTGGGCGCCTCGGTCTCGGTCCCCGTCAGCCCTTTCAACGCGGCCTACCATAATAATGCGACTGCCTTTCTGGCCAAGGATTAGGGCAACGTCTAAGTATGCCCCCCGGGGGAATCGTCGAAAGCTGCGACAACACGACACGCGCCTAAGCTCCGCTCATCTCATAAAAGCACAAAAAGTGTACACCATTTCTGCTGCCGACTTGCTGTCAGCACGCGCACGGAGCACACATTTCAATAGCAAAACTCCTCGCCCGTCAGATCAGTGCCGTTCCCGCACTCGCCTGCGCCATTCCCGTGGCAGGAAAATCCGCTCACGACAAAGCGAACAAACTGTCGGCGGAAGTAGTTAGACTCCGGTACCGGAAACCAGGCGACGTCGTTGCGTTAGGCACGCATCGAGCGAACGATTGTGTCGCTTGAAAAGATTGATCGAATTAATACGGATTTGGATCCAACCGAGGCTTACGGCGTGTGAACTGAGAGCTGGCGAAAGGAGTAGACGTGCCGTGCGATGCTGTGGCAACCGAAGGAAACGAAGGATTCCGAACGGAAATATCATCGTATTCATTGGCAACCGGTTGACTTTGGCGGGCAATATGGCGCCGTTCTGATCCGGCCCGTGTCTTTCGGATCGGGTTCTGGGGGAAAATAAAGGACCACTCACCGAGCGCATAAGAAAATATGGAAATGGACTTTTGATTTCCAGCAATATGGCCCAGCAAATCGGTCGGATCGGTCGGTGGGTAAGAAAATTTAAATTCCACGAAAGGATCCACCGAACGTTGACCTCAACGCCAGGCACGGACCCTGCCCGGAACCGGTTTTGACACCGAACACGGAGCGTCACAAATTATGCTGTTCATCTTGCAGCCAGCTCACGAGCTCCGGTGGCAGCATGGTGTCGCGTTCTAACTTTGGCAATTGACTGGAAATAAAATGGCCGTAGACGGACCACCCGCCGGCTGCTACATTGGGCTGCCCAATCGCTTCCGGGGCCTCGGTAGGTGTCCACTCGCCGAGCCAACTAATCATTCTGACACTCCCATCATCTTCTCCGGTGCTTCGGAATATTAATGAGAATATTTTCTTGCCGCACAGAGCGCACACAAACTTCCTTAAAGCCGAACTCCGTTCCACCGACCGTTAACGGCATTGCTGAGGCGATGCCGCCTGCCCCGGAAGTTGGTGAGAATCGTCCCTTCCTGATGACTGCCCCCCTCCCGTGCCGTCCCTCCTGGCTGATTGCCAGTGAACCGAAGCCCAGCGGCGCCGGCCCCAGCCAGCAGCTATTCCGTTCCGTTTCCTGCGACATTCCCGTTTTATTTACCAACACTTTGCCCGCCGTTCGCTGGGTGGCGAATGGAATGGAAGGGAAGCGCAAAAAATGGGCAGCAAATTTGTAGTGCAATTTATCATATAAATTAAACTTTTTCCATGAATCATTAAACTAATTTCTCCACAACAAAATCGATAATGCAAATTTTATGTTCAACGCTGGTTCGCGGAAAAGTGTTCCTCAGTGCTGAGGCCGGCCGAGCTTGCTGGAAAGGTTTTTCTGTTGCACCATCACAATGGGCAAGCCGCGCCGCTGTCACTGTTCATTTTTGTGCCACTCTGTATCGTACGGCTAATTGAAAGCTAAATTGTGTTAGCTCCGCTTTTCGCGCAATCCGGCAAAAAAGCACGAACAAATACATTGTAGTAATGTTGAGTTTTCACAGCGTCGGCCAGTAAGCAGGGCGCTCAAAAGCAAGTCTGGTGGAGTTCGGTGGAGTTCTATGCCGTACAATTTAAGGTGACATTTAAAAGAAAGCGGCTTTTTTAACGAAATGATGTTGACTCCGTGGTCACCTTTTACAGTCAATAGTTGAGTTAGGAACCGAATCGAAGAATGTGGTGAAGACTTATCCAACAAACATATTTTCGGACCGTTTCGAAACCTGGAACAAATGTAGACGTAGATGTATTGAATGAAGCAGGGATTATTTTAAAGATAATTTCATAGATTTTGAAGAATTTTAAAAGATATTTTGTTAAAATTTCCGATATTTTTTGGCACAATAGTATTTTGTATACTTCAGTCTGATTATAAACAAACTGAATCTGAACATAATTTCTTTGTTTTTAGATACGGCACAAAGTGACCCAAAAATCTCTGTTGTAAACTTTCATTGGTACTAAATGTACCAGAACTGAAGACTTTGACAAGTGCTATCGTCACATGAAGACTCAACGTAAAAACCGGCAAAAATCCCCTTAAATATTCTGAAACCGACCGATCGCTCAACTTATGTTCCTCTCCCTGTGGTTGATTAAAATCACGAATGGAAATCGAAACAGAACTATGACGTCAACCAACCGTGAGCTGAATGTCGTCCCCGTTGGCCGACCCCGCCGTTCAATCGCATCGTATTCGAATCTCTTCCGCTTTCCGTCAAGACCGCCAATCGGTTCGAATACGTCTTCCCGGAAGAAATTATTTGAAACTTTCCGAACCGTTCGTTTCGATTCGTTTCGTCGGGAACGCTAAATGGACGCTATTCACGGGGCGGAAAATGCAAGAAATTAGTTTTCCGTGCGCAGTTTTTCGGATGAAGCGCAAGAAAGAAACTGTCTACGTAGTCGACGTTTCAGTTCGTCCACTTTTCCACCCTAGCCCCAAGCCCTAGCCGGTTGTTCGTCCCAACTTCTGCGTCGGACCATTATTGGTGAATGTCTACCGGGCTGGCCGCCCAGACTTTCAGCAGCTGGCCGGGACGACGACGCGCTGCGAGTGGGAGACATTGACAGAGAAGCAGAAAAAATTACATCCTTTTTCATACAAACGAACTCATCTTTGCTCTGCTTCGTATACGAGGGAAAATCAACTTTTTCTCTTCAGCAACTCAGGCGCACCGTCCGTGCAGGATGCACTTTGTCATCCATCTTCCGACCCCGACGCTGCTTCCTCGGTGTGCTTCTTTTCGCGTCCACGCGTCCCCACTTGACAATTTCACTTTTCTCGTTATCAATTCGATATCAAAACTTTCCCCACTAACGATTCATTCGTCGGAGTTTTTCCTCCACTTTTCGTCACGGCTGCATCTTTTTTCGCCCTGTTCTGTGGTGTTTTCTTTTCTTTCTGTTTTACTTTCCAAAGCCAAACTGGCTTTGACCAACTTTTATTTTAAACGCAAAAATGGAACTAACTTGTGCGATGCAAAAAAAACGACGTCTCACAATCTGTGAAGTTCCTGCACACACACATACTTCCACCACACTTTTACGCACACATTCGCTCACCTTAACACAAACAGACAAACGTCACACACTGCAGGAGTGGGTGAAAGCTAAAAATGTATTCAAAATATTCCGTTTATTGCATGAAGAGGTGAGTCTGAAAAGATACAAAGTCACGGTAGTTATTTATGATTCTTGTTACAAGGTCTTCAAGTTATGAGGACACGAAGAAGCTTGTTGTTCACCTCAAACAACATCTCCAGTGACGTAGTAGAGGTCAGAGGGACCCAAGGGCGATTCTTATACATTTAGCTCCATCTCAGAGGGCGGGAGGAAGCTAATGCATCTCCGCTTCTAGGCAGAGCGGATGCAGTTTTGTATAATCTTATCAGGTCCTGTGGATAAGCGCCCTACCAGAAGCCGTCGATTCGGTGCATAAAAAAGATCCGTTTGACACGCTTTCGCGTTAGATACAACAGGTGAGTGTTTCCGTTCTTCTAAGATTAAAAAAAAGCAGATGAGAGTCACATCCCTAGGGATGGGACTCCCTAGGGCGTTGGCTGACTCTGTTAAGTTTTCCAAAGAGCTTCGCATTCCATAGACGCTTTTATTAGAAACTGTGATAGCTGCATCATCAGCCAGCTCAATTTAAACCCAGCCAAATGAATGACTCTTGAAAGGAAAAACAACATAGTTTGTTTTCAGGCTGTTTAGCAGATTTTATCTTTTTACAGCTTGTACAGATGACAGATGACAAATACATATATTATCTCTTTTCTCAAAATCATTAACGGTAAAAAATCTACATGAAGGACTTCTCGGAAACTCACCGCACCGGGCACCTGGCGCCTCCACCGGTTTGTTCGGGGCGTTGAAATATGTTCACAAATACGTTATTTCCCAGAAACATAGGAAGACCGTGATAATGTAGAAACATATGTTAACTCCAGTTCTTTCGTTTCGTCCTACGTAGTTTTGTTTAATAAATTTATAATCGTTTTAGTGAAAAAGGAGTTTTCAGAAATATTGATGTAAGCAAAAGTATCGATATTGGCTATAATATTGATATTGGCACAAATATTGTTCTGAATGATGGCAAAGTTAGCTGCCGATGCAACAACACCAAACACACTCGTCTTGCTTGCTGGGTAAAGCCTTTTTGACTCATCGACCTCATTGGCTTCGAAAGCAAGCTGAGAAAGCTGCCCTCATTTACCGCATTTTTGCAGTTCCAATTTATTTTTTTCCTATCCATTCTCCGTTGCAGAAGGCCGCCGGTAATGCCTGATGCGGTCGAAGGTCCACCACGGCACAGCCCTTTGGGCGCCCCTTCGGTGGCCGGGCGAAGCGAACCGGAGTTGGGTAATTTTAATTTAGAAACTTTTCGAAATTTATTATGCAGATAATGAATAAATCAACCTTCTGGCGTTGACTAATTCGGCAAACTTTCCACCAATTTTAGCCACGGCACTGCGGAGAGCGAACGTGGCGCGTTGGGGAAAGATCATCCCCGGTACACAGCTATTTGTACTGAGTTGCGCCTGTTGCCAGGCTCCGGCTTTTTTCTGCTCGGATGCTTCTATGTTCCTGCGGTGCCTAGGGTGCCGTCGGTCGTTGGAAAGGGTTCACCAGAACCGCGCGCGAGTGGCGTGGGTTGCGTCCTTTTCTGATCAAAGTTACGTTTCTTTTCAATTTTCGTGTTACTGCTCATCATTTATTTTGTGTGTCATGTCGTTTCGATACCCGACCACCGTGAAGCAGCCAGTCGGCTCGAATTAGCTCGCATAATTTGACAGCCCGTCTTCTTTTTTGTTTCACCGACACGGAAAGCAAAACTTGTTCCCCGAGATGAAAGGGAGCAAAACGAGAGCCATGCTTTCCACGGACCACCGCAGGCCGCAGTGGGGAAACAATTTTCTTCCCGGACCTTCGCTTTGGTTAATGTGTTGATGTGGTGGTCGTGCTGTGGGCCAGAGTTTTTGCGGTGAAACCGTCTGTTGCTAGTTGTTTGGAGTTGGTTTCTTCAATTTTAACCTCTTAAATGTTGCCCTCCAAAAACTGTGGGAAGTATGATGCAACCAACATAATTTTTATCTCATTACATTGCTCCCTTTGTTGGCCACCGATAGTTGGCCGATCACGAATGAAGGCTTGACTAGAACAAGAGCTGAAACCAACTTATTTAATTTTATTAATTTATCAACTTATTTTATTTAAATGATTAACTATGCAATTTAAATCCAACGATAGAAGGGGATGCTAAATGTTGCTTTTAGGTTCGATAGAGTTTTTCCACACTTATGAGCGACTTCGGATTCGTGTCTGTTAGCCAAACACTAAGCATGTGATCGATTACCATTCTATGAATTTTATAGTTTGAACCACTCAAAGTTCACTCCATTTCCGTGACTTCTTTCGATATGTAAAAGAAGAAAAAAATATATTAAATAATATTTTCGTGTTGCGCTTTGAATCTAACATTATCACGCCTAATCCTGCCACGGCATGCAAACGCGTTACTCAATTTGCATATTTTGTGCTTTGGCAAAACAAAGCAAATAAGCGTCTGACGGCCACACTCCACACGGCTCCTGTGCCACAGCTCTCCGGCGCAGTCCCCGACAAACTATCAACATTCGATTGGATTTCCTTCACCACTCACAAGCAGCACTACAACTTGCGGCGAAGGCCAGCGGGCAGTGGACTGGGCAAAATGGGAAAAGTTGAATCAATCAGACAACCGTTGGTCGAGCCAACTTTGAAGGTCGCGGCCAAGTGGCGTCTGGCGCAAGTTTGGGGCACCGAGCGGCACCAAACCCGACCGTGAGTGGCAAGTTGTTGCACGAAATTGGCTTTTGGGCAGTGTGGTCGAAGGTCGGCGGCTAGTAACAATTTGTACCAGTTTCCCGAGCAGCGACCGCCAATCAGCCGCCAGCCAGCGGCGTCAATAATTTTCCCTTCAAACCAAACTCAGGAAGCCGGCGTTTGACGGGGCGGCACTCCCCGTACCGGGTAATCATTCGCGTCCGGTTCGCTGACTGGTTGGCAAGCAGAGCGTTGATTGATTTTCGCAATCGAACCGCACGACTTCGAGGCGTCGTGCTTCGAAGAAGCCCGCAACTTTGTAGCCGTGCCCGACCTCGCCGACCGAAGTGGATGGAAATGGATCCGGCGGAGAATACATTTTTGTGTGGCTCGTTTCAGGACGGTGCCATTCCGCCATTCGGTCGATCTTTTCCAATCAAAAGTAATCAACTTCAATGTCCGCAAGTGTCGCAGGAGCGTCCCACGACTTTCGGGAGACGAATATCCCGCAAATCATGCCATAATCATTCGCGCAACGCAAAACCGGCAACAGTCGAACGGCTTGAGCGGGGCAGCACTCCATCCTCCGACTGCCTTCGTCATCTACCGGTGCCGGTGCCTTATCGAACCCCGCCCGGGAGGTTCGCGCACAAAACTTTCTTCAAATAAATTAAAAATATTACAAAAGTTTCCACTGCTCCGGGGCTGGCGCCAGATACCCCGCCGAAGGCTGAAGAACGTCGGCACGCTGGAGCTTTTCTTTCCTTTCGCGTTTCCTTTTTCTTGGCACTTGGAAGTGTACATGAGATTATTTCGTTTCAATTTTATGATGTTCCGTTGCGGGCCGCAAACGGCGCCATCCAAATAATCCGGTCACGTTCAGGACGACAGAATTAAGCGATCGGGCGGACGACCCGGACCCGACGTTGGTGTTTCTCGGCCGAACACGAGTTCACCTTCAGGCATGTAGTACAATCGTAGCGTGTAAATGCAGGTAGAACACCGGATCCTGGGCCCGTGGACCCCTCAGGGCCACGCCGAGGGCCGAGCCGTGGGTTCAGTTTTATTTATGGTAAAAGTTTGTTTGTTTCAAAAATTATACAAAACACAGCGAATCGTGCCGGATCACGCGTTAGGTACACTTGGACTTGGACGGTTTTTGGTGTACTTCCATCCGTTACGTTCTTTGTTGGCGAGCCAACCCGAGCCGGCCACAACTTTATTATCGGGCACCGGGTAACGAAGTTTTTGATGGTGAAAAATGAAGCAGTTCAATTGCAGGCTTCGCTCGGATGGCAGATGTTTGCTTTAATTATCATTTACGATCCGGAGCGATCCGAATGGGCGACATAATCATGATCGATGTAGCAGCCACCAAAAATCGTAACTCGAATTTAACAATGCCCCATTTCTTTTCTAGCTGCAAATGAGTTCGAATATTTATTGCACCATTCTCTCTGACGGATATAAAATACTTACCATCACATCGCTCCGTTGAGCGCTACCAAACAGGATGCCAGCCATACTTTTTTAATAATAATTTATTATTTAGATAATTCTCCACGTTCTTCTGTCCTGCCACAAAACAGCGAACCAATCCGCGATCCGCGACCACGGATTCTGGCCGACCGACGGTGACAGATAAATGATGTAACCAACGCTATCTTACAGGTGTGACAGGTCGAACTGACTTATCTATTTATATCTATATCTTTAAATTCTCCCCGCGCGCGCGCAGTTCGGTTGCCCCCGGTTTGCTTCACTCAGTTCCTGCTCGACCAGTTTTCCCCGTGCTTTCGGGGTTTCCGGGTTTCCTTTTAGGCAAATGCTTCTATCACTGGTTGCTGTCGGTGGCCTTCAAGTGCCCACCAGGTCGCGTTTATTTATGTGTTTCCCGCGGCTTTCAATTAAATGCCGCGACATTAGCGGAACGGAACGCTCCGCTCGAAACGCTCCAGTGATCCAGCCTTGGGCGACCATTTTCCTGCGCTTCCTTCCTGCTGCCGACCGGCAACCGAATCCGCATTCCGAAACGCTATAATCTAGCTACTTGTGTCTGGTTTTCATTCATGTCAGCATGTTATGTGTGTATGTGTGCATGATTTCAGTGTGGACGCGTGTGGTACGTGAATGCCGCTTTTCATTTCGTCCTTATGGTAAATCTTTTATTACACCATCGGCCACCGTCCATATGCCGTGCGCGACTTCGTATTCTTTACGCTGCCCGTGTGCTGACTTTCATTAGATTCTACCACTTTTCGTGTCTTCCTGTTGTTTCTGTTCTTCACCATCACGATGATGGCCATCGCGGTCACGGAAGTGGAAGTAATTCGATGGAAATAATTAGCCTTTTTAACAGTTATTTTTAATCGCTCCCATAATTGTTTCCGACCTCTCGCTTTTATTGTTTTTTACGCTGGTTCCTATCCAGCCCGTCGGCATTATGTTCTGTCTCGCACTCTCGTTCTCCTTTTTATGCCCTCGGTCGTCATTACTCTGTCCACACGCTCGATCGTAACCGATGGAAAGCTCGAATTTTCCACCGCACCAATTTGCCACGTGTACTCATGCGTTCGCTTGTTCACTCGTTCATGCATTCACCCGATTCGTTATATTCATTCGTTCATCTCCACGCGCTGCCCAAATGGTGGTGTCTCTCGATTATCGCTTTTGCGATTGGGTTTTGGTTGTTTCTGGTTTTTTTTTCTTTGCTCTCCCCATATTTTCTATAACCCGGGTTTGCTCCGCCACTTCCATTGCTCCGAAACGTGTTCGCACCGAGCTTTGATTATTCTTTTAATTATAATTTGCCAGTTTTCACCCACTGGTGATTTTGTTTGACTTGCATTTTAATTTCGCGCTCCATCCTGTGCGTGGCCGGCATGGCTCCGGGCGCGCGTTGTTCTCTCCGGGCTGCGATCCGCGCTTTTTTTATGATGCCATTTGCATTCATCGCCGTTGCTCGGTTGGAATCCGGGTTGTGCCGGGCAGCTTTGTGTTCCACTCGAAATGTGTCATGCTGCGAAGCGCATAGCAAACGAGCGTCCATCCGACACACATACGAGTGGGCACGTTTACAACTCTTGATTGAATTCACATTTGCTCATCCTGCTGAAATTAATTTCATTCCAGCGCGGACCAAAATGAAACAAAACGGTAGAGTCATTGTCTTTTTCTACCGATGAAATATTCCCCGTGCTGTCGAGGGAAAATCGCATAACCTGCACAAACCATTCACTACGAGGAGCGAATGGAAAAAGGATATCTGTTTGTCTCAAAAAAAAAACCATGAAAAAGGTGACAAATCTATTAAGTATTCGAGGTGTTTTTGCAATTGCGAAGCTGCCTTTAACACCAGCACCAGAGCACTCTGCCCATCCCTCTAAAATCCTGTCATCCTGTCGGGATGGTTCTGTAAGACATTCCAATTCCAATCAAAATTGTATATTTCCGTTCTGTCAGTGGTAATAGTTATTGAAATAACAATTCGGGGACCCCATTTGAAGCTCGATCGGAAACACTCTTGCTGGTTCTGGTAGACGTCCCATTTTCCTTTGAGACTGGCCCTTCGGACGGACGAAACGGATCCTTCTTCGCCGGCACAAGATGGCCAGCAGAGACACGTCGTGTTGTAGAACAGATAATGATGAGATCGGGTGGAAACGGGCACCTGATAAAACCGGCTGTACATACCAAAGAAATATTGGACCCTACCTCTTTCGATCGATATCCAATATTGGGAGTTTGTGTGCGCGTGTGTGTCAAATCACTTGCCCAAATTTTTTGAACCATCAACTGCACTGCATAAAGTTGCTCCTTGGTCGGTGCTTCGGTCAGGACCTTTTCTTTGGCCACAATGAAGCAGCATTCTTTCGTTACAGGCCGGACAATAGAATAAACCCTTCGCTGTTATAACGAAAAGTCCCAAATGAATGCAATTAGTTGTGAACTGTGAAGCAACCATGCTCGGGCAACTCACCAACCTAGCCTAGGCACGTGGCTTCGGTCGGAAAATCAAAAGCGGCCACGCACGCACGGCCCGAGCGGTAGGATACAGGACATAATCGGAAAATGTTTATGAGCATGCATTATTAATGGGCTCATTTCCGGACAGCCGGAGCCGGAGCCGGAGCCGGAGCCGGAGCCGGAGCCGGAGCAGGCGCAACGAAGAGTGAAATGAGAGGCAGGGCAAACTGGGCAAAAAACTGGGGCCAGCAAATCGTAGCGATTAAATTAGACTAGGCAAAGGTGGTTCAGCCGCACCCGGTCCGAAGATATCCGTTTTCCCGGAATGCGCAAAGTTTCGCGCTCCGCTGCGAATCTAATCCCGAAGGCGATCATTTCCATTCGCCACCGTCTCTTAAGTCGCCGTCACCGGCCAAGGAGTGAAGTGGCACCCACCAACGCAACGATGGTTGCAATCCGTTTGCCGAGATCCTTAAGCCCACGCCCAGACTCACCCAGCCATTGCACTGCACTGCGTCTGCTGTGGTCTGATTCACGACGCTCGGCTCGGCTCGGCTTGGGCCAACATTTGCATTTTTAATCGTTTATGCAAATACCATCAATGATTCAGCTTCAGCCGGCCCCAACTCCCGGCACTCGGCAATGGGTGCTTAGCCCTTATTTCTGCCCGCCCCCCCCCATTCGGGCCCCATCAGGAATAGATAAATGTATTTTATTCATGATTAGTTGCCGCCGGTCTCGAGCAGCAATTGACTCATTATTCCAGCCACAGCCGGTTGCGGTTTGTGGCAGTGTAGCACTTTCGGCTCCCGCGGCCCGCCGTGCCTTCCATCGGCGCTGCGTTCCGGCACACTAATTCCCAAGCTGTCGGCTGGCAGACAGTGCTGCGAAAGTTTTCCGTGCACGTGAAACTTTATTATTACTTTCACCGGCGGAAGGAGCGTGGAAAATCTCTCCCCACGAATGGGCCGAGCGGCGAACGGTTGTGATTCTTTCGGTTTCCATTAAAAAAGAAGGCAGGCAGGAAGAAGTGGTGGCCACCGAAGGCCACTCGGTGCGGCTAATTGGCGAAGTCGAAAGGATATCTTTCAATTCATCAGTTCCCCGGCAAGGGACCGGCCCAGCCTGCCAGCCAGCCAGCCAGCCAGCCGTTTCGATCAATTGAACCGACGCTCACGAGCTTGTTTAATCAATATTTCATCGCAAAGACTTTTATCCGTGCTCCGTGCGCGTTTGAGTGATGGTTTTGGCGGTGCGGTGCAGTTCACGTTTTCTTCGCCGCGGCCTTGGCTTCCAGGAAGATACCACGGTCGCCGCCGAGCCCACAAAGTGCGGTGGGTTCGAATGGCAGAAAAACGAGTCTTCGTTCATCGTTCCACGAATTCCAGGCGCTCCCAGCGAACGCGAGGCCCAAGTTCGACCCAACTCCAATTAGATTCAACAAACTGCCTCTCGGCGATCCCACTTACGGCCGATTACCTTCGAACAACGCCAGTGTCACTGATTGATTTTGAGCCATTCCTTGGGATATGTGTCCTTGTCGCCGCGAGAGCTATTGGGCGCACCAGTTCAAAAGAAACTGAGAGAGGGAGTCCTCGCGCGGACAGCAACCAAGCTCGGCGATTATCCTTGGCTTGTCCTGGCCGAGTGTTTCCCAGTCGGGATCGTAAACAACAATGAAGAGAGACGGTTTAAAGTAAATCGCAGGCTGCAGGATGCTCTGCCTAATTCTCGGTGCCCCGAGAATCAGAGCCTGTTTTGGTCGCTTGAACGCAATTTAAACTCGGTGCAAGCAAAGTGACGCATTCCCTGTGCGACGATAACGCTTCGCCTCGAGAGACTCATTGGAGCCATGCCGGCCGTCGCCGGTTTCATTCCCTAAGTCGCCCGTAAAGTTTAACCCTACACAGTTTTAATGCTAGAAAACCTGTACAAAATATTTATACTTATATGTCTAGTCCGCCAACGGTGCACTCGCTCATAGCTACCGCACGACGATGACGACGACGACGACGTTCGGCTACCTTTAAACCACATCGAACAGTTTAATGCTTTTGCTGAAGAAGGTCTTAACGGAGAGTAGAAGGGCAATTAGTATACAGAGTAGCGTGGAGGCGTGTCGCAGGGAGGGCAGGGACCGTCCTCCGTGCCGGACCGCTCCGGTCCGGTACCCCGGCACGGAGGCCACCGGTGCAGGGATCCACCGGAACAGCGCCGTCAGGATGAGGCTGATCGTCGTCCAGGCTGGAAGCATTCCACACAAAACCACACGCAGGCAGGACGTCGTCGTCAGCGCGGCCGCCGCTCGGGATCCGGATGTGGCGGTCGGATTTTTGTGTGGCACCTGCATCGCCTCCGGTTTTTCACCTGCAATTGAAACGAGTGGAAAAGAGAAAAAAACGCAGGATGATGACCAGGCGCAAAGGTACGGCAGCTGTGGAACCAAACGTTGCAGGATGGCACACATGAGCGGACGCAGCCCAGAAAACTCAGACTGTCGTTACTATCGAACATAGGAGCATCCACACGTCACCGAATCGCATCGGCTGATGACCGACGTGATGATGTTTAAAACGCTGACGAAACCCCCCAAAAACCCGACGCTCCCTCGACGGATGGCATCATTTTTGGAGCGGTGATTTATTGTTATGGAAATATGTGTATGCCTTACTGTGTGTTTTGTGCCGAAAAGGGCCCCCGGCGATTGCTGTCGAAATGGTGCTGCGGTCGGAAAGTAACCCTACACCAGTCAACATGTCGGACAGAAAAACATGGTACTCCCGTACGTTCAAAAAAAACGATGACAACCAGCTGTTGGGGCAGCTTTTAAAGATAGGGATCCGTTCCGCTTCTCGGTCCGTCGACTAATAACTGAAAGTTTCGCTAAATGTGGTGTTCGTTGTTGCAGCTGAAGTTGATCCTTCAACCGTACAGCATGGGCAGGGCAGTGAATGAGAACCTGAATTCTGCATGCTGGCAGTGGCCGAAGCCTAAATATTTAGGCAACGCACAGTGCAGAAGTTGAAAGTATTCAAAAAAAATCAGTTCGAGAAATTATTGCTTAGAATGGGCTTTTCGATACGTTGCATACTTTTAGGCGCACCGATCGTAAAGGTTTTTTGAATGGCATTATCGTGGTCTGCTTTTTTTGGCATGTTGGGTAAGGTTTTAACAACGATTAAATCAAGATGGTGAAGAAATTTCTTACTAAAGAATAAACTTAATAAATCTTCTTCCTTATTCGCCATCACAACACCGGGAGGTCTTGACGTGGGTTCGTTATTCGGCCTTCTCATGACATGACCAGCCCACAGGAGCCTGGCAAGGCGTATACACTGCACCACGGTGAGTTCGCTCGCTGTTGTAGTGGCTTCTCCATTATCCCTCCATACATACCAAATATGTGAGCATCAACCCAGTACCGACACGAGATAGGAGCGAATTAGTTTCTTCAGTTCACGTACACGTCACCACGTATATTCCCCGACGCTGTTCGTAGGGCTACTGACGATGCCACCACGAATTTCGTCTTGAAACCGATAACCGATAATCTGAAGGCCCAGATTCTGGGCAGCTTGGTTGATGGATCGGAAAGCCATCGAGCTGCAATGTCTATGTCATTAGCATAGGCCAGGATTTGGCTGGATTTGAAAAAGATGCTCAATCAGCTCGCCACTTCCAGACTCCCAGACGGCTCGCACCAGCGCGATTTTGAAGAGGACGCAACCTATTTCTGAATAAATACCTTGCAAAACCAGCTGTAATATTTACCAATCGGTGTTGATGTAGAGGCAATTAATGTTGAGACATAACTTTGGAGTTGTGTTCATGGTAAATGATTGTTTGAAATAAAGGTCGACATGTTAAATCAATTGAAAAGATAAATCTGTAGCTTCGGAACTCGTTTCCCTGGCACGTACGGTGGCAATCAGTGGCCAACCGAAGCCCTTCTCGTCCTTAAGTTGCTGAAAACCCAAGAATTATGAGGGACTTGCGACAACCAATCCTCCTCTCATGGAACTCATTTGAGCTGTTTGGGCAACAACAAAAAAGGACCGCACTTAAGGGTGCTACATTCTCGACACAAAAGTCCAAAAGAAAGATAAGCTTTTCACACTTTGCTTGCCTACAATCAGCACCCCGCAGCCGTGTGAAGGGCGGGTCATCAACCCATTGTTCGGTGCAAGGTGCTTATGCTGGACATGAACTAGGTTTTTTTGCCATCATTCATCATCCGGAAGAAAAAAAATTTTGGGGGCCATTCTAAGCGACGACAGGGTTAGGGTTCGGGTCAGGATTTTCTCGCTTTTTCTTTTCCGATAAAAATACCGGCAACAAAGGGCGGGTGGTGGCACTGCTCAAGACATTCATCAATTTTGACTCCCGGACACACACCAACGCTACGACACGGTGTTCGGCCCTTGCTTCGCCTTATGCCGCTGCTACTGAGCTGTTTATTGTGCGTGGTGGTTGCCCTTTTTCCGCCTCGCAGTTTATTGGTTTTCGGTCAAATCAAAACAAAGGTTGGGATAAAGTCATCAGGGTGGGTGCTTGAAAAAAAAAATGGACTCCACTAGGCACGATACACGTGGTGAGGTGAGCCGGCCCCGAAAGGTGTGAAAATGTCGTCGCACATTTGACGAAGATTGATTTCTTTGGGCGTCGGTCCAACGAGGTCAGCGTCAAGGTTCGCCCCTTAGTTCAGGCGTGAAGATATGACTAACAAGCGTTTCACCGCAGGGTGGGTCGCAGAGACATTTAGATTGATTTGTACTTTGTCCGCTCCTGGCCGCTAGTTGCGCAGCGCCGAAAGTTGTACAGTAAACATGCCAAATTGCCTAACTGGAAAGCGCCTTTCGTTCCTTGCGGTTAGGACACATTTGACAGTCGCTGTCGTTATGGAGGTCTTCGTAAGCCATCCAAGAAGAGGTAGAAAACATTTCACGTGGCGAATCCTTTTAGGCAAGCGTAGCCCGTTAAGGTGTGGCGAACGCGCTGAAATTTGACCTTTCCTTTCTGAGGCCTTTCAAAAGTGTCCTTTTGCTGTCCCGTTGGGCCGACCCGACCATAACTTGACCGGAAGTATGACACGCAGCCGGCAAGAAATGGAAACCAACTTTTTGCAATTGTTCCGTCGCTCACCGTGCACCGGTGAGCCTCCCAAGGGTCGCAGCATTTGCATAAAAAGGGTTTACCGACGTGGGCCTCCGGCTATCGCTTACGCCGAGGTTAACACCCTTACGTTTTACACCTGTACACCCTGTGAATGGTGCAGCGTACTGCAGGTGAAAGCAATATAAAAAAATCGTCCTGACGACCCTCTCGGTTTTAAGGCTCCTTCGGGGATAGCGTAAAGAAACGCTCCCGTGGGTTGCCCGCAGGCGGTGTAATAACGTTACAGGATACGCACCCGAACTTGGCAAGAAAACTCTAGCCACACAACGACACAAATTCTCCCCGTTTCGGTACTCTGTGGCAAAGAACCGAAACTTTTACACGCTCTTCAACTTCCTAACCCAATCCAGAGCGAGCGGCGGGTTTACTTCGAGACCCCCACCGGCCAAACGGTTGAGCGCCTCGGCTATCCTGGTGTCACTTGACGGTGCAACTATCATCACATCACATGTATCGTGCGCCACCGCAAACGGGTTGCCAGAAGCCGTCAGCCCGTGAAAGATCTACGAGCGACGCCCGGTGCTCTCGTTGCTCCCTGAAGTGCGCCCCGTTGGCACTCCTTCCTCGGCACGAGCAGAAACATTGATAAAACTTTCTACTCGATTCAATTCACAGTTCACTGGCTTGCGGGCGAATGGACCAGTGAACCGGGCGGAAAAAGGATTACTCCTCTCGCCAATTTAACGTTTCTTTCAGGCGCAAGGAAAAGAAACGAAACCCAACAAACTTCCGAGAAAGTTTCCACTTTTTTCCGTTGCTTCTATCGTTCGATTCCGACCAACGGGTAAAACGGGGTTTAAGGAGACACACATTCGCCGTCCGCGGTGCTGCACGTCAATGCGCCAAACTATTTCAATCAAAACGAAACGCGCGGATCCCCAAACACCCCAGAGTCCACCCCAGAGCTACGAGTGCGAGGTTGAAACTGTGTTCTTTTGCCCAAAAACAAGGACCGCGAAAAAAGGCTCTCGGCCCGGCCAAACTGTTTGCAGAGCTCACATGCTCTGCATCATCATCCGGAGCGTCGGAAGTAATTAAATAAACTTCATGAACTTCCGTAGACGGTTGGTGCGCAGAAAGTAAATCAATTATAACAAAACTATCTCCACACAAACATCCTCCCGTGCAACGTCTCCCGTGGCACTCGTCCTGGCCGGGCGGAATTAAATCGTAAAATAACTTTCACACAGTGCAACACACAAAAAAGGCGGCCGCGGCGGCAGCAAAAGACGTTAAACTTTCCATAAATTATGAGCCCTACCCGGCCCGGCCCAACTGATCATCTCGCGAACTCGATCTGCGCGTCCACGGACACGGTGGTGGCGTGTGCGGTTCGGCTTGCACGCTCCTTCCGGGACGAGAGGCCGAGGATGTTACACAATAGTTTTCCCAAGCACGTCCGGCAAATTTTGCAGCCAAAAGATAACTTCCGGGGAGAGCGACCAGCCCGCCCCCCCCCCGGGCTCAAATCCCGTCCACCGTGTGCGTGGCAACGGACCGTGCATTCCGCAGCTTTTAACTGGCCGATAGACCCGTTTCACGTCTCATCGACGTGACTTCGGTTGCAGTTTCAAAACGGAGCTCTTTTTTCCGTTGCCACTCGTCGTCCACTAACGGGAGAGAGACAGAGAGAGAGAGAGAGAGAGAGAGAGAGAGCTGCGGCAAACGGATCCGCAGTCCGATGGACGGTATGGACGCTTTCGTAAAGTTGGTCGCGATTTTTACCGCG